>NW_006159686.1:731318-733685 GCF_000334495.1 Tupaia belangeri chinensis | reverse complement strand
TGTTCCTCAGATTGGCCCCTTCCCGCGTTCACGCAACCACTGAGCCCTGCACGGCCCTCCTGACAAATGTCTTTACCTGGGCCTCAGGCCACCCCAGTCCGAGCCACAGCAACCCTGACGGGGCCTCGGCCACAGGTATCGGCCTGGCCTCTGGAGGACGGGTGACCGGGGTTGGCCACGTCTACACAATCGAGCCCCAGGAAGGTCCTGACACAGAGGCCTGGGGCTCCCGGCTGGCAGCACAGGTTGGTGTGGGAGACGTGACGCTGTCCGTGGGACACCCAGGGGAGCGGGCTGGGAGCTCACGCCTGGCCTCCCCTGACCCTCCCCAGCACCCCTTCCCCACTGACTTTCTCCCTGCGGCAAAGGGGAGCGCCTGCCCCCACCCTGCCCTCCGTCTGACAGACTGGCTGGGGGGGCCGGTTGTCCAGTGTGCCCTGGGCTGCCCCCCGGCCTGTCTGTGCCCTGGTGTGGGTGAGCTGCAGTGTGGGTGGCACCTGCCACCTCGCGGGCTCTCTGAGCAGCGGCTGGGGGGGGGGGCCTGGCTGGAGCCGTGTCCTCGTGTGTCCGAGGCCACGCCTAGATGTCCCAAGTCGGTTCCCTCCGAGAGACAAGGCTCCCAGAGCCAGAGGGCCGCTGTCTGCCCGACCCACTGACAAAGCAGGAGCCCGGAGACCCGCAGAGCCGGCCGTGTGCGGTGGTGTCTGCCCCACGCTTCCCAAAGGGCCGTGGCGGGCGCTCTGCCTGGGGCCATGGGGGCAGCTTGCCCGACTCGCTGCCTAGATGTCCCAAGTCGGTTCCCTCCGAGAGACAAGGCTCCCAGAGCCAGAGGGCCGCTGTCTGCCCGACCCACTGACAAAGCAGGAGCCCGGAGACCCGCAGAGCCGGCCGTGTGCGGTGGTGTCTGCCCCACGCTTCCCAAAGGGCCGTGGCGGGCGCTCTGCCTGGGGCCATGGGGGCAGCTTGCCCGACTCGCTTCTGCGGTGGCAGCTTCTCCCACCCCAGGCCAAGCCTCCCCTCCTGCCGGTGGCTTACGGTCATGGGGATGTTCCAGGCCATGTACACGTGGGACTTGAAGCCGTCCATCCAGACCTCGGCGGCCCGCAGAGCATTGCGCCTGGCGTAGTAGTCGATGTCGCCGCTGTAGGGCTTTCTGGTGCGCTCGATGTGGGCCACGCGTGAGCAGGGCAAGACCTCCATGCTGCCGCCGCACTGCCACACCTGCGGGCACAGGCGCTGGGCCAGCCGCACCCGCGGGAGGCCGGGCCCCCACCCCCTGCTCGCCACCAAGACACACCCGAGGACACCTGCTCCAAAGTGGGCCTGGGGGGCACTGTAGGCTCGGTTCCAGGGAGGGAGGCCCCTGAGAAACACAGGCTGCCTCCCCTTGGGGGTCTCCTACCACATCAAGCTCTCCCCCCAGAGTACGACTAGGGGCTTCGATCCCACGCACCCAACACGGTGGACTCTTCCGCACACGCATGTTAGCCGCACGGCCCACTGACCACGGGTTCTGCAGGGGGTACCACGTGGGAGGGGTGTCTGTTCCGATCAGGTCCCCACGTGGGCCCAGGAAGCACAGACCCCAAATCCTGGTGCCTAGAACCAGCTCTTCCATGGGTCCAGCAGTTGGCATAATGGCCATGTCACTGGACTCCCATGTAGTCGACTGCGGTCCCGAACCCGGTGGCTTAAACTCACGCCAGGCGCGTGTGCGTGCGTGCCCAAGATCCCGAGAGGAGAATGAAGGAGAAGGGATTGCAGCGTGGTCATCTCCCCTGGGGGTGATTTCTCGCTTTCTGTCTCTCCATCTCTCTGTCTCTGTCTGTCTGGCGAGCGCACACGCCCTATAGCAAAAACCTCTCCAAAAAGAAAAAAGAACAAGAACCAGCCCCAGGGGCTTCCCGGCCCTCCCTCTGCCTACTGTGGATGGAGAGAGTGACTCCAACTGCACCCTCAGGTACGAACCCCAGGGCCCCTGTCCCCAGTGTGGGCGCAGTGTCACCATGAGAACCCCCCATGAGCACCATGGCACTGTCTACCCCTGGCAAGACTGAGCCTATTAGGAGAAGCTTGCGTGAACCCACTTCCAAAATAACGAGAGAGACCTCCAGGCTCCCAGGTGCTTCTGGGCTAACAGCCCCGAGGGCAGGGTCTCCAGGGTCCCCAGGGTCCCTGTTTCTAGTGCACGAAACAGAGGTTTTCCCAGGACACGCTGAGGAGCCACGGGTCGGATTCTAGTAGCACAAGTTACGATTCCTGACTGCCCTGCGGGCGGCTTTCTCGGCCTTGTCTGGCCCCTCATTCAACCCAGCAGCCGGCATTCCCACCTCGGAGACGCAGGGCGGCCGCGACCCGTCACTCTGC
>NW_006159686.1:727128-730637 GCF_000334495.1 Tupaia belangeri chinensis | reverse complement strand
CCCTCCACCCCACCAGCCGGCATCCCCCCCTCGGAGACGCAGGTCGGCCGCGACCTGTCACTCTGCTCCCGGGCCAGGCGGGGGAGGCTCATGGGCACCCGCATTGGCACCTGTGCTGCAGCAGCCATGTCTGATGGAGCCAGGGGTACACGTGGACATGCTCCTGCCGACCCGGGCCTGCCTGGACCGGCCTGGGGGCCTTTGCGCCTTCCCTCAGCTCGACCCTGTCCCCGTCAGCCATGCGGCTCGCTACCTGATGTGTCCACGCGTGGCAGCCGCCTCGGTGCCGTCCTGCCAACCTTCCAGCTCCAAACAACTCCAGCACCAACACCCGGCACCGCTGGCCACGCTCCCCCGAGCAGGCGCACCACGCCTGGCGTCGCAGGGACCTGCTCTCCGCTCACCCCCAGAACAGTGCTCCGCGCCATGTTGCAGGAGAACCACTTCGGCCAAAGCGTACCCACTTCCCGACATCCTCCACCCTCCCAGCTCCGGATGGGCTCTGCAGAGACCCCTCCCAGTGACCGTCCCTTCATTGGCCGTACTCAGTGGACCCTGGGGTGCTGCGGCCGGGGGCACAGGTCAGCGAGGACACCAGCCCTGCCCAAGAGGTGTCCGGGGGAGACAGCAGGAGCGACACGCGGCACGGGGAGTGGGTGGGGCTGGGGCTGGGGGCCGGGGCACCCCTGCCCTCCACGCCCAGCAGGACAGTCAGAACCATGGGCTGTCAGGCAAGTCAGCCTGAGACGCCTCCTCCACGCTCCGCTCCCTGGGCTGGAAGAGCAGCCTTCGGGGTCCCCGCTCCCCAAATCAGAGGGCTGCCTTTTCAAATGTGCAGCCCGCAGCAGCAGGTGGCACGCACGCATGTGACCCCACGGGCTCGAAGAGCAGAGCAGGCCTACGAGAGCAGGGTACGCTTTACCCACATGGTGGGCCGGAGCGCTCTGGGTACCTGCGGGTTCTGGGATGCCTCGCGTACGTAAGGAGATCTCTTGGGAGAGGACCCACGGACATTCCACGTGTGCGTGGCCGAGGTGACTGCACACGCGTGCCCTACTGCGTTTTGACGTGACCCATCACACGAGTCAGGAGACCCCCTCTGCGCCACATCGGCACTCAAGATGCTGGACTTGGGAGCATTTTGGATGTCAGGTTTTGGGAGAGGCTGCTCAGCCCGACAGCTTCCATGGTCCCAACCCACACAGCCAGCCGGGCACGCGGCGGTCCAGGGTTCTAGTCAGAGGTCGCCCGACTCCTGGCCGCGGCCTCTGCGTGGCCGATTGCTAACCCTCACTCCGACATCCCTCCACCCTGTCCTCAGCCGTTCTTGTGAGGGGACTCAGTGCCCAGCTCGGCCCTCGCACAGCCCCCGGACAGCCCTCAGCGCGGCCCAACAGCCCTGGGTCCCTCCTACCCTCATGCCCAGTTCAATGTTCTCGCCGCCGTACACCTCCATGCCTGGGTCCAGCAGGCCGATGTCCCCAAAGTACTCCCGGTCCACCACGAATGAGCAGCCGATCATGGCAGGGGTCCTGCGGGGCAGAGAGGAGGCTGCAGTGGGGACCAGGCACGTGGCCCCGCCGTCCCACACAGGGATGGGCTGCAGTGTGGACAGAGCACGCCCCCTAACTGTCCACACAGGGACGGGCTGCAGTGTGGACAGAGCACGCCCCCTGCCGTCCTGCGCCTCTGCTTTGTCCACTAGAGTCCTCGCCTGGGGTCTGGGCAGCAGTTCTCCAGCCACCAAGGACCTGTCTTGGCACCTTTGGGCTCAGGAAGCACCTGCCCAGAACCGGGCCCACGGGCCTGCTGTGCAGCACCAGCCTGCAACGAAGACTGGACTCAGACTCCGACTAGGTGGAAGGGCCGCTGTTTCCCACGCGCCCCGCTTGCCTCCTCTCCGTTGTTCCTTCTTGTTTGTGTGCAGAGGTCAGGGCTGCGACCCGTAGCCGCGTGGGCCAGGCACCGCCGACCCTGCGCCCCGACACGCCTCGGAGCTATGTGCCTTGGCATGCCTCGGAACCGGGTGCCGACCCTGCGCCCGACACGCCTCAGAGCTGTGCGGCACACGCAGCCTGGCGCTGTCGTCACGCCCAGCAGCCGTCCACACCATCGGTGAGTCTAGCCTCGCCCGTGTTCTGAAGTCCTGAGCCGAAGCGCTAGCTACGTTTTCCTGACCGTGGTAGGAATTGCCCGCATGTGCGTCCTCCGGGAAGTGGGGTGCAGAGAGCCAGGGTGACAGGCAGGGGCGGAAGGCAGCAGTGGCATGACGGGATGATGCGGCCCTCTCTGCTCTTGCTCACCCGCTGGGTCCTAGCAGCGGGGAGGGGAAGACCAGGAAAACGTCTCACCAGACGCAAGCCTACGGTGTACGGAGAGGACCTTCGGACCAGGGACACTGCTCCAGCAGACGCTCCTAGTCACAGGGCCGTCCCCTCTGCGGCCCGCGCTCTGGGAGCCCAGCAAGCCCTCATGCTGCCGAGGGACCCGCAGTGCCAGTGCCAGCCCTGCTCGCCCGCTGCTCCCCCAGGCAGGAACTCTCGTCGGTAACCAGCAGCGGAGAACTGGTCTGGGTCGGGACTTGGAAGCAGCAGCCCTGCCGGTGAACGAGCGCCCAGCAGGCCTCCAGGAGCAACAGGCGTTAAGCAGCGACACTTTCCACCCGCGCACAGGGCCAGCTCGCTCTGCCGCCACGTGCTGGCCACGGGCCCATGGGCACGCCACGTCCATGCCACCCTTGCCGGCTGGTGGGCAGCACCTGACGGCTGCGTTACGGAGGGCACACCACAGGCTCCACTCGCGTTCTGGACAGTCCCGGTGGCCTGCAGGCCCACCACACCCGGTGACCACCTTCCGTCGCTGCACAGAGTTGCAAAACTTAAATGCGCTCACGAGGCGGTGCCCGGACTGAGCTGCCGGGTGGGAGTTCCCAGCGGTGCTCACGGAGGGCGGCAGGGGCTGAGGCATTCAGCGCTCGGCCCGGCCGGGGCCCTGCCTAGCAGAGCTGCTTCTCCCAGCACTGACCGTCCTTCCACTTGTCTTCAGGGACCGACCCCTGCTGAGGTCGCCGTTTTAACTTTAAAACCAGAAATAGGAGCCAGCCCGTGGCGTGGGGGGTAAGGCGGCTGGACTGCATGTGGCCAGCTGTGTAGTTCAAGTCCTAGCCTCAGCAGCCTGAGAACTGTGGGCCCTTGTGTGTGCCCGAAATCCCTAAGGAGGACGTGGACGGGGCTGCCACACGGCCACGTCCCACGGGATGCTTCCTCACTTTCCCTTTCTCAATTTCTCTCCAACGAGCACACGTACCCAGGCTGAAATGTTAAACATTGTATTATTCAGAGTAGGAATACCCCAGTGAGGAGGAAGAGGGCCAGAGTGGCAGGGGAGAAACGCACCACCCTCGGGGCTGGACCCCACGGGAAGGCCCCAACTCACACCCACGTGTCCCCTGTGGCTGAGTGCCCACAACCCGGGCTGGTTGAGCTGGGGCGGGGGGGGGGGGGCTGAGG
>NW_006159686.1:721026-726450 GCF_000334495.1 Tupaia belangeri chinensis | reverse complement strand
CACCCCCCGTCCATGCCCCCCTTGCCGGCTGGTGGGCAGCCCCTGACGGCTGCGTTACGGAGGGCACACCACAGGCTCCACTCGCGTTCTGGACAGTCCCGGTGGCCTGCAGGCCCACCACACCCGGTGACCACCTTCCGTCGCTGCACAGAGTTGCAAAACTTAAATGCGCTCACGAGGCGGTGCCCGGACTGAGCTGCCGGGTGGGAGTTCCCAGCGGTGCTCACGGAGGGCGGCAGGGGCTGAGGCATTCAGCGCTCGGCCCGGCCGGGGCCCTGCCTAGCAGAGCTGCTTCTCCCAGCACTGACCGTCCTTCCACTTGTCTTCAGGGACCGACCCCTGCTGAGGTCGCCGTTTTAACTTTAAAACCAGAAATAGGAGCCAGCCCGTGGCGTGGGGGGTAAGGCGGCTGGACTGCATGTGGCCAGCTGTGTAGTTCAAGTCCTAGCCTCAGCAGCCTGAGAACTGTGGGCCCTTGTGTGTGCCCGAAATCCCTAAGGAGGACGTGGACGGGGCTGCCACACGGCCACGTCCCACGGGATGCTTCCTCACTTTCCCTTTCTCAATTTCTCTCCAACGAGCACACGTACCCAGGCTGAAATGTTAAACATTGTATTATTCAGAGTAGGAATACCCCAGTGAGGAGGAAGAGGGCCAGAGTGGCAGGGCAGAAACGCACCACCCTCGGGGCTGGACCCCACGGGAAGGCCCCAACTCACACCCACGTGTCCCCTGTGGCTGAGTGCCCACAACCCGGGCTGGTTGAGCTGGGGCGGTGGGTGACGTCCTGAGGGCCCCGCCGAGGTGCGCTCTCTCCCCATCGCCTGCTGGTTAAGGAAGCCCCACACCTCTGCCCCGGCAGCCCGTCCTGGGCTCTCTAGCTACTTGGAGTGCTGAGTAGCGGCCGTGCAGGGTCGTGCCTGAGCTCCCGGCCCTGCCACCAGGCTGCGTGCTCTCCGTGACGGTCCAGCCAGCCTGCCCAGCTCGGCTCCGTCGCTGTGGCTCCCCTACTGCTATGCCAGAGGCCATGGGGTGACCGGGCTGGAATGAAGTTGTGCCCCTGTGCACTGGGTCGCGGCCTCGCCGGGGCCCAGCGTGCTCCACAGCAGTGACCCGGAGGCCCCATCTACCCCGGGCCACTCCTCGGGGACGTGGGCACACGGGCCTTGCTGGTGCAGTCTGGACTCACGCCCAGGGCCTCCCGAGGGCAGTGCCACCATCCCCTCCTCTCAGACACAGCGGGGACGACAGCCCGGCATCCTGCTCCAGGCAGCCAGCTGTTCCTCGATGCCGGGCCTCGTCGTTTCTTTCTGTTCTTTTCCCTTGTACTCCGGGTCTAAGGACTGGCAGGCACCCCTCCTCCAGTGAGTCTTCAAGTGCTAATGGCTTCAGGTGTGAGGCCATGACCTTCCCGTGGGGACAGTGCTCGGTGACCCAGTTAAGCGTGGCCAGGAGGTAAGGCCTGTGTGGGCCAGGCCTGGTGCCCGGCTCAGATCTGCCTCCGTGCGGGGCTGGGATTCCGAGCGAGGGCCGAGAGGTCTCCCTGCAGCCAGCTGGGACCAGGGTGACGCTGACGCTGCCTGGGAATGCGGCGGGAGGGCGTTGCCAGACTGTGGTGGGGGCACAGCGGAGCCGGGCCGTCCCCCTTGAGAAGGCCACCCCTAACTTTTGGGCAAAGGCCCCTCCACTGTCTGACACAGCCCACGAGCTTGGCCCCTGCACCCCAGCTTCCTGAGGAGCCCAGCGGCTCCATGTCCTCCCGCCCGGCCTCCTGGCTGCCCCGACCAGCCCATTCTGCTCTGGCCTGTCTCCACAGCCTGTCGGCCACTGCCCGGGGTGGACACTCGGTGTTCTGTCCCGTCAGGCACCCCAACACAACACAGCGGAGCCTAGGGCGGGCACAGCGCAGTTGACTCTCTGCTTAACTAGCTTCTGAAGCGTCAGGCCAAGGCCTCTGCCCTGCAGCTAACAGCGTGTCACCAGGCGTGCTTGCACCGAGGAAAACCGCCTTCGAGCCACCTTCCTGGGCCCAGCTAGCAGGACCCGCGTGCACTTGGTGCTGAGTTGCGGCAGATCTGAGCACCTGCCCGCCACCTGCCAGCTCCAGGGCACCTGGCCCACCCCTAGGGAATGGCTGCGTGTGGGGAGGTGGCCCGGTCGTCCCTGTGCGAGAGGCTCCACTTGGAGGGAGGTGTCCCCCTCCTGGTAGCGGCGCCCGAGGCGTCAGGGCTGAGCTGCCTGTCCCGTGCCCAGCCTCCCTTCCAAACATGGCTCTGGGCCACCGTTCACTCCTGGCTGGACAGAGGGCAGGCATGTGAGTGGGCCCGCGGTGCCGTGGGCTCCGGGGCAGCAGCTCCTGCACGCTGCTCCCACCTCACAGAGCAGAGCTGCTGCCCCGGAGCCCCAAGGCCTCACTCGGGCCACCATGGATGGTCTCTGGCACTCGCAGCAAAGCGGCCCATCCCACAGGACGGCGTGTGCAGATGAGCCGGGAGGGGCGCCTAGCCCGAGCCCCTGAAATGTGGGAGACCTGCCCAAGTCCCCAGGGTCACCAGAGTCTGGAGCTGCAAATTCTCCTAGGAAACACGCACAGGATGGGCCAGGGGACCCCAAGGGCTGTGTCCTCGGGGGCCCATGACCCTGGGGTGTGAAGAAGAGGCTGCAAAGGCGGGCCAGTCTGCGATGGCATCGCCAGCCAGGGTGGGAACACTAAGCTGTGGTGGGGCAGTCCCGTGCCAGGGAGGCCGCGGGGGGCTGGGGGAACCAGCAGCGTCCTGTTCCCCACGAGCTGGGAGCTGCCCAGCCACCCGGGGAGGGCAGGGCCTAGAGCTGCCCACCTCCTGGCTTTCCAGACACTGGGTTCACGGGCTTTAAAGCTAACATCCCTTTTCACGTCTGAGTTCCTAGCACAAATAAAGTTTTCAGGGCAGCTGGCACTCTGGCTGGATGGCCGTGGGTCTGTCACACACACATCTGTCCACTGCCGGGCTGTCCACTGGCCATGAGGTGCTGCTGTGAACTCCCTCTGCCTCCCTGTCTCTCCCTCTGTCTCTCCTCTCCCCATCTCTGTCTCCATCGACTATCTCTTCTCTCCCCCTCTATCTCTGTCTCTGTCTTCCTCTGTCTCTCCATCTCTGTCTCTCCCTCTTCCCCTCCTGCAGCTGGGGGCATCACTCCAGTCACTGTCCAGAGCCAGCCCTGCCCAGGTCCCCGTCACCATGCTCCACCGTGAGACCGAGCAGGGACCCTCCAGGGCTGGGCCTTCTGTAGAGGAAAACCGAAAATCCCAAGCTAAAGTTAACAGGTCCCTTGGGGCTTGGAGCACAGGGTTCTTTACACCATAGTAGCCAGATCCAGGGTGAGCTCCAATCTGGGCTCCGGAAACGAGGCCGCTGTGGCCACCATGGGCAGGGGGCCAGAAGGCCCCAGAGGAAGGGCAGCGTCACCCATCAGCACAGAGACGCCCTGCACGGAGCCCCGCGGGGCGAACCGTGGCCCCACGCCCCATCCTAGCCCTCTGCCTTGCCCGCCCGGAGGCCGCGGCTCACCTGATGGGCGCCGCCTCGTCACCGCGGTCCAGCCAGTCCTGGGGCGGGACGATGTACATGCACCAGAGCCCCCAGTTGTAGCCATGTGCAGCGCTGGCGTATTGCTGCACCTCGAACGTGTCGTACTTGATGTTGTCGATGGCCGGCAGGACGATGCGCCGCCGGTCCTCCCGGATCCGCGCGAGCGCAGGCTCGGCCCTGCAGAGGTGCAGGCGTGGTCGGCCTCCCAGGCAGGGGCGGGTGGCTGCCCGCTGCCCAGCCCGTCTCGCTCACCCCGCTTCCTGGGGCGGCCACAGCCACGGACTGGCGGATGCAGGACCCCTCTGCTGGTCCCTCCCAGGCCTGGGTGTGCTGAGCCCCGAGCACAGCTCAGGCCTGCTTCCTCCTCCCTTCCTGTCCCGCAGGGAGACGCCGCTCACAGAGGCAGCGTCTGTTATGTGCCCCCCCCCGCCCCGCCCTGGGTGGTTCATGACCAGGGGAGAGCAGCCCGGCCCGGGAGCTTACTGCCGCGGCTGGGAAGGAGCCGGTGCCCACGTGCGTGGCCCGACTGGGGCAGACCGGGCGGGCACCGGGTGGTCAGGACCTGGGCATAGTGACTGGTGCTGGCCAGGACGAAGGGGGGGTGGCCATTCGACAGAGGGCGGACGCCATGGCGTGAGCCCACCGTGCCTGGGGGGCTGGGCAGGCCGCCGGTGTGGGAGATAGGGATGGGGTGTGGGGGTCCAAGCAGACGGCAGACCTTGGGGCCCACGTGCTGCTTGGCCTGTGGCCTCTCTGCAGCATTTGAGAGCTCCCCAGGGACAAGTCATGGGCCCATCTGTCTGCGTCCGTGTCCTGGGGAGGGCAGACTCTACGGGGAACAAGGCAGAAGGCCCGGGGTGCTCTGCGTTGCTGAGTCCTGACCCGGACACAGCCTGCCATCTCGGCCTCGTGGACCCCTCAAGACTCCTCTGTGGGCTTAGGGTCTGGGGAAGACTGGCCCTGGCTGCCGGCCGGGCTCCTGGAGAGGTGAGGCCGACACACGGGGAAGCCGCCTGCCCTGGCCCTTACCAGCCCGTGTTGAACTCCACGTGGGCATCAAAGAAGCCGACGACAGGGGCCGTGGCCACCTTCCAGCCCTGCAGCCGCGCCCGGATCAAGCCTTCCCTCCTGCTGTTGCGCACGACCTTCACTAGCCCGGGGTACCTGCTGCTCACGTACTGGTCCAGAGTGGCCTTGAGCTCCGCTGTGGGGAGAAGCGTGTGTGCTGGACGGCCGCCCAGGAAGCACGCAGAACCACAGGCCCACGTGGTCATCTGCACGCAAGCGAGCACGGCCTGCCCTTGGCCCCAGGAGCCCCCACGTGGGCTGCGTCCTGTGGGGGCGGAGGGCAGACAGGCTTGGGTTTGCGCCCTCGGCGCTGAGGGATGAGGGCAGCACCGGGCCCTGGGGCCGACTCAGGGGCCTTGCTGAGGGGCCCGGGCAGGTCCCGGCTCAGGCCAGGGGCTGGGGCTGAGCCTCGATCTCATGGTGTTGACAAGAAGCAGGTGACTGTTCCCCTGCTGTGCTCTGGACCACTTCCGCAGACGTCTGGGTTAACCTGAACTCACCCCCGACCCTAGACGTGGCCCCCTTAGGAGAGTCTGCTGCTGCGACCGGCAAGGGCTGGGACGTGGCCGCCCCAGGCTGGGGACAGGGTCCCAAGCCCTACATTCGATGACACGTGTCCTGAGAAGAAGGGGAGCGATTTGGGCAACTGGATCCCACATGGCTGGCTGTGTGGTTCGAGTCCTGGACCTGGTGGCTTGGAAATCACACCAGGCCCACGTGTGTGCCTGAAAGCCCAGGAGGAGAACAGGGAGGGGACTGCAGCGCGGCTGTCCCCCGGGGGGGGCCT
>NW_006159686.1:717646-720191 GCF_000334495.1 Tupaia belangeri chinensis | reverse complement strand
CTATGGAGAGTCTGCTGCTGCGACCGGCAAGGGCTGGGACGTGGCCGCCCCAGGCTGGGGACAGGGTCCCAAGCCCTACATTCGATGACACGTGTCCTGAGAAGAAGGGGAGCGATTTGGGCAACTGGATCCCACATGGCTGGCTGTGTGGTTCGAGTCCTGGACCTGGTGGCTTGGAAATCACACCAGGCCCACGTGTGTGCCTGAAAGCCCAGGAGGAGAACAGGGAGGGGACTGCAGCGCGGCTGTCCCCTGGAGGGGCCTTCACACCCTCCTCTCTCTGTCTCTCCCTAACAAGCGTAAATCAAAAACCAAACTAGAAGAGAGACGCAGACAGACCCCAGGGAGAGGCCAGGTGACACGGAAGCAGCCAGGGAGTGACAGCCACAGGCCGAGGACACCGAGCACTACTTGCTGCAGATGCCCGGGAGCAGGCAGAGCCCTGGGGAGCCCTGGGGCCGCCAGCCTGCCGCCGCCCCACTCGGGCCGCTCGAGAGTCGGCATCTGCCGCGTCAGGCCCTGGTCATAGCCTTGGCCACGGCAGCCCAAAAGGGCCACGCCGCGCCGGCCGGCCCCACTCACCATTGTCGCTGTTGTCGTCCACCAGGACGACCTCCTTGAGGAGCTGGGAGGGCGTGTGGTTGACCACGCTGTGCACCGAGCGCAGGATGACCGACAGGGCCTCGTTGACGAAGATGAAGACCACCGAGATCTGCGGCAGGTCCCCGGGGTAGGATGCCCGTCTGCACCTGTGACACGGGGATGCGGCGGCCGCCCGTGAGGCCCCTCGGGGCGCGGGCCTCCCTTCCCACTCGTGCATCTGGAACGCCAGCCGTCCTGGTGCAGACGGCCTCAGACGGACATGCTTCACCGGGACCCTCGCAGGGCCGAGGTCCCCACTGCAGCTCCTCCAGCCCGTGTGCCCGAGCTGGTGCTCATGAGAGCTGGCAGCGGGCCGTGGGCACTCACATGGTTAGCGTGTCTGAAGCATGTCTGAAGCTTCGCAAGGATGGAGGGGCGGAGACACTGGGATGTGGGCCGTCCTGGTAAGCGCATTCGTTTTTACGAACCTGTTTGATTTGGACTCGTCAGTCTCCCTTCCGAGGTCCCAGGGGTTGGTCTAAATAGTCATATCTATGCTGCGTGCTCTGTGGGGCCGTTAAAGGGCTCTTCACGAGAAAAGCTCTACCTTCAGAGAGGAATCGATAATAGATCTAGTGGGGGGAGCTTGAGCTGCAGAGAGGACAGAACTGCCCACTGGTGCCAGCACACGGGCACACGCACACACACATGAGCACACGCACCGGGCACACGCACACACAGGCACACGCACACGTGAGCACACGCACCGGGCACACGCGCACACAGGCACACATGAGCACACGCACCGGGCACACGGGCACACACGCACACACACATGAGCACACGCACCGGGCACACGCGCACACAGGCACACGCACACGTGAGCACACACACCGGGCACACGCGCACACAGGCACACACACGTGAGCACACACACCGCGCACACAGGCACTCGCGCACCCACACACGCACCCGTGAGCACACGCACCGGGCACACGCGCACACAGGCACACGCACACAGGCACACACACGTGAGCACACACACTGGGCACACACGCACACAGGCACATGCACACGTGAGCACACGCACATGTGAGCACACAGGCGCACACACGCACACACACACTCCTACCCCAGGTGTGCGTCTGCCCCCCAGGAGAGCCAGCACTTCCTGGAAGGCCGGCTCCAGGCGGGGAGCGGTCAGGGGCCGGTACCTGCAGTACGGATCGCGTGTATCTGTGCTCTGCACACGCACCCCTGGGCCTGAGACCCGGGTGTGAGCCCGCAGTGGTAACAGCACAGAGTCTGGCCACGTGCGGGGCCGGAGAGGCCCCCCACTCATCATGGCCACAGCCAGCCTTTTCTCCTTTATTTTTGGGAGATGTTTTGCTATAGGGCACATGTGCTAGCTGCAGAGACAGAGACAGAGACAGGAAGTGAGAGATCACCCCCCAGGGGAATGGCCACGCTGCAACCCCTCCTCCATTCTGCTCTCAGGACTTGGGGTACGCATGCTTGGCTCGGGCTCCTGGGCCCGGGCTAGCTCAGGCCTGGCGGGATCAAGGCCTCGGCTCTCAGGCCAGCGTCACGCCCTCTTCTCGGCCCTACTGTCCCCTTGGGGCAGAGACGGCCCTCAGAAGCCCCAGGGTGATGGGCCAAGTGTCCCTGTCTGAGTCCCCCAAGCACATGCTGAGGTCCTCGCCCCCAGGCGTGGTGTGAGGTGAAGCCTTTGGGGACATAGGGTAGTGCCCTGCACAGGGGACCCTCGTCCACCCGAAGGCACAACCAGAGGCAGCGTCTGCAGCCTGGAAGGCGGCCCCCAGGGGCCAGCGCCAGCCCTGAGGTGCGGCACTGGGTCTCGGCTGTCAGGTGGGCACAGCGAGGCCGTCGTCCCACAGTCCCAGGGCAACCTGTAGCCTCTCTTGCTGGCCAGCTGGGCAGGGAGTGGGCCCGCCCCTGGGCA
>NW_006159686.1:715063-717532 GCF_000334495.1 Tupaia belangeri chinensis | reverse complement strand
CACACATGAGCACACGCACCGGGCACACGGGCACACACGCACACACACATGAGCACACGCACCGGGCACACGCGCACACAGGCACACGCACACGTGAGCACACACACCGGGCACACGCGCACACAGGCACACACACGTGAGCACACACACCGGGCACACAGGCACACACACACACATGAGCACACACACCGGGCACACGCGCACACAGGCACACGCACACGTGAGCACACGCACCGGGCACACGCGCACACAGGCACACGCACACAGGCACACACACGTGAGCACACACACTGGGCACACACGCACACAGGCACATGCACACGTGAGCACACGCACATGTGAGCACACAGGCGCACACACGCACACACACACTCCTACCCCAGGTGTGCGTCTGCCCCCCAGGAGAGCCAGCACTTCCTGGAAGGCCGGCTCCAGGCGGGGAGCGGTCAGGGGCCGGTACCTGCAGTACGGATCGCGTGTATCTGTGCTCTGCACACGCACCCCTGGGCCTGAGACCCGGGTGTGAGCCCGCAGTGGTAACAGCACAGAGTCTGGCCACGTGCGGGGCCGGAGAGGCCCCCCACTCATCATGGCCACAGCCAGCCTTTTCTCCTTTATTTTTGGGAGATGTTTTGCTATAGGGCACATGTGCTAGCTGCAGAGACAGAGACAGAGACAGGAAGTGAGAGATCACCCCCCAGGGGAATGGCCACGCTGCAACCCCTCCTCCATTCTGCTCTCAGGACTTGGGGTACGCATGCTTGGCTCGGGCTCCTGGGCCCGGGCTAGCTCAGGCCTGGCGGGATCAAGGCCTCGGCTCTCAGGCCAGCGTCACGCCCTCTTCTCGGCCCTACTGTCCCCTTGGGGCAGAGACGGCCCTCAGAAGCCCCAGGGTGATGGGCCAAGTGTCCCTGTCTGAGTCCCCCAAGCACATGCTGAGGTCCTCGCCCCCAGGCGTGGTGTGAGGTGAAGCCTTTGGGGACATAGGGTAGTGCCCTGCACAGGGGACCCTCGTCCACCCGAAGGCACAACCAGAGGCAGCGTCTGCAGCCTGGAAGGCGGCCCCCAGGGGCCAGCGCCAGCCCTGAGGTGCGGCACTGGGTCTCGGCTGTCAGGTGGGCACAGCGAGGCCGTCGTCCCACAGTCCCAGGGCAACCTGTAGCCTCTCTTGCTGGCCAGCTGGGCAGTGAGTGGTCCCGCACCTGGGCAGCAGGCGGGCTGCTCGCACGCCAAGAGTGGGCACCCAGGCCTAGGTGCCCCGGCTGAGCACAGCCATGATGCACTGAGTTCCACTCAGCACTCCCACCAGGGACGGGTTCCGTGGAGGCGTCCAAGGCCCCCTTCCTTAGCTTGAGTCTCTCCAGGAGCTGGGGTTGGGATGGATTGTCTCGGGGGCGGGGGAGGGGGGAGGCACGAATTTCTAAGGACCTCCCCCACCCCAGGCTCTCCCTGCTCCTGCCACACCGCGAGCCACATCAGGACCAGCTGGCTTGGCAGCTGGGCAACCCCACGTAGCTGGCACGGCTCCCTGAGGCTGAGAACACCAGAGGGTCAGAGTTGCTGCCCATGCAGCCTTTGGGCCGGGTGGGGCAGGGTCCTCCAGACAGCAGGGCTCAGCTGCAGGTCCAGGAGAGGGCCATGGGGGCAGTCAAGCCCCAGGAAAGTCCTGACAAGAGGCCCGGGGGCTCCCGGCTGGCAGCACAGGTTGGCGTGGGAGATGACGCTGTCCATGGGACACCCAGGGGAGCAGGCTGGGAGCTCACGCCTGGCCTCCCCTGACCCTCCCCAGCACCCCTTCCCCCGGGGACCCTAACCATGTCCTTCCTCCCTGCTGACCCGCTGCAGTGCACGGCCTCCCTGGTGTGTGCTTCCACACTGCTGCACGACAGGCTGGCTTGGGGCCTCCCCCCCCACCGGGCAGCCTGGGAGTGCAGAGCTGGGGACAGCGCTCAAACTCGGCCCTCCGTTCTCCCTGCCGGCTTGTTCACCTCACCCTGGAGGACTCAGGGCGTGCAGGGCAGCACCCCCATCTGCATGCTCACATGCCCTCAGCCTGGCCAGAGCCCGTAAGCCCTCACCTGCCACTGTGACCGCGAGAGCCGGTGTGTTTACTGTGAGCGCCTATAACCAGCCTGTTGCAGCCTAACTGCATTTTCATTCAGAAGACGCGTTCGTGTCATCGCTGAGAGTGGGAAGTGGGTACCATGTGCAGCACCGCGGGGACAGCGGGGACAAATGCGTGGGACAGAACAAGGGTCACATGCTGGGTGTGGCGCGACTGCCCAGCCTCCTTTCTCCCCACGCACTCCCCACTGAGCCCCCAGAGCCGGCCGCGGAGCCCCCAGAGCCCGGGTGTGGAGCCCCCAGAGCCCGGGTGTGGAGCCCCCAGAGCCCGGGTGTGGAGCCCCCAGAGCCGGGCCGCGGAGCCCCCAGCGCCGGGCCGCGGAGCCCCCAGAGCCGGCCGCCGCG
>NW_006159686.1:711349-713450 GCF_000334495.1 Tupaia belangeri chinensis | reverse complement strand
CCCTCCCCCGGCGCCCCCAGAGCCGGGCCGAGGAGCCCCCAGAGCCGGCCGCGGAGCCCCGAGCAGGCTCAGGTGGTGGCACTCACTTCCTGGGCCGGTAGTCAGGGATGGTCCTGTCCAGGGAGATGCGCTCACTGAGCCGAGCGTTGTATCCGTACTCCTCGTACTTGCCATCCGTCTCCTGGCCGTTTTCCTGCAGGGTGGCAGCCATGCCGCCCTGGCCCAGGCCGCCTGGCCCCTCCACCAGCCCGATGGGCTTGGCGAGGCCTAGAGGGGAGATGGGAAAGTGGGTCAGGCAGACCCAGGCCCTGCTGCCCAGGTACAGCCCGGAGAGCTCCCTGCAGAGCTGGGTCCCGACCACAGGCCCTGGGAACGGGCAGCCCCATGGACACGTGGGCCGGCGGTCCAGGCTGGGCAGGACCAGACGGCTCCACTGTGCTCACGGCTGTGTGTCGGTCCAAACCCTTGCAGCAAATGCGTCAGGTGATGCTGCACCTGTGGCCCGACGCGCTCACAGACACGACCGGTCTATCGCCAGGGAGACTGAGGTGGGGGACGCAGGTACATAGGAGCTCAATTTTTCCATGAAACCAAAAATACTCTGAAAAGTAAAGACTGAAAGGCTTCTTTTTTTTTTTTTTTTTTTTTTGAAGAGGTTTTCATGTGTGCTCGCTAGAAAGACAGAGAGAGAGAGACAGACAGAAAGTGAGAAATCACTCCCCAGGGAGGATGGCCATGCCGCAATCCCTTCTCTTCCAGTCTCCTCTCTGGATCTTGGGCACACACGCACACGCGCCCAGTGCGAGTTTAAGCCACCGGGTCCAAACCACAGTTGACTACATGGGAGTCCAGCAACGTAGCCATTATGCCAACTGCTGGTCCCAGAAAGACAATTAGTTTAAAAAATACTAAGAAAGTTGTGGAGGTTTTGTTTTTTTTCCTCCTTAATTTTGTCAGACAATACACACTCACTGATGGGAGAGAGCGAGCGAGCGAGCACCCTGGGCATGGTCGTGCCACCATCCCTTCTCCAGCCTCCTCACCCCGGCATTTTAGACATGCTCACACACGCTTGGTATGTTTTCAAGCTGCCAGGCCTGGGACTCGAACCACCTACTTAGCCATATGAGATCCAGCCACCCTAACCACCATACCATGGCTGGCCTACAAAGAATTTTTTTTAAGATTAAAGATAAGAAAATGTGAAGCAGTTGCCCCAGCCTCCGCAACCCTTCTCCGTCACCCAAACCAATCGAAGATCCACCCTATAGGTGAGTCCAGCGGGAATGCAAGCCCCAGGGGGAATATTTCAAACATATTCATGCACAGTCACGTGGGGTCTCACTCCACCGGGAACACCAACATCAGTATTTTAGTGCTCCATGTTATTTTTACACAAGTATGTATAGTGGCTTCAACTCGGCTCAGTACATAGGATGTTGTGCCACCTGCTCTCGTTCTAATCACTGCACCTCAAGCATTTCCCTGTCCCTAAAAATTCTCCATAAACATAACTATTTTTTTGAAGAGGTTTTTGACATAGGGCACATGCACTCTCCGGACAGAGAGAGACAGAGAGACAGAAAGCGAGAAATCACCCCCCAGGGGGGATGGCCACGCTGTATCCCTTCTCCTCCATTCTCCTCTCGGGATCTTGGGCACGCACACACATGTGCCTGGTGTGAGTTTTAAACCACTGGGTCTGGGACACGAACCGCGGTTGACTACATGGGAGTCCAGTGACATAGCCATTACGCTAACTGCTGGTCTCCATAAACATAACTTTTAATAGCTGCGGACATAAAGCTGTCATTGGCAGTTGCCCCATTTGTTCTTTCATCTGTTCATCAAAACTTATGAAGCATTGGGAACCAGCAGTTAGCGTAATGGCTATGTCGCTGGACTCCCACATAGTCGACCGCGGTTCATGTCCCGGACCCGGTGGCTTAAACTCACGCCGGGCGCGTGTGCGTGCGTGCCCAAGATCCCTAGAGGAGAATGGAGGAGAAGGGATTGTGGCGTGACCATCCCCCCGGGGGGTGATTTCTTGCTTTCTGTCTCTCTGTCTCTCTCTGTCTGTCTGGCAAGCACACACGCCCTA
>NW_006159686.1:703731-708811 GCF_000334495.1 Tupaia belangeri chinensis | reverse complement strand
GCTGGGCGGGACCAGACGGCTCCACTGTGCTCACGGCTGTGTGTCGGTCCAAACCCTTGCAGCAAATGCGTCAGGTGATGCTGCACCTGTGGCCCGACGCGCTCACAGACACGACCGGTCTATCGCCAGGGAGACTGAGGTGGGGGACGCAGGTACATAGGAGCTCAATTTTTCCATGAAACCAAAAATACTCTGAAAAGTAAAGACTGAAAGGCTTCTTTTTTTTTTTTTTTTTTTTTTGAAGAGGTTTTCATGTGTGCTCGCTAGAAAGACAGAGAGAGAGAGACAGACAGAAAGTGAGAAATCACTCCCCAGGGAGGATGGCCATGCCGCAATCCCTTCTCTTCCAGTCTCCTCTCTGGATCTTGGGCACACACGCACACGCGCCCAGTGCGAGTTTAAGCCACCGGGTCCAAACCACAGTTGACTACATGGGAGTCCAGCAACGTAGCCATTATGCCAACTGCTGGTCCCAGAAAGACAATTAGTTTAAAAAATACTAAGAAAGTTGTGGAGGTTTTGTTTTTTTTCCTCCTTAATTTTGTCAGACAATACACACTCACTGATGGGAGAGAGCGAGCGAGCGAGCACCCTGGGCATGGTCGTGCCACCATCCCTTCTCCAGCCTCCTCACCCCGGCATTTTAGACATGCTCACACACGCTTGGTATGTTTTCAAGCTGCCAGGCCTGGGACTCGAACCACCTACTTAGCCATATGAGATCCAGCCACCCTAACCACCATACCATGGCTGGCCTACAAAGAATTTTTTTTAAGATTAAAGATAAGAAAATGTGAAGCAGTTGCCCCAGCCTCCGCAACCCTTCTCCGTCACCCAAACCAATCGAAGATCCACCCTATAGGTGAGTCCAGCGGGAATGCAAGCCCCAGGGGGAATATTTCAAACATATTCATGCACAGTCACGTGGGGTCTCACTCCACCGGGAACACCAACATCAGTATTTTAGTGCTCCATGTTATTTTTACACAAGTATGTATAGTGGCTTCAACTCGGCTCAGTACATAGGATGTTGTGCCACCTGCTCTCGTTCTAATCACTGCACCTCAAGCATTTCCCTGTCCCTAAAAATTCTCCATAAACATAACTATTTTTTTGAAGAGGTTTTTGACATAGGGCACATGCACTCTCCGGACAGAGAGAGACAGAGAGACAGAAAGCGAGAAATCACCCCCCAGGGGGGATGGCCACGCTGTATCCCTTCTCCTCCATTCTCCTCTCGGGATCTTGGGCACGCACACACATGTGCCTGGTGTGAGTTTTAAACCACTGGGTCTGGGACACGAACCGCGGTTGACTACATGGGAGTCCAGTGACATAGCCATTACGCTAACTGCTGGTCTCCATAAACATAACTTTTAATAGCTGCGGACATAAAGCTGTCATTGGCAGTTGCCCCATTTGTTCTTTCATCTGTTCATCAAAACTTATGAAGCATTGGGAACCAGCAGTTAGCGTAATGGCTATGTCGCTGGACTCCCACATAGTCGACCGCGGTTCATGTCCCGGACCCGGTGGCTTAAACTCACGCCGGGCGCGTGTGCGTGCGTGCCCAAGATCCCTAGAGGAGAATGGAGGAGAAGGGATTGTGGCGTGACCATCCCCCCGGGGGGTGATTTCTTGCTTTCTGTCTCTCTGTCTCTCTCTGTCTGTCTGGCAAGCACACACGCCCTATAGCAAAAATCTCTCCAGAAAAAAAAAAACTTATGAAGCATCCAAACACATGAGCTGCCCAGGTGGAGGAGATGCACAGGTAACGGTGGGCATGCCTGCCTGCCTGCCTTCCAGGGGTTTAGTGTCCCAGCCAAGGGACTGACTGCTGCACCAGCAGGTAAGCAGAAGCCAGCCTGGGAGGCTCAGTACAGGCGGCCAGGGATGCTACACTGGTGCTATGGTGACCCAAGTACACATGCTACCACGGTGTCCCAGGTACATGTGCTTCTACAGTGTCTCAGATACATGTGCTGCTATGGTGCTGGTGGCACTAAAGTGCACCATAAACACAGTGGGGCCACAGCCAGGCTGGCTTCACTCAGGACGTGGAAACTTCATGTCACTTACTGCACAGATGCAGGGCTAAGAAAGTCCAACACATTCCTCAGTCTGAAAGTCACCAGTGATCAGCCTGGCATAGGCACAAGCATCCTCAAGCCCTGTTGCCATCATGTTTTTATACCCAGCACATGCATCATCTGACTGCCTCGACCCAGGCAATTGCCCAGATCATGCTCAACCCAAGGCATAGCTCTGATCAGCCTTTAGTTCCTCCCCTCAGGCCATCTGAGTGGGGCCTTGGCATGCCCTCTGCTATAGTGGCAGGGCTTCTACCTTTTCCCAAATGCCACAATCCTACTGGCACTGGCTTGCAGGAGGGTCCAGCTTCCTGACCCTCCCCCTCGTAACCAGACACAGCTCCAGAAAGGTCTCCGAGCTTTACCCCTGCCATACTTCCTGCGTCTAAATGTGTCACATGCCTTTGTTTCCCTCAACCCTGGTCCCAGCCCTTCCCCAGCTTCTCTGAGAACCCCATTCATTTTGGACCATCTGTGAGATATGCTGCATCTTTTATCCTATTCTAGGTACCCTAACCCTATTTTCATTCCCTTCACTTCCTTTTTCTTTCTGTGATGGAGTCTAAATTATTTCCTCAGATATATCTTCCATATCATGAATTCTTTCTTTAGCTATGTTTAATCCACTGTTTAATCTATCCACTGACCTTTTAATTTTAATTATATTTTATTTATGAAGGTTCAATGTATTTTTTCCTAATACATGTTTCTTCTTTTTCTTCTTCTTCTTCTTCTTCTAAGAGAGATTTTTGCTGTAGGGTGCATGCACTCACCAGAAAGACAGAGAGACAGAAAGAAAGAAATCACCCCCAGGGAGATAGCCATGCCTTTTCCTCTGTTCTCCTCTCAGGATCTTGAGCATGCTCACACATGCACCTGGCGTGAGTTTCAAGCC
The DNA here is from genome assembly GCF_000334495.1 of Tupaia belangeri chinensis. Taxonomy (NCBI): domain Eukaryota; kingdom Metazoa; phylum Chordata; class Mammalia; order Scandentia; family Tupaiidae; genus Tupaia; species Tupaia belangeri. The sequence goes on along the minus strand of NW_006159686.1, from coordinate 705,826 downwards.
ACCAGGTCTGGGACTCAAATCGTGGTCAGCTACGTTAGAATCCAGCAATATAACCATTATGCCATCTGCTGGTCCCAATATCTGCTTTTTAAAAATATATGTCATTATTTCTATTCCTTTTATCTTTTCAAAAGTTTATATTGGGTTGTCAGATAAGTCATGACCCATTTTTGCACAGAAAAATACGTCATTCCTTTCCCAAGACACAATAGGTAACAGCCTGTAACATCATTCAGACTGTCCTGGCATCCCAAGGCCATGTGGATGCGCTTACTCCACAATACTTGCTGACTCTCACTCGTTGTGGGTCGTTGCTGCACATTCTGTGATCTTCGTTGTGAAACCATCTTCAGTGGAGATCATTTTACCTAGGATAATTCCTCTCGTCCATAATTGCAGGGAAAACACTCTTAAGCACTTCTGTACTTCAAGAACAAGTCCAGAATTAACTTTACACTGATTTCCTGCTCTAGGAAAATGGCTGTGTGTGGTGTGTGTAGAACCCTGTGCAAACAGGATTCCAAATCCTTACCACACATAGGCTAGGAGCCTTGGTTTCTTGGAGGGGATTTTCTTCTGGGCAGAAGTAAGTCCCTGGGCCCTACGAGTTGCCCCTTCACAGAGCCAGCTCCACATTGGCCTCTTCAGAAGGGCCAGGCCCTGAACGATCACAGTTATGCTCTCAGGAAGGCTGAGTCGTGTCTTCTGGGACAATTGGAAATGAGTTCAGTATCTCATCAGGGATTTCTCATCAGGATCTGTCACTGGGATCCTGAAAAATGTGGGGCTTTGGCCTCACCTGGGTGGCCCCCCAGGGCTCATGCTGGAGTGTTCGAGGCTCAAGCAGTCCTGAGGAGAGGCAGGGAGACACCAGGCTTGGGCGCAGCTGCCCGGGTCAGGGTGGGAGGTGCAGACCAGGATGCAGGCACCTCTCGAGGGCTGCGGAAGACCAACAGCCCACCCTGCTCTTGCTGGTAGGTGGCCCATTGTGGGCACCCACTTCCAGAACGTTCTCTGCACAGATACCCTTGCTTGGAACCAAAGCAGCGATCTAACATGCCAGAGGAAAAGCAGCTCCTGTGGAGACCTGGGTGCACACGCAGCACCCCTTCCCGCCGCAGCTTCGCACCCCACTGTAAGTGGGAGCGACGGCTCACTTACACGAAGGCCGTCTAATGCCTGCAGTAATTCTGCTTTTATGGAGTGATCATTTGAAGTTCCTTTGCCATGGCTGGAGGGAACGCACTTCTGTAATTACAGGAAACAATTTGGAAGATGATCAGAGGGGAGGAAAAACTCGTCAGAGAGCATAGGAGCGCTGCGCACTCAGGGGCCACCCTGCCCAGGGGCCACCCTGCCCACACCCCACACGGAGCACAGGGAGCCAAGGAAGGGGGAGGCGCCCTGCCGTGGCCTGCCACAGCCAACAGACAGCGCTCTGCACGGAGGCTGGACAGATCAGGGTCAGTTCCCGGGTTGACCTGGACAGCTGGGCACAGGGACCTGCTGGCTAGGAGGGACTGGGGGTCACGGCGTGAGACCCTGTTGAGGGTGCTTGTTGTGAAAATAAATGAATAAGCACATGAATACATTTGCACAATGTGGGGGGAAGAGGTTACAGGAAAGATCCAGAGTCTCGGGAGACGGAGGGGCAGACTCCTCAGCGTTGGCCACATCTCTTGTTCTCGTCATTAGCAGGGTCGCTCTGTTTGGGTGGCAAGGGTCCAGCTGAAACTCTGACCTCCACGGCTGACCTTGACACCAAGAGGCCGAGTGTGGCCACAAGGGGACTTCGGCCAGGAAGATCTACGTGGGATTTACAGGGCAGCATTTCCGAGAAACAGCACATTTCTAAAAGGAGCATTTGTTGCAAGGTGTGTCTTCCACTGCTTACCCACACCCTCTACTTGTTCTCCCTGGAACTAAGAAGCAGTGCTTAGTGCTGAGGCAGCTGCTGCACGACCACGCCCTTGAAATCTGCGCTCACGGAGCTGCACTCAGGTGCCCAGGCTCCATCTCCATGAGAAAAATCATCCGTGATGCTCAGGCCTAGGTGGGCTTCGGACGCCGTGTGGCAGGCCCAGGCACGGGGAGG
>NW_006159686.1:693428-703700 GCF_000334495.1 Tupaia belangeri chinensis | reverse complement strand
CCAAAGAAAAAATCCATCCGTGATGCTCAGGCCTAGGGGGGCTTCGGCGCCGTGGGGCGAGCCCCAGGCACGGGTAGCCTCTCTCTTCAGAGGTGCAAGGGAACGACGGCTCCATCCTGGGACCTCCTGGGGCCGAGTGCCCTCCAGGGAAGCTTCAAACTGCCTGCACAAGTGGAGGGGCATCTCCCACTGGGCGGGCGCCTGGGCTGTGCGGGGAGCTACACTTCCTGCTGGGAAGGAAGCGGGCCTTTCAGGCTCCCAGCTTCTCTGAGTCACTGACTTCCATCTGTCACAGTGACTGTAGCCAATTCTCCGGGAGAGGAAACAGCCGATGGATACAGATAATCGGAGAAGAGGAGGCGAAGGAAGGCGGGGGCGTCTCCAGGTGCGAAGTCCCCACCCCGTTGGACTCCTGCCTGCCCGTGCGTCTCACAGGACACACAACTCCAGGCACACTGGCAGAGAAGGGGCGCGGGTCAGCCAGGCCCTTGGGAGGTTAGTCAGACCCGCCCAGGGCCGCTGAAGCCCACAAAGAGCACCCCATCTAAATGACAACGGCCGAGAGAGGCCGCCGGGAGGTCACAGGCCAAGGTGAGGCAGACGGAGTCTGGAGACAGACGGGCCTTAATCTGCTTCCCCAGGGTGTGCAAGTCCTGCAGACGAAGTTTCAGAGGGAGGAAGCGGGAGAAATCAGGAGTCAGATAAACCCCCTCCAGCCAGGGCGAAAGGGAAAGCCAGGGGAAACGCCTAGAGGGTGCACGGCAGGTGCCCTCCAGAGGCCAGAACCTCCACGAGGCCTCCAATTACACCCGTCAATCACTGCCCCGTGACAATGACCAACATGCGGCCCAGTGTCACCAGGCACCATGGACGAGACCCAGGAGAGGTGGCAGAGACGTCCAGACTAGGGCCCCGACCCACAGACACCATCGTCCCCCACCATGGCTTCTGTGAGTGGCGGAGGCCGCCACCATGCTCAGGTGCTCAGCCCTCCCAGGCGATGACCCCAACCCTCTCCGCGTGGTGCGAGGGGCAGAGAGCAGGCCGGGGCTGCAGCAGGAGGACACTGCCACCCCCTCGCTCCCCTGTCTTCACCTGCGAGCGTAATCCGACGTCACCTCCCTGGCTATGACTTGGGTGACGGCAAGGTGGAGATGAACCCAGAGCCCCCGTCTGCCTCTGGGTAAGCCCTCCTCCCTTGGCTTTGATTCTAGCCACTCTCCAACACCGCGCACCGCGGCTGAGTCGCTCCAGACAGGACTTTGAGACTCCCCGGGCCGGACTAATAGCCGGCCACCGACAGCGGGGGACTGGGTTCCCTCTGGAACGATGGCCAGCCTGCAGGACGTGGCAGTCCCTGGGAAGCACATGGTCACTGGACTAATGGTGTTTGATGACTCTTCACACGGACTCAGGGCCAGCCCACGTAAGCGTTTTCGAGGAGACGGGTCTCTGGCAGGTGGGCATCCTGGCACCCTCACTCCCTGTAGCGATGCCCCCCCACCCCGTGCTGCCTCCAGGGCCAGCCTGCTCCAGACCTGGGCTGAGTCTGGGAGCAAGGGCAGGGCGTTCGGGCACCCTGTCACCTTGGCAGTGACCGTGGGGTCCCTGTCCCCTGCCACCCTGTCCCCTGGTATGGATATTAGGGGTCCACGGGGCTCTGTTCTCTGCTCAACCCTGGCTCTGTGGTGTCCTGGACAGTGTTTGGCCCTGGGGTCCAGCCCAGCCTTGGTGGCCCAGCAAGGGGAGACCTGGGGGAGCAGGCCGGGGGCAGGAGTGGAGACGCCATGGGGTGGGGACGCCAGGCCGAGGACGCTGTGGGGGCAGACGCTGTGACAGGGCCTCCTCCGGCTGCTTGCTAGCCCATGGTGGGGGGCCATGGCCTGCCTTGCTTCCTGCGGAAGCCCCAGGTTGGAGCAGGTGCTTAGAAGATCCTTGAGGAAGAAAGGGAGGGGAGTGGGGTGGGCAGACGGCCCGGTGAGGAGGAGAGCCGGAACCCTGTCAGGAGCCAGCACTGCGAGGCCCCAGGCACCACAGGCCCTCCAAGGGGCTGGGCGCTCAGGAGGAGCACGGATGGCTCTGCGGCAGCTGGCCCCGCCTGGCCCTCCCGTGCCCGCCCTGTAAGGCTGGACAGGCCTGAGTCGCAGCTGCAGCCCAGTGGTTGAGCCTTGTGCACCGGCACCAAGTCACCATCCAAACCCCTGCCACGTCCTGACAGCCAGTGTCAGCCACACGGCCCTCAGGTGACCTGTCCTGTAAGGGACGGTGACGGGGCCTCCCCTAGCTGCTGCAGGACTGAGGGGTGGTACCCGGGACAGACTGCCTGCTACCATCATGTGAGCTAGTCTCAGCCCTGAAGGGAGTTAGCACCTGGCCACTCCCTACTGTGCGCCAAGGGCAGGGGTGATGGGTACAGCAGGTGAGGAGGGACCCGGGGGGAGGGGCACAGCAGGTAGGCAGGGGACCCGGGGGGAGGGGCACAGCAGGTGAGCGGGGACGGAGTGGGGGGGCGCAGTTCATGCTGCAGGGATGCTGCAGACCCAGGACAACAGGCCCCAAGGCCCCAGGCCCTGTGGTCGGGGCCAGCAACGTGCCCTGGGCCCTGGACAGTGGCAGTGGCCCCAGGCCTCTGCCCTCAGGGAGGGTCTGCTTCTGCAGGGCCCAGCCAGAGAAGGGGCTCTTCAGTGCCTGCTGGTGCCCACAGCTGCCCTCACATGCTGCCCACATCCCGGTCTCCAATAAGGACAGACGACAGGAAACGCGTACTGGGCCAGCAGGTGGTGAGTGGTTACGCCGCTGGGCTCCCACATGGCCGACCGATTTGAGTCTTGGACCTGGTGGCTTGAAACTCGTGAGAGGAGAATGGAGGAGAAGGGGTTGTGGCGTGGCCATCCCCCTGGGGGGCAATCGCTCACTCTTTCTCTGTCTTCTGGTGAGTACATGCACCCTACAGCACAAATCTCTCTGAATGAAAGAAAGAAAGAAAACAGCGTGTTGTTTGCACGGAGCGAGAACCAGCACAGGCCGATTCATGTCTAGCTGGAGAGGCCAGCTGGGGGTTCCTGCGTCTGCAGTGGCAGAGCTTCACCGGAGGCCAGCTGGTTCGGAGCCCGCAGGGTGCGAGTGCCGACCGGGGCTGCTCCTGGCAGAATGGGGGGTCCACAGTAAAGTCCGCTTCTGTCCGGCACGCTGTGGGGGCGTGACCCACCTCCCAGCCCAGGTGCAGGGGGAGGGCAGGGCGGTGGGACCTGAGCTCCTTCCCCTGCCCCACGTACGGTGGAGGTCTGTCGCCTGTGCCGAGACCAAGTCCCCACAGGCCTCTCTGAGGCTGGCGCTCTGCCACCGCCCCGCAGGTGAGGAAACTGAGGCACACACAGCGATTTGGCCAGGAGGGTGGTACTAGATCTGATCCCAGGCTCTCGGCGGGGCCAGGAAGCTCACGGGGCACACACAGGGCGAGGAGGGTGCCGGGGCCCCGAGGCTCTGCACCCACCCCAGAGCTGCCCGATGTCAACAGCACGGGGTGAGACCCCTGGCTGAGGCCACGCCAAGTCACAGGTAGAACAGACCAGAACGGAGACCTCGGTTCCCAGAGGGTGCCACCTGACCTCTCTGGCCACCCTGGAACCTTGGTCGTCCGTTTGCTGACCTGCAGTCCCATCCCCTCTGGGCCAACCTTGTTTGGGTCCCAGTAGCTCCAAGTGAAACCACCGATGTGCTTCAAAACCAGCTGCATGGAGGCATATTATTCTCACCCACATAGGTGAGATCTGTGTCCCCAGACATGACACATGCACTCCAGGCCCTCCCTCCTCCCAGGAGCCCACCAGCCCCTAGCTTCTTCCCAGGACCAGAGGAACACCATCAGCTTCCTCCCAGGATCTCGGGAACACCACCAGAGCCATCCCGGGACCTGAGCTCACCACCGGAGCCGTCCCGGGGCCCGAGCTATTGGTGGGGACTCTCAGGCTACATGCTGTCCCTGGCCTGTGTGCCCTCCCTCAGTTCACTGGCAGCAGACACCTTCCCTGCATCCACGCCTGAGGCCATGTCGGCCTCCCGCAGAGCACACGGACACCATCAAAGCTGCCCGAGGACCATCTGGGGCAATGTGACAAAGCACCTTGGCTCGGGCTTAAAACAATGGGCTCCCCTCGCAGTCGGGGGCCAGAGCCCAAGTTTAAAGTCTCTCCCTGGGTCCTGGGCTCGTGGCCACCACACTGCTCTCCCTGCCTCTGTCGTCACCAGACTCCTCCCCTCCTGAGAAGGATGCCAGCCCTGCATAGCCAGCGCGGCCTCATCCAACTGCAAAGACCCTGGCCCCAAACAAGGCTGTCCATGCTCCCGCTGAGAGAGCCCTGGGAGGGCCGCCATGCGCCCGGCCCCTGCCCCAGCCTTCTGTGCTCACCTCCACTGGACCGAGCTCCATGCTCTCCGCACTGTCTTCCCCAGGGGCGTCCCCAGCTCAGGGGCTGTCCCATCACAGCACCACCTCCTGCGGTGGAGTGTTTCTACAGGAAGCAACACCCACCCAGGGGAAGGGGCCCCACCTTTGCTAAAAGAGGCGGGCCTGCGGTCTGGTGGGCCTTGGAAAGCCAGGTCCAGCTCAGTGGCTCACGCCGTGGCCATGGCCACCGGGATGCTCCCAGGAGGGGCTCACTCTGGGTGGACGAGCCTCCGCCTTCTGGGGGCAGCAGCCGTGGCATCTCCAGTGCATACTCAGGTTTGCGTGGTCGGCCCCAAGTGTGCGAGGCCCGTACACGCCTGGCTGCCTCCTGGAGAAGGGGACCCAGGGCCTGGGGTGAGCCTGCCGGCAGGGCTGCTCTGGCCTCCATGCCATGCCCTCACGCAGCCCTAAGCACCACTGAGCACTCCAGAAAGGAGCCTCGCCTTCTCGTGAGGGGCAGTTAGAGGGGAGAGCTGGCAGATCGTGTCCCCTGAAGTGGTGCTGGCAGGGAGGCTCATGGCTGCAGGGAGTCCAGGCGGCAGCCCTGAATGGCCTCACCACTCCCCCCTGTAGTGCCAGCTCCTCGGGCTCCTCCCCTCCTCAGGGACCTGTTTCCCAGCGAGAAGGAAGAAGGTGGCCAGCTGAGCCTGCAGGCCCCGGCTGGGAGATCTGAGACGGAATCGAGCCTCATTTCTGCCAAGTTTCCAGGCGATGATGAAGGGTACCCTGTCCTTTCAGAAAACAGCCCCCGGCTGAAATATGCAGCTGGTGAGCCAATCTGTATATGCAATCGCCCAGCCAGCACATCTGTCCCGATCAGCTGGCCACCTGCAGGAGCCGAGCTGCTCCTCGGAGCACCCAGCCCATGGGCTTTGCAGACAGCCACCTGGTGGAGACACTCCCCCACAGGGACAGCTTAGCGTCACGCTCACCTCCCAAGCCAGTACAGAGCTCGTCCCAGACCAAGGAGGCACCTCAGTTGTCCCCACGCCATGGCCAGATGGGTCGGGGTCTCCTGAAATGACCAAGGCAGCCCGCAGGCTTGAGGCACGTGTGAAGGAGAAGCGGAAACGCACAGGCCGATGTTCTGGGCCCCGCAGACCGAGAGGGACGCAGCATGAGGTCGAGGCGGCGATTCCGTCAGACAGCCCGAGCCTGCCCCTGCCCCTGCCCCTGCCCCGCGGGAGCCTGCTCTTCCCCTGCGGCCGATGGCTAGCGCAGTGGGGGAATGCGACGGACACCACAGGGACAGGCCCCACTGAGGGCTTCCCCAAGCCTCCCCTGCAGCACCGTCTTGGCTAGCCCTCTACGTACGGGCTTCTCGGAGCAAGGTCTGCACCCTGGGCCCTGCTTGCTGGACGTGGGTCAGTGGGGAAGGGGCCAGCATTACTGAGCCCGTGTCGTGCCAGGCTAGGCTTCCCCTCAAGCCCGTGTCACCATCCCAGCCTCCTCTTGGTTCCCCACCATGTCCCTGACACAGCCCTTCCCTGGGAGTCCTATCTGCCGAGGACACAGAGGCCTGTGGCCCAGACCCTGTGGGAGCGTCATAGCACATTGCGTGTGCCCCAGCAGCCGCCGGCTGTCCAGGGGTGCGGTGATGTACAACCAGCTCTTAAAATGTCTCGTTTTGGAGCCGGGAGATGGCATAGTGGTTAAGGCACTGGACTCCACACGATTGACCACGGTTTGAGTCCCAGACCCAGTGGCTTGAAACTCATGCTGGGCGTGTGTGCATGCATGCCCAAGATCCTGAGAGAACAGAGGAGGGACTGCGGCGTGGCCGACCCCCCGGGGAGTGATTTCTCACTTTCTGTCTCTCTGGCAAGCACACATGCCTTATAGCAAAAATCTCTCAAAAGCAAAACAAAAAAGTTGTTTTAAGCAAAGACAGTGGATTGTTTGGAGAAAGCCCCACCCCCTCGCTTGTGTGGCGGATGGTATGGAGCTGACCGTGTGCTCAGCCAGCCCCGGGCTGCGGGCATCAGAGTCTCAGGAGACTGACAGCTCCCTCCGTGAGTCAGGGCCAGGGCCACGCACAGCAAGGCCATGCAGGCCGGGCGCCTGAGTCTGAGAGCAGAGTCGGGGTCGCAGAGAAGGGGCAGGTGGGGCGTGACCACGTGGCAGAGCGGGCAAAGGCGCTGCAGCCGGGATGGCCTTTGGCAGTACCTGCTCATTCGCAATGGGACCATCTGTTGTTCTTTTTAACTCAAACTTTAAAAAAAAGTTTCTCTCAGGACCAGCAGATGGTGTAATGATTACGTGACTGGACTCCTACATAGTCAACTGTGGTTCAAATCCTGGACCCAGTGGCTTAAACCTCACGCCAGGCACATGTGTGTGCGTGCCCAAGATCCCAAGAGGAGAATGGAGGAGAAGGGACTGTGGCGTGGCCATCCCCCCGGGGATGATTTCACTTTCTGTCTATCTCTTTGGCGAGGGCACTTGCCCTATAGCAAAAATCTCTTAAAAAAAAAAAAACAAAAACAAAAACGTTTCTCTCTTCCATAAGAGTCAGGCAAGGATAAGAACCCAACCGGACCTCAGGCCACGCTCCACCGCCGCCCAGCCAGGCCCGACTGTGGGTACCCTGTGCCTGGCGCACTCGGGGAGGTCCCTGAGGAGAACCCGGTGCCTCCCACGCAGTCAGCCTCACAGGGCCACCGCTGCACCGCCCGGCCTTGAGACCCCGGCTTCTGACAGCACAGACACACAGCGGCCCTCTCAGGGCCGCACCACTGACTAACTTCCTAAATGACCTTGGGCATGACATGCTGTCATGGCTCCCAGCCCCTCTGCCCCTAGGAGCGTGCCATGGAGTCTGCTGGGTAGACCAGTTAGAGGGAACCTGCATCTGTGTGCTCAGAACGAGCCGCCGGCCCGGAGACATCTGCCCATCCGCGGCCCCGGCCTGCCACATCCAGATGGCTCCTGGGCATAGGTCTGCGGCAGGACAAAGGATAGTCGTGCCACGGAACAGGCCATTGTCCCCTCTGCATTTGGAGGTCCACCCCGCGTGCCATCCTGCTCCCGGGCCAGTGGTGCAGAACACAGACGCCGGACTGCACCTCATAGAGCCCTCACACTGACAGGGGCACCCGGCGCACCCAGGCCTGGGAGCCCCCAGCACGAGGGGCGTGGCAGCTGACAACCAAGCGCGGAGGGCCTCGAACCCCGAACCCCGCGCGGAAGGGCTGCCAGCCACACACAGTGCAGCTGCTGCGGTTTACGGCCTGGGAGGTGCTCGGAAGGCGGCTTCCGTCTGACGCTCTCTTGCCTTTGCTGTGAGCTTAGAAGAGGACTGTCACGCACACTGGAGGTGACTACACTGCATCTCCCGGGTCCTGAATTTGAGTCCGCACACGGCCCTTCGGTTCTTGGCCAAGGCCGGGGAGATCCCATACGAAGGTCACTGGGAGCTGCAGGGAGAGCGTGGGGGGACAGCCTGCTTCTGGCCCACCCCAAGCCGCTGCTCCTCCGATCCGGGTGGAGACGTGACCCTCGCCCCACCTTCCTCCCCACTCAGCTCCTCCCGCCACAAGGTCCCAGGAAGCAGCTGAGGCAGACGAGTGACAGGTGGATTTTGTTCCGCACTCCTCCCTGCCCTTTCTAAACTCGCCTGGACTAGTATGGGTGGAACCCCAGGACTCCTTCATGTTCTGGGACCTGAAGCAGGGCCCCCAGTCCCCCTGCAGAGACCCTGCATCAAACCCAGAGCAGGGTCCCTGATCCACATGCTTCAGAGGCCAGCTCTGCTGTCCCCTCCTCCTGGGCCCCAGGATGGTGTCGGCTTTGGCTGTCTCTTGCCATTTCTTGGAACACGTGCCAGTGACTGGTTCAGACAGACAGGGTGCTAGGTCACAGGTCACAACAGGGCCGGGCACAGCCCCCTGCGGGGGTGAGGAAGGCGGAGGGGTTTGGAGAGGGGGAAGGAGGAAGAAGCCGGGGGGCGGTCACTGGGGGGCTGGGGACCCGCCACTTTCCCGGAACAGTTCATTATCTCCGGTCAGAGTCAGGGAAGCTGATCCCAGGCCCCGGCTCTCACGCCCCTGGCTCCTTGTCACCTTGAAGGGCGAGGCAGGACACCAGCTCATGGGCTGAGCTGGCCCCGAGGATGTTACACTGCCTCATGCACTGCCGGTGTTTTATATAACCCTCTGCTCTCCCACAAACAGCCCATACACCCTGGCAAGTACACTCGGTGGCGCTGTGCAGGGCTGCTGGGCACGCGCCTTCCCGGAGATGGATCACCGGCACCAGCTACAGCTTCAGCTAAACTGGCTTCAACTGAGCAGGAAGGGCCAGGGAAGCCACGGAGCATGTCAGGAACTCTCCGGAGGAAGACCGGGAGTTCTGTGGGACGTGAGGGAGCACCGGGAAGTGGGTGGACACTCTGCTGGTCCAGTGAGTGGGCAAGGCTGCCCGGCACACGGAGGCTGGGGGCTGCCCCAGCACCAGGCTGCTGCTCAGAGCCCATTCACAGCCCAGCCCCCTGGCCCCAGGGCACCGAGGGAAACGCAAGGCGACCTCACCCCTGCACCTCACGAGCACGTGGAGATGGGGTGGGGTGGGGAGCCCCACACAGCCTGGCGATCCCGCTGCAGACACTCCGCTCAGCCTGAACACCACTTCCTGGAGAGCTGTGCTGGGGCTGCCGGTGCTGAAGCCAGAGTGGCCAGCGCAGAACGAGGACCCTCTGCGAGTGAGCTCACACCCGCTTCTCCTGCCCGACACAGCCGCGTCCCGGACCCCAGCCACCCCACCCTGCTGCTCTCCGGGCAGGCAACCTGGCTCTGCCGCACCCCCATGCTGAGGCCGAGGCTGCCTGGAGCAGGGCTTTCTCCACAGGCTCTTAGGGCCGACCCAGGTTGGCCCTGTGTCCAGCTGCCAAGTCCCTGCTGGGGCGCCATTGTCCCCCGTCACTGGGCACGGCATGGTCGTTCCCACAGCCAAACTTTGCGGGCTGAGCTGGCCCAGAGACGTTACACAACTCGTGCTCTGCCAGCATTTTATATAACCCTGGCCACCCTCTGGCAGGCGTCTAGGCAGTGGTCACAGCACCTTGGACTCTGGGGGCCTCGGAGGCCAAGGACACCGCCCTGTCCGGTTTGCACCTTCATGGAGGCAGGACGGCCCTCCCAGCCCCAAGTCCCTGGAAACGCACGGCTTGTCACCCCTCAACCCTCCCTACCAGCTGCCAGTTCTTGCGAGGGTCCTGAGAACCCTCCGGAAGTTCTCTGGTTGTCTTGGGACCAAGTGGGAGTCACTGGGGGGGCATGCTCATGTGGTCATCGGATGTGCGAGTGCAGGTCATTGGGGCCAAGCCTTCTGCCAAAGACAGGCCTCAGGGCACGACCCCCTTCCCGTCTCCTCTGACAGGACTCTGTCCCAGTGGGGTTGGCAGGTCCTGCCCCGGGGCACGGGGTTCCAGCGCCTCTGAGGCAGAGTGGCGCCCCCGGCAGGACACCCCTCCCTACTGCCCAGCCAGCCCGTCTGGCCCTGCAGGCTGGGGCCTCTCACCATTCAGCTGACTGTAGACCACCTCCTCCAGGTGGTCCAGGCGCTGCAGGATGGCCTCCCGGTCGGTCAGCGCGCCCACCTTGGCCAGCTGGCCGCGCACCCGGCGGTCGGCGCCCCGCACGACCTGCACCAGGGCCTCCGAGCGGTCCTGCAGGCGGCAGTACGCGGAGAAGAGGACGACGCCCACGAACGCCAGGATGTTGACCGTCAGCAAAGTTTTGATCTTCCTGGCCACCGCCACAGAAATTGATATGAGCAAAGTAAAAAATCCCTGAACACCTCATCGATGCTTACTTCAAGAAAAAGAA
>NW_006159686.1:687026-693074 GCF_000334495.1 Tupaia belangeri chinensis | reverse complement strand
GGCTCCCAGGCGGCCGCGAGGGCGGCTCCTGGGGGTGGGCACAGGCACCTGGTGGTCTCCTGCCCGCCCCTCCCTGTCCTGCCGGGTCCCAGGACAGGTGGCCAGGCTCTAGACCCAGCCCGCCACAAGGCCAGAACCCCCACCAGGAGAAGGGGTACAGACCTGGCCAACCCCGCTCCACCCTCGGCTCAGTGGGGGGAGTGTCCCTGTCAGTCCAGCCCAACTGCAGGGCCTACTCCGGGTCACACAGTGTGGCAGGGGACCATGGGCCCTGGCCGAGGGATCTAGGCAAGGGCTGCCATCTGCCAGGCCACTGCGTGTCCCCGGGGCTGGCAGTGTGACACGCCCTGGGTCAGGGCCTATTTGCGAGGAGTAATGGCAACCCTCCGTCCAGGGCTCCCTGACTCTGGGGTGAGTAAGAGGGGGTCCCCAGGACTTCATGACTGTGTACGCACATGTGGGAGGGGCAGCTATGCACACGTGCATGGTGTGTGCCTGCATGTGCATGTGTACATGTATTGGTTCATGTGTGTACATGTGTCTGTGTTTGTGTGTATCATGTGCCTTTATCCATGTGTCTGCAGGTCTGTGTATGTTGTCTGTGTCGCTCTGTACACTGAGTCACGTGTGTGTTTATGTCTCTGTGTGTCTGGGTGTGTATCTGTGTGTGTCTGTATGTACCTATGCATGTGTCTCTGTGTGTTGTGTGTGTGTGCATGCACATGTGTGTCACTCTGTACTTGAGTTGTGTGTGCATATGTCTCTGCATGTCCGGGTGTGTATATGTGTCTGTATGTACCTATGCGTGTGTCTGTGTGAATGCGTCTGTGCAGGTATCCATGCATGTGACGCTTGTGTGCATGTGTCTGTCTGCGTGTGCCATGTGTCTGTGTATGCGCACATGTGTGTCTCTGTGTGTCTGTATGTCTCTGTGTGTGTGTGTCTGCATGCCTGTGTATGTGTCTGTGTGTGCATGTGTCCACACATGTGTGCCCATGTGGTGGGCAAGGGGTTCAGGCGCTAGTCCGGCACCAATTGCCTGGCACACGGCAGGTGCCTGCCGACCAGCCTGGAGGTTTCCCACCTCTGGCCGAGGCTAGCAGGCTCCGAAAGGCTCACTTCTCCTGTCCTGTCAACTCATTCTCCTTTCAGGACTTGGGTCTCAAGACATCTAGAGGCCACGCCAGGCCCACCCCACTTCCCCGCAGGGTGCTCGCCATGTAAATCCTGCTGAGACAAGCGTGCTGTTTCTGCTCATCACTGCGGGAGTCCCGATGCACCAAGTCTGATAACACCGGTCTGATTTTGAGGAGTAGCCACGCCCGGGCCCCTGCCGAGGAAACTCCGGGTTTTCCTGGTTGTAAGCTGCTCCCCAACTCTACAAGGGCAGCTCTGGGGTATCGGACACAGCAGTCCACGTGGTCTGGTACTCGGGTTTAGCCAGGCCTGTCAGGTTCTCAGGCCCGTTAGCTGATCAGCACGGACTGCAACCCCGTGAGGGGCACGCTGAGACCTCCTGGCCACGCGAGGAGCCTGAGGCACCCGGTGAGTAAGAGCCTCGCTCAAGGCCATTCCAGTGGCGAAGCATGAGCTGGGCTTCAAGCCCAGACAGTTCGGCTCCAGAATCAAATTTATTAGCCACTGTCGCTCGAGAAAAAAACGGAGCACTTTTCATTACATGCTTATTGAAAGTGATGTCAAAGTGGTTTTGCAGAAGAAAATATCATTTTGCTCATGTAAATACTTTGTATTGCACCCTAAACTCTAGCAGGAGAACGTGCGTGTTTTCTGTGTGTTTGAAAGAATTTTCTATAAGGCACATGTGCTCACCGGAGACACAGAGAGACAGCGAGAAATCACCCCTCAGGCGGATGGCCACACCACAGTCCCTTCTCCACTCTCCCTGGGGTACTGTGATATGTGAATTTCAAGCCGCCAGGTCTAGGACTCAAACTGCACTTGACCACATGGGAGTGGAGTGCCTTAACCACGACACCACCTAGTACTGAGATGGCGCGTTTTCGTAGGTGTCAGCACTGGGCTAAATTTCAGCGGAAGAGCCCACAACTCGGGAAATCACTGGGCCCAAGCGTGGGGGGATGTACCTGACGGGCCAGCAAGCAGCCTCCGTCTGAGGTTCAAACACTCGCAATGCCCAGCTGTGAGTTGGGGTCCGGAGAGGCAGGCCATGTGCCAGCATCGGTGTCTGAGGCGCGTCCCCGTGCAGTCCCAGCCCATGTCTGCAGTCAGCCCCGGACCCCAGCAGCCTCCCTCAGCCTGTTTTTCGGGGCATGGATGAGCTTACAGCCCAGAGTCCTGTTGGCATCGGTCACACAGCCACCACCCAGGGCGGGTCCACGGATCCTGCGACCACCCAGTCATGGCTGGCCCGAGAGGGAGCACCCTTGTGGAGGCAGCCATGGAGGCCGGGGCAGCAAACACGTAGAACAAGCAGGGTTGGGGACACGCCGGGTTCTTCATGTGGCGCTCCGTGGGGCTCCTGTGCTGTCAGTCCTGGACAGATTGACCCAGCATGGGCCTCCTCCCTCCCTGAGCCACGGTCTGAAACTCGAGTTAGCAAAGCTGTTCCTGTGTTGGGACCAGCAGGTGGCATAATGACTACATCGCTGGACTCTCATGTAGTCAACTGCGGTTCGAGTCCCAGACCCGCTGACTTAAACTCACAGTGGACGGACACATGTGCATGCGTGCCCAAGATCCCGAGAGGAAAATGGAGAAGGGATTGCGGTGTGGCCAGTGGGGGTGGGGTGTGATTTCTTGTTTTCTGTCTCTCTGTCTCTGTCTTCCTGGCACTGTGTGCCGATGCCACAGGGCCCAGGGCACAAGCAGTGAGACGGCCCTGTGCTTGGGGAGGGGAGGGCAGGTCATTTGCGACTGGCATTTTCTGGCCGAGGAGGAACTGTTTCTAAACTCATGCACCTCCCAGAGGCCATGTTGCCTCAGTGGCAGTATGTGCTGGAACATGCCACAGAGGAGACAGCTAGTGTATGGACAACCTGATAGTTAATCCAGGTGAAAAAAAAATTGTTTCCTTAACAACGAAGTTTCCTCCAGTACATCATACTTGAGCATGTGAATGACAGGACTCCTCGTCCAGGAGGCCCAAGTGAGGGCAGAGGCTGTGCAAATGCTCCCACAGCAGCTGCTGTTCTTGCCAGGAGACAAAGTCAGGGCTAACGATGCCCTTGAGTCAGACTCCAACCCTGTCCTTCGACACAGATGCAGGCAGGTCAGGCTGAGCGGCTCCAGAGTCGGCAGAGCTGTCGGTGGTGGGTTATTCCTCAGCCTCAGATTGCACTCTTGGCTGACCCACATCACAGCTGGTGGTGCATAGCTCGTGAGATCCGCAGATGGGTATGCTGGTCTTCGGGCAAGTGAGGCAGGTTTGTGCTGTGCCAAGGGGAAGGGCAGCGATGAGAGGGGAAAGGGAGCATGTGCACATACGTGTGCGTGTGTGAGCAGAGGAGTAAGGAGGAAAGGGGGTGAGGGCGAGAGACGAGAGTGGAGGGGAGACAAACAGAAGTGGGTGAGAGAAATCATTGGGGAGGAAGTAGAAAGGGTGTTAATAAAAAGCAGGCTTGGGGGTCATTTTTTGCATCATTTCTCCCCAGAACCTTTCAAGCAGTTTGGCCTGCGAGTGTCCGAGCTGCTGAGCACACCTCCAGCCCTGAGCCAATGCAGCTGTGTCACTGGCTGCCTTAGGCCCGGCCACACAGGCTGCAGGTGCGAATGCTTGCTCCACGGAGTCTCAGCACAGGCTCTGGCAGCTCAGTTCTGGCTCCGTTACTTACCGAGCCTCTGCAGGTTCTGCTCCAGAAGCTCACAGCCACGGCTCTGAGCAGCCCTCCGAGGGCGTTGTTGCCCTGGCTCGGAGGTGAGCAGCAGGTGGTGCGGAGCCCAACCTTAGCTCGACTCCGTTGCCTCTGCCAGAGGCCAGCCAGGATGTGTGCCTCCATCATCTCCGGTGTCCTGCCGGCCCATGATGGGAAACACCTGCCCCTCCCCGCAGCTCGCCATGAGCCGGTGGGCAGGCCAGGCCCGCAGTGGCTTCCAGAACAGCGCACTCTCTCGGCACATGACCTGGAGTGGCACCTCGCCCCCAGCAGAGGGCTGGTCCCCGTTCCAAGACATCTGGGCCGCTGGCTGTCAGGGCTGGAGGAAGCTGGGAGCACTGAAGCCTCGCTCCCTGGCCGGTCTGGGAGGGCTGGGTCAGCCTGCCAGGATAGGTGTGGGCTCCCCTCACAGCATGGCTGCCTGTTCCCAGGGCAGCGCAAGGAGTTCATGGACCTGTCCCGCCCAGGCCCTCCATGGCGGCCTGGGAAACCCTGCTCTCAGTGACATGGTGCCAGCCCTGGGGGAGAGTCTCACTCCTGTGCGCATCTTTGTTTTGTTTTTTTTTTTTGTTTTGTTTTGTTTTGTTTTGTTTTGCTATAGGATGTGTGTGTCTCTCTCCAGAAAGAGATAGAGGGAAACTATAAAATTGCTCCCAGAGGGATGGCCACACCACAATCCCTTCTCCTCTCAGGGTTTTTGGCGGGCACATACACAAGCCCAGCATGATTTTCAAGCTGCCTGGTCTGGGATTTGAATGATATAGATGTCCATGTGGGATCCTGTGCTTTAACCTCCACACCACCTGCTGGCCCTATAGATCTCTTTTTAAATTAATCATTTTCAGACAGTCTTGCGATGCTGAGACCCTCCTGGTGGCCTCCCAGGCAGCTGAGACTCCAATGTGTGCTGTCACGCTGTTTTTAGGTGGGCCCAGGGTCACACGCAGGGCTCACGTGGCCTCGGCCGGCCAAGCAGCTGCATCTCCCACCCAGCTCCGCCTTCCCTGGTGTCTTGACTGCGGTCACACTTTGGCTGCCGTGCCCTGCAGGTGCGTGCAGCTCCACGACCCCAGACAGGCGCCAGGGCAGACTGCAGGTGTGCACCCGGTGTTCTCACCCTCCCAGACACCTGCCTGCCTTGTGCTCACGGCAGCAAACCCTCCTGGCCTCAACTGCCCTTCCAGAACTAGAAGTACCCGCGTGGGCAGAGCTCGCAGAAAGCTTCGAAAGCACGGCTCCGCCAAGCCGGTTGCTTTACCTGCTGCCCCTTCCTTTGTCCTCTCTGGAACTCGGACGCCATGCCCAGAGGCGCAGCAGTCATACCGTGGCGCTCTGGCACATGCCGGCACTTCAGCGAGCCCCTCCGTGAGAGGGAGGGGCGCAGCTTGCTCTCAGAGGCGGTGGCTGGCAGCTGTAGGCCCCTGCATGGTTGAGGAGGGGCGTGTGCATCTGAGCTCTGAAGGGCCCTTCAGGCAAAGGGGGCACAAGGGGTCGGAGGTCACTCTCACAGAAGGGCGTGCGGTCACCGACCTGTCCCCAGTGGCAGCTGGCTGACACGCGGAGCAGTGGGTCTCCATCACTGGCAGACCAGATGTTTGGCGGTGGCCAGGGCCTGGTCTGCGTCTGTGCGTGGGGTCTGCCTGGCCAGGCCCCCACACAGCCCTGTCCGCTCTGTCCGTGAGCCTGGGGCTCCAGAATGGTCCCCACACCTGACTATTAAAGCCCTGCTCTCTGAGCTCTCCCTCGGCGAGCCTTCATGCCGACACAAGTGCCTCATGCTTCTGGCCCATGCAGAGACGTGTCTTCACGCATTGTCCCCGTGCCTCCTCCATCAGTCTGCAATCCGCTTGCCCAGGTTCCTGGCCATCTGGCACCATGACTGCCCTACCAGGACCTGCGGAGGCCTCAGGCCCCGTCCCCATCTCCACTGTGGGGTGCGAGGCCAAAGGTCAAGACGCAGGACCACAGGCCCCAGTTCTCAGCCCCACCCAAGCCAGAGCTCTCGGGGCCACGAGAAGCAGACGATGCCTGGGTGGGAGGAAGGTGTCGCGTCCAGTTCAAGGAGGCCGCGCTGCGCTGCACGGGCTGGCTGGACCCAATGGTGTCTCTTCACCTCAGGAGAAGCAACAGGCCTCACCCCGGAACCTGCGGCCTGCACCTGCCACGGTCCGCATCAGAGCCCAGCGGCTGGCGG
>NW_006159686.1:684421-686774 GCF_000334495.1 Tupaia belangeri chinensis | reverse complement strand
GAACGCCGTCGTCCCCGTAGGCAGCCAGTGTGGCTTCTTGTGGGAGCGAGGCGGTCAGGAGCCCGGACACTGAGTCCTGGCACCCGAGGGCACTGGCACCGCTCGGGTGTGCACGAGGTGAGGAACTAGCCCGCCGGCTGAGAGGGACTGCGCTGGCACCTGACGGGCCACAGGAGAGGCCCCTCCCAGTGCAACTGCAGGCCCGGTCCCAGCAGCTGTGCATGTCGGTCCGGTGGAGCCTGCATGTGGTGCCGCAGCTGAGTCACCGCTGGGGCAGGCTGATGGTGACCGTCACCCCCAGGTTCACCTGCTTCTGTGCAGGCCAGAGAGGGGGGCTGGATGGGCTGAAGTGGGAGACACCACGCCTGCACCTCCTGCGTCCCCGAGGGTGGCACTGACCTCGCAGTCACCCCAGGGATGGGGCTCATGTTCGCTGTGCTGTTTGCTGCAGCTGTGGCTGGCCCAGGCGGGAGCGTTTCCAGAGGCTTCCCGTAGGCGTTGCCTAGCAGCCCTTGCTGCACGGACCGAGGTGCTGTGTGGACATCCTGCCAGCCGGAGTGTGTCTGTCTCCGTGACACGTTCTGGGACTGGGGAAAGGACCACGTGACAGGCTCGGGGACCCACTGCACCCTGGAAGCTGAGCTCAAGCCTAAACCCCACGGTCACCTGGCCACTCTGACCGCAGGTGCCTGTGGGAGGAAGTAGACTGTACTTCCTCAGGAGCCCAGCCCCTCCCCCAGTTAAGACTCTGGGTCTGCAAGTCGGCAAGGTCTGGGAACCCCTTAAAGGACATGGTCTAAGGGGAAGGGTAGGCGGAGCTCGGGCCATGACCAGGGCTTCCCCGGCCTGGCATGGGACTGGGCGATGACACTTGTCATCTGTGGGCTCCACGCTCCTCTCTGCTGGGAATGTCTCACAGTTTCGATCTGGCCTCCCCAGGGTGGGAGTCATGCTGGCTGTGCAGCCCCTCGCAGGGGACACGTGGCCCAGGACCACTCGTCAGAAGGGCCACAGGTGGGCCCAGATGCAGGCTGGGGAGCTCTGCACTACATCCAGTCCCTGGTCTGCCTGGACAGGTAGCACCCTCCCCCAGTCCTCGCACTCCTGGCTCCTCTGCCGGCCAGGTGCCAGCTCAGAGGGGGTCTCCCCAGAGAGCAGCTTTGCACACAAGCATGTGTGTGTACACACACTAGCACTCACATGCACGCACACGCACCAGCACTTGGGGACCTCTGGCTCGTGTGTTTGTGGGACTGTGGGTTCTCTCCAGTACTCGGCGTGACGCTGGGGTGGGCAGAGGGGCCCCGGGGCAGGGTGGGGCGGGGGCCGAGTGACCAGCAACAGCCCATTCAGGCAGGGGCCCACACCGTTGGCCTGTTTCCAGAGCCAGCCTTCCCGGGGTGGCCTCCAGGAGCCAGCAGTGCTGGAGGGGAGCTTGCGCACGTGAGCTCAGGCTGGCTCAGAACCTGCGTTCCCAGGAGCTCAGCTGAGAGGGCGCCTAGGAAGGAGCTCTGACGGGGTGCCACCACACAGCCCACGGCAGATGTGCAGGCTACATGTCCACACCACAAACGCTCTCAGAGAGGGCAAACAAACCTGCCTAGCCGGCCACAGGGACGTGTGGTCTGTGGGCTGGGACTGTGAGGGAGACCCGGGCTCCTGGTCCAACCCAGGAGCAGATGGTGGCGTGCACTCTCGTCCTGGTGGCCAGGGGCTGAGCGGGAGGGTCATGGCTCAAGCTGGCCTGGCAGCACGGCGAGGTGTCACCTTGGAAAGAAGGAAGAGGAGACCATGGCACGTGCCAGAGCTCTGCTGGAGCCGTCCCTGCGGCCGTCGCATCTAAAGCCCCTCGCCTGTAAGTGCAACACTGACCGGCTCACGCCGAGGACCCCACAGGTCTGTCCGCTGCCAGGGCGCCGACCGCGGTTCAGAAAATGGAGAGGCAGAGTTCGAACACTGGTGGGAGCCGGGAGCATCTGAGCCTCAGGAAGGGACCGTGCAGCTCTGCCTTAGCAACCCCCCGACAGGCCTGGTCAGACTCGCAGTCAGGACTCCACGCGGCCCTCTTGGACAAACCGTCTACAGCAGCCTGCAACAACCTTGTTTAAAACCATTAGGGCCAGCCGGTGGCGTGGTGGTTAGGGCAGCAGGCTCCCACATGGCTAATTGACGTTCGAGTCCCAGACCTGTGGCTTGGAAAACACTCTGGGTGTGTGTGCATGTGTGCCCCAAACCCCAAGAAAAGAAATGGAGGAGGGACTCTGGCATGGCTATCCCCCAGGAGTGACTTCTCACTTTCCTCTCTACAGCGAAAAAAAAAAAAAAAAAAAACCCATACAGGCCTCTCGGCCCC
>NW_006159686.1:676738-684408 GCF_000334495.1 Tupaia belangeri chinensis | reverse complement strand
AAAAAAAAAATCCATACCGGCCTCTGGGCTCCTGGGGCCAGGACTGGGTTTTCAAATTACGCTAGCTCTGGTCTGGGCCTTTGCCAATTCTCACTACTATATCATTTAACCTAATTGATCAATTAAATCCAGATAATTTTAAACCAGCTGTAATAACAGTTGTATGATTTTAGTATAATTTTCTTAACAACGTTATTAAAGGAAACTCCTCGGTGGGGTTTGCCCGTGTGATTCGAAAGCCACAGGCTCCAGAGCCGTGAGGCCGACCAGGCCAGGGGACACCAGGCCTCGGAGCCTGCGGGCCGCGGAGGCCGGGACCCAGCGGGTGGAGGTCGAGACCCCTTTGGGGCTAGTTTGCAAGTGGCTTCGCCCAACCTGTGGGGACACTGCAGCCCTGTCTGCCTCGTCTGTCTGAGTGGGGAGCAGCTCTCACCTGTCCAGCCAAGTGCCCACTAACCGTGGCCCCAGGACCCTGTGTCACAGGCGGCCACACGAGGCTTCAATGGCTCTGCGGCCCTGTGGCTGTCCTTGGCCCTCTGGCTCTGCGTTGCGGGTGCTGACCCTCGGAGTCTGGCCTCGGCAGCAGGGGCTCTGCTGTGCTCTGGCAGGGCCCCCGGGGAGCTGCCGTGACGTCGGGCAGAGAAGATGCGGACAGTGCTGTGGCCTGAATGGGCGGCGGGGGCATAGCATTGGCCTGGGGTGCCCCGTGGACGCTCACAGTGTCAGTTGGGCATCTTCCAGCAATCCTGCCTGCGGGCGACAGAAACAGCCTGGAGGGACCTGAGTAGGGTCAGGTCTTAGATGACACAGGAGACGCAGAGCAGAGCTTGCTGAGGCAGAGAGCTGTGAGCCACCTCCAGGGACCCAGGCTGAAGGCTTGCCGTGTTCCCGTGGCTGCTCTGCTCCTAAGCCAGCTACTTGCAAAGGGCTACAGGCCCCTCCAAGCCCCAACACAGCGGGGAAACAGAGACCCCCCCCCCCAAGAGAAAAGCAGTCGTTTACCAGAGCCGGTCCCAACACATATGCCCTGCACGGCCCCGTTGGGCGGCATTAGAGCCCATCACAGCCCACTTCCCACACGGTCTCCCAGGGGAACCTCTCCTGGGCTGCCTACCCAGCCTGGAGCAGGGCTCCGAGCTCCCAGGGGCCTCCCCGCCCGTGCTCCGGGTCCCCAGTTTCGGGGAGGCTGGGCTCCCTCTGCACCCCACGCTGTCACTGTGGCCACGTGGCTGCCACTGCAGGGCTTTCCTGTGCTGTCTAGCCTGTGAGGGCTCCGCTCCTGTCCTACAGACATTGGGCTGAACCTTCCCCCGTGCCCTGCTGACCTGCCCCACGCCCAGAGTAAGGGCCTTGCAGAAGGAATTTGCTCCCAGGAAGCCCGGGAGCAGGTGGGGCTCGATCCAGAAGACCAGGACACAGACACGCGTGGGGATGGCAACGCGAGGTCACGGGAGGCCAGAGAGAGGCTCCCAGAGGAGCCAGCCTGCTGGCCCGGGGTCCCAGACTTCACCCCTACTGCAGCTGAGCCTTGACCTAAGCTCTCTGTTTTGATCCCCCCGCCCTGGGACTCACACAGTGGACGAGAAGTCCCCACAGGACACTGAGCTCCGAGGGCCCCCTGGCCTGCCTCTGCCTTTTGGAGAGGAACTTCGTGAGGGGGTGGAGTGGAGGGCCTGTGTCCACGAGGCATGTCCAGGTTGTGTCATCAGCCAGACATGAGAGAGGCAGGGGGAGCAGAGAGGAGGGGAGGGGAGGGGTGCCAGGAGCAGGGAGGTGCCCCAGAGGGGTGAGGGGGTGCCGAAGAAGGCGCCAGGATGAGGCCCGGCAGAGCCAGGCGGGCCCCCCTGCCGAAGCTCCAGGAAGGCCCCTCTGACCTGTGGGTCTGCGGCGCCTTCCTGTAGGGCGTGTCCACAAGTACCTGGAGACTGCGACTGGATTTCAGGGACGCCGGAGCCCACTGGAGCCTGAGGCTGTCCATCGGGCAGACAGTGGAGCTCTCAGCCTTTCCTGTCTGGGACGTGGGCCTCTCTCTCACCCACAGCCATAGCGAGTGGGAAGGGTAATGCCACAGAGCCAGGCCACTGGACACGCAGTAAGTTACAGCCCTCAGTGACATCAGAGTAAGGCACTGTCCCCACCACCCAGCGCTGTCCCCACCACCCAGCCCTGTCCCCACCACCCAGCGCTGTCCCCCACCACCCAGTGCTACCCCAGCTCCGGCCCCACCTCCCTCTGAGGCCTCCAGCTTCATCCTTGCCTCCTTCCTCTGCCTCTGGATGCAGCCAACCAACATCCAGAGAAGGGCTGTCTCCCCCGCGCGGCTGGCAGGGCAGGCCTCCTGCTCAGGTGCACACCCACCGTTGGCCACGCCCTCTGCTGGGAGCAGGTCCTCCGGGTGCCTGGTGATGAGACTCTCAGGCCCCTCCTTAAGTGCAGCTTCATTCATTCTCTGTCAGTGTGAACGCGCCCACGGGCTCCAGTCCTAGGCTGCTGTGGAACTGTGCTTCCCCCGGCAGGCCCTGCACGGCAGGGGTGCAACCCCTGAGCCTGGGAGCTGAGCGTCCCCCAGCCCTCTCAGTCAGCCCTTTTTGCCCCCTCCAAGGACGTGCCCCACCCAGCACAGGCCTCGGGCTTTGCAGGCAGCGGTGAAGGGACCGGGAGTCCACCAGGACCTGGGGCAGTGGGCGACGAGGGTCTTGCTCCCAAGGCCCCCAGATTTCACTCTGCCTCCCTTCACCTCACCTGCATTTTCTAGCGAGCTCGCGAAGCTCCTGGTGGGTGCTTCAGTGGCCTCAGCATTTCCTCAAATATTCGAGTTAGGACTTGGGAGATGGTGTAGTGCTTAAGGTGCTGCACTTCCGCATGTCTGACCGAGGTTCAAGTCCTGGACCCAACAGCTTAAAGCTAGCACCGGATGTATGTGCGTGTGTGGCCAAAATCCCGAGAGGAGAATGGAGGAGATAGGATTGCGGCGTGGCCCTCTCCCCCGGGGTAATATTCCGTTTTCTGTCCCTCTGGCTGCCTGGCGAGAACATGTGCCCTACAACAAAGATCTCTCAAGAAAGCGGGAACCCCGAATATCGGTGTTATTCGCCAGCTGTTTGCAAACCAGGACGCTTCACACATGGAAGGAGTGTTAGTGTCTCTGGGCAACGCGGAGGGTGGCCGTGTGGGGCCCCACTTCCTCAGTGGCCCTGCACGAGCCCTGCTTTCAGGAGGACACCAAAAGCCGGTTGGCCACGATTCCCACCAGCCCACTCAGGCCTTTTCTTTTCTCCCCTGGTCCGTGGACTGTAGAGACCTCGGACCTGTTCTCGGAGCTCCTGCTCAGGGCGAGAGGACGGTGGTGGTGCTGCAGAGGGTGCTCCCAGCTCTGAGCGTCAGCCCAGTTTCAGGACAGGCAGACCTGGCTGGAGGTGATGGCCTCCTGTCCGTGGCCACCTGGACCCACAGCCAGACTCCCGGGCTCTCTCGCCTCCTGGTGTAGCCACGTGCCCGGGCTCCAGCCAATGATAGGGCAGCAGAAATCAAATCCCCAACCACGACTGAGCAGAGATCCAGGGCTCAGAGGACCGAGCCGTGAGACAGGAGGCGCCTGGGTCACTCGACGACCACTCAGCCCTGCACTGCAGAGCCACACGTGATGGCCGAGGCAGAAGGGATTCCCGCTAAGCCAGCGCGGCTGTCGGGCTGTCCCCCAGCAGCCCACACTCACTCTGCCTGGAGGTGCGAAGCTCCAAGCCCCTGTGCTTGCGTTGGCCAGTTCTTTCTGTGGCAAGTGACCAAAGCCCAGCTCGGGCCGCGAGCAGAGCATAGGCTGCCTGAGCTTCTGCAGCAGGGGTGCAGGGCCCTGGCACCAAGGCTTTCCTGGGCAGGGGCCCCATGGCAGCACGGCCTACCCGCAAGGCACGGCCGCCAGCCGACTCTGCCCGAGCCTGCAGGGGTGGACCGAAGGGTGCGCCTGCCAGGCCTTGGGGTTGCGCTTGCCCTGTACAACGAGGCTTGACAGTAGGTCACACGTGCGGCACATGACAGCTGACGGTCCAGGCTGAGATCCATGGGCCCTTTGGCTCAGATCGACATGGAGCAGTGCCCATGGGTCCCCAGCAAGAAGGGCAGCTCTCGCGGGGAATGACGGGCCCGGCCGCTTGCCTGGCTCAGGGCTGTCAAAGTGAGAGTGTGCAGAGGATGGGCCAGGGCGCTGCAGCATCAGGCTGGCCCGCCCTCACGCCCTCTTCCTGAGCCCTACCCTCAGGATGTGCCTCCTCGCTCCAGAGCAGCCCTCACCCATGTGCAGGCAGCTCTGCCCCGCAGCCAGCCTGGGGCCTTCTCCAAGGAGGAGGAGCAGGTGTGGCCGGGGCTGTGGCTGTCAGCGCTTCCTGCATGGGACAGAGGGAGCAGAAGTGCTCTCACCCCTGGGCACCCCTGCAGGGGTGTTTGCTCCACCCCGGTCACCCAGGAACCCTCCCTCCAGAAAGCAACCACGGTGGGTCTCCTGCCTCCCGTACCCGGGCCGGCCCAAGCAGCATACTAGTCAGCCCCTGCTGTGACGACACGGAGGGGCCCTGGGAAGCTGTGCTGCTTCTTTCGTGGACTGGGGTGTGGCCTCAGGCTGCCTGGAGCCGACCCCACACACACGGTTTGGGGTAAGGCCCAGCCCAGAATTACCTGACACCTGGCCTCAGACTGCAGCTGGAGCCGACCGCACACACAGACACACACACGCGGTTTGGGCAATTACCTGACACCTGGCCTCGGGCTGCGGCCAGGGCCCCCCATCCTGCTGTCCCCGGCCCTCCAGTGCTGCTATCGTTTGCAAGTGAGAGCTCACCCCTTGGGGGGCCGGTCACGCTGCAGTCCCTCTCCAACCTCCTGGGGTCCCGGCACACACAGACACTCTGCATGATTTCAAGCCACGGGGTCCAGGACCACGGTGGGCCACATGGGAGCCCAGTGACGTGGTCACCACGCCATCTGCAGGCCCCACTGACAACCGCCTTTGAACGGAGGCAGACAACCTGTTGATCCAGAGCCCTCCACCGTGCACGGGTGGCCGTAGTGAACATGGGAGGACCCACGGGCTCCCACAGGCACCTGCGCGAGGCGAGACACACCCTCTGGTCTCCCACCTGGCGAGGAGCAGACCGCCGACTCGGCTGTGGACCACCCAGCCGGGCTCCCTGGGCCCCCACTCACCCACCCCGAACGCCAAGGCCTGCAGGGACCGCCACGGCTCCTCCTCACAAGGAAGGACAAACAACATTTGGCCTCCCGATGAGGCTGGCATTGGGGTCCAGGGTCCCCTTCTTCTTGTCCCTTTGGGGGACTTCAGAACTGGGGTGTCCCTGCGGCCTTCCTTCCAGGCAGCTCACACAGGACAGGAGAAGAGGGCGAGCCCCAGGAGAAGCCTCGTCCCAGCCTCGTCTCCCTGCGGGGTCACTCCAGCCCTGCAGGGAAGGAGCAGCTGTGAGCACAGGTCTCCTCCCCGCCTCACGCCAGATGTGGGGACAGAGGTGCAGCTCAGCCTGGACCTCGTGGTGCCCCCTGCTGGCCTGGAGGGGAGACCGTGGGAGACAGCGGACGGAATTCCCAGCCGCTGGGAGTGACGAGTACTCCAGCTCCCACCATCCCAGCCCTGCCATCTGGCACCTCCGCCTCGTCTGGACCCGCCTTCTGAGGTCTGTGTTCGGAGCGGCAGTGTGTGGAAACAGGCTTGCTTTCATGTGTCCCAGTGACTCGGAACAGCTTTCAGTCCCTTAAAAACAAACCAGAAAAGGAAGGGAGAATACAACTTTGCCAAACTGTCCCCAGGAAAGCAGAGCACCGAGAGCTGGGGTCAGAGGGGCCCTGCAGGGTGGCGCCTGGCACGGGTGTGGCTCTGAGGCCCACAGGCTGGTACAGGATGAGGTCACAGGTGCAGGCCTGGGAGGAGTAGCCAGGTACAGGCTGGACCCGGGAGTGTGCCTCCTCACGCAAACCGGACCTCGAGATGGCGGGGTGAGTGAGGAAGGGCACGATTGGAGACCGCAGCCCTGCCAGCCCCGGAGGTGAGAGGCAGGGCCTTGGGCTCCAGGTCCAGGCAGAGACCCAGCTGTGCCTCCAGGCCCCGAGCCCCCCACTGACCGTGCCCGCTGTGGGGGTGTGAGAACTCAGACGGGGGCAGGTCAGGCCACACCATCCTGCCAGCCAGACCCCCCCTGCCTGCTGCACCCTCCCCGGCCTCCTCGCGCCGCTGGAGCACGGCCAGAGAAGCCCTTGACTGCCCCCATGCCTGCGCCCCGACCTCCCAGACAGTGACAGCCCTGGGCCACGGGGCTTCCTGGGCAAGGATCACGTGTCCCAGCCTCCCTTGCAGTGAGGTGTGGCCATGTGACCACACCCAGCCAACCGGACATGGTG
This sequence comes from Tupaia belangeri chinensis, assembly GCF_000334495.1. NCBI lineage: Eukaryota > Metazoa > Chordata > Mammalia > Scandentia > Tupaiidae > Tupaia > Tupaia belangeri. The sequence continues at coordinate 678,009 of NW_006159686.1, read as the reverse complement.
GGCGGCCGGGCAGGAGACCCCCAGCAGAGCCGATCCAGCACACGTCTGGGGTTGGCGGCCAGGAGAGCAGGTACAGGCCGTGGAGCTGGGCTGGCGGCCGAGCAGGGCCACCGCGCAGCAGAGACCAAGGCCAGGGTGGGTCGGGGACTCCGTCCTGCTGCGTCCACAGGCCAACTCCGTGTCCAGAGGGCTCTGGCAGACCTCACGTTGGTGCAGGCCCCCTTGGTCGGGAGCCCAGGCTCTGTGAGGACGTGGCCATGTCCCTTCGAGCCACAGAGGAGAGCACATGTGGAAAGGAGGGCGGTCCAGGTGTGCACCACCCAGGGGTGGCGCCTCAGCGCATGTCCACCCGAGACGGCCAGTCTGGACTCTGACAGCAGAGTTGGCCGTTGGACACGGCTCGCCCTCCAGGCTCATGTGGGCTCAGGGCAGTCTGCAGGGCAAGGCTTGCAGCTGGGCTTCCTGCCGCCCGGCCAAGGCGGGAGCTACCTCTGCTCTTCCCGCAGCTTCCCCACTGCTGGCTGCTGCCGTGGCTTGAACGTGTCTCCCGAATTCTGGTCCCTCCAAGTCTGGTCCTCCAGCGAGGCACAGAGGGTGGAGACGTGGTCTGAGCACGGTGCAGCAAGGCTGGACCCTGGGGAGAGCCGGGGGTCGGCCTGCCCGTAGGCAGGTCTCGCCTGCCTCCCAGAATTCGTGGGAAGAGCTGATGCAAGTCTCACCACGCCATGACACCCTGTGCCACCTCGGGACTCTGCAGAGCCCCACAATAAGATCCTCGCCTGGTGAGGTCCCGTGGCCTGGGGCCTTGTCATGTCCCAGCCACCCCTGCTCTCCCCCTCGGGGACTGCTCACGTGCTGCCCCAGCCTGACATCCTCTGACGTCACTGCCCAGCCAACTGCACTCCCAGGCAGGTCTTGGCCTCCGCCCACGAGCCACTCACGGGTCACCCAAGGACAGAAACTCACTCGGCCACTGTGTGCTTCACGCCGCCTCCCACAGCCCAGAGGCCGGGACAGGGCTGCCCTGACTCTCCAGAGCACGGACGGGCCTGGGGTGAGGGGCAGCAGGTCATGCCGCTGTCTCGGCTGCATTTGGAGTAGTCCCGACACGGGAGCTCACCCGGACCTGCACGTTGCAGCGCAGAGGCCAAGGCCACCCAGCCACCACACTGGGGACCCGCCGCACCAGGGACCCGCAATCCTGCTGCACCGGGCACCCGCCATCCTGTCGCACCAGACGCCCGCCAGCCAGCCGCAGTGGGGAACCGCCG
>NW_006159686.1:669469-676500 GCF_000334495.1 Tupaia belangeri chinensis | reverse complement strand
GCGGCAGTTCATGCCGCTGTCTCGGCTGCATTTGGAGTAGTCCCGACACGGGAGCTCACCCGGACCTGCACGTTGCAGGGCAGAGGCCAAGGCCACCCAGCCACCACACTGGGGACCCGCCGCACCAGGGACCCGCAATCCTGCTGCACCGGGCACCCGCCATCCTGTCGCACCAGACGCCCGCCAGCCAGCCGCAGTGGGGACCCGCGGGCCCTGGGCACAGGCTCTTTGTCTGAGCCTCAGCTACCCAGGAAGCCCGGCCTGGCAGAGGGTCCGTCAGGCAGGACACCTCGAGTGCCACCCGGGACAGGCAGCTTAGCCGTTTGCATGATGTCCGAGCCTTCGCTGTCCCGGGTATTGATCTTCCTTTTAATGAAGCCCAAGATTAAGCCGCAGGGACCCCATAAACCCGGCATGGCGAGGGCCGGCCGCCTGTACAGACACGTCTCCTGGCCCCCTCACCACTCCAGCTCTCTGGGGCAAGGAGGGGTAGGCAGGAGGGGAGCGTGTGACCAGGCTTCCTGGGGGCAGCCAGTGAGACCTGCTCCAGGGCCCCCGTCCGCTCAGTGAACACTCAGGAGGCTCAGCCCTGCCCCACTGGCCAGCGAGTCAGGAGGACTGGCAGCCGGCGGGCAGGAAGCCCCGCAAGTCCAAACGCAGTCAGCTCAGAGACTGGGTGGGGTTTCTGCACTTCCCTTTCCAGCCAGTCTCACGTCCACACCCAAGTGCATCTGTGGTGAACCTAGGTCCCTTCTTCTGACGGCACCCAGCTTTCTGTGGGCATCACCCAGCTCTCGGTCCCCCGGGGGCCGAGGTGCTTCCAGGGTGGGTCCTACCGTCACCAGCCAACCGAGTGCTGAGACAGGCAGGGCTAGAGGAGGGGTTCCGTCCTGTGCCGTCGCAGGGAGACACAGGCAAGCCCCTCGGTGTCTGGAAGAGCCTGGATGTGCTCAGTGTTCACAGGCAGGCACCAGTGCAAGCCCATCCTCGCCACACGGGGGCACTGTGCCTGGCACCGTGGCTGCTTTGCTGCCAGGGTGGCACTGTTGAGCTGTTGTCCCACCCCAGGGGCACACGAGGGTCTCGGTGCCTGGGAAGGGGCACTGTCCCTATCTGGGCCTGTGTTCCTCATTTGCTGTCATGCCCACCTGGCCCCAAGCCTCCGCCCTACACAGGGGCCCCAGCCTGTCGGGGCAGCCCCTCCGTGAGCCACCCGAGTTCCTTCACTGCAGAGCCGAGCACTCTCGGGGAACCTCACGGAGGGCAGAGGCCCCCACATCCACGGTTGCCAGGCCGCGAGCAGACGCCAAGTGTGGGCTCTGCAGCCGTGGGTGACAGTGCGCTAGGGACAAGACTGTGGCGTGTTCTCTGAAATGAGCAGGCAGGAGGTGCTGCTGCTGGTGCCCGAGAGGCCCCTAAGTGCGCTTCCGGAAGGCAGCCTCAGCCGACCAGCACCGGGAGAGCCCGTGAGGCCAGCGGCGCTGCAGCAGCAGTTTTGTCTGTAAAGCTGTTCTCAAGGCCGGCTTCTGTGTCCGGGGGCTAGGGCCCAGCACGGGGCCATCCGAGGAGGGGACCCGACCCCTGCCCAGGAAGACCAGCCACCAGTTCATGGCTTCATGTGGGCCGACACGGTGCATGAGGACTGTGGCCACAAGCAACCGTTCTCTGTTCACGGTGAGATCTGATTACTTTGTTATCACTAAATAAATTTCTTCTCTTCCTCTTCTCATTACATTCAATCTTTTAAATCTTAATAGACTGCAGCCTCCCTCTGCAGTCGGCCTCAGACAACGTCCCGGGCCCCGGGCCAGGGCCAGACACAGGGAGGAGGCTAGGCAGGAGTGGGAGGGCTACAGAGAGATGGGCCGGGCAGGGCGGAAGCCAGGAGCAAGGCTAGGGCGCAGCAGCCCCCTGGAGAGGAAGGGCCCCACCCCCATCCCCCAGCGCCCTGGAAGCCAGCGGGGTCCCGCCCTCCGCCTCCCACCGGGCAGCCCATTCCTAAAGCCTCAGCCTCCATCCTGGTGAGCTGAGGTGATGACGCAGGGAGATACTCCAACTGACACGGTCCCTGGGGCCTCCTACGAGGGCAGCGCTAGGGGACGGCCAGCTCCTACATTCTGAGCCCAGCCCTGGTCATTTTCCTGCAGCAGAGGCTCTGGCCAACAGACCCCCATCACTGGGATTCAGCTAAACTAGGAAAAAGACCAGGAGTTCTCTGAACAGCGGCGCCACTCCTGCCTGGGCTCAGGTCCAGACCGTGTCACCCCCTCCCCCCGGTGCCCACACGTGCCTACTCTCATTACAGACGCCGCTCTCCGCACAGCGTGGGTCTAGGGGCGATGGGCAGGGTCTCGGAGGACCTGTCTCTGTATGGCCGCAAACGGTCTCTGACAGACAGCGTGTTAGTGGGCGTCACTGTCCGAACACCAAACTCCATCGTGCTCAGAGAGGGCTCGGGCGGGCTGGGCACACGGCTCTGTCCTGCCACGGTGCGGTGAGGGCGGGCCCAGCTAATCCAGATGGGAGTGGGGAATTGAAGGACGGGGCAGAGAGCCGGCCAGGACAGGGGGACAGAGAGCAGAGCCAACCAGGACAAGGGATGGAGGGACGGAGGGACAAAGGGCAGAACCAGCCAGGACGGGGGATGGAGGGACGGGGGCGGGGGTAGGTAGAGCCAGCCAGGACGGGGGGACGGAGGGCGGGAGGCAGAGCCAGCCAGGTGGGGGTTGGAGGGACAGGGGGACGAAGAGATGGGGGACAGGGGACAGAGGGCAGAGGGCAGAGCCAGTCAGGACGTGGCGGGGGGGACAGAGGGCAGGGGCGAGGCAGGGCCGGGCCGGCCCCACTACACTGAGCTCCTGCCTCATCCCCCTGGCTGCCCTCAGTGCCAAGCTCAAGCGTTTGTGCACCCCTCCCGTGCGTGCAGGCAGCTTCCCCCAAAATCCCACTGGCAGAAAGACTCCTCAGAACCGTGCTGCCCACTCCGGCTGGGCCTCTACCCCAGCTAGGCGCCTCCTCTGGCCTCATCCCTGGGGCCACCCCTCCGCCATGGAGCCTAACTCAGAGAACCTCAGACTTGGCCGAGTGGAAGACGCCATCGCGAGGGGCCCTGGTGCCTCCGGTCAGGCAGTGGTGCTTCTTGGGGAGCCCGAGTCCCGCCCGCCGTGGTAAGCCTCCTGCAGCCCATGACAGCGATGGGATAGCCCCTCTGAAGCCACAGGGTCCACCACATCAGCAGTGCCAAGGCCTGCATGGGCCGCCTCGCTCCCGCAGTTCCGCCTTAATTACTGAGGCCAGGGCACTCGGCGCTCCCCTTCGGAGCTCCTCCACAACCGTCCAGCTGAGCACTGTCCTGGTGTCAGCCTGTCCCCAGCCCCTCTCCTGCCAGCAGGGTGACACATGGCCCTGTGGCCCTCAGGGACTTCCGTTCTCATAAGAGGAGGCGGGCCAGGGCTGCTTCCCCGCCTAAACCACAGGTGAGCAGTGGTGGCCTGAGACAGGACCAGAGGCCGTGCCCCGGACCGCTCTCCATACCCAGGGTCAGCCGCGCCCCACTCTGCCAGGGTCCTGGGAAGCTGCAAGAGACCCTGCACTCAGCCGACGGGCACTGGCTGGGAGCCGCGTCCCACGTTGCCCTGCCTGGGTGCTCTGACAAGCAGAGGTACCTCGTGAGCAGACCTGCAGTGGGGAGCAGGAGGCAGCCAGGGCTGACTTCACACACACGGCCTCAAGTGGCGGCACGGGTGCAGGTTCTGTCCAGACAGATCCGGGACGTGGCACATGGTGCCTCAGAACAGAGGGCTGGGCCCACCATCGCCTGCTCCGGGCCCCGTTCTCTGCACTGGTTACCGTGTTTGGGGAGGACTGGCCTCTGCAAGCTGATGGGCCCTCCTCCCACTGCGCCCTTCGGGGCTGTCCCCCGGGCCCCCAACCCCCTGGGGAGCCTCTAAAACATCCAGCGCCAGGGCCTCTGAGTACTGAGCCGTGTCCCTGAGTGGGGCAGCACTGAGCCGTGTCCCTGTGTGGGGCAGCACTGAGCCCGTCCCTGGGTGGGGCAGCACTGAGCCCGTCCCTGGGTGGGGCAGCACTAAGCCTGTCCCTGTGTGGGGCAGCACTGAGCCCGACCCTGGGTGGGGCAGCACTGAGCCGGTCCCTGGGTGGGGCAGCACTGAGCCGTGTCCCTGAGTGGGGCAGCACTGAGTCTGTCCCTGGGTGGGGCAGCACTGAACTGTGTCCCTGAGTGGGGCAGCACTGAGCCGTGTCCCTGTGTGGGGCAGGACTGAGCCCGTCCCTGGGTGGGGCACCAGGCTCTGGTACTTTCAGAGAGCGTGGCCCAGCCATGGGGGCCGTGGGGGCAGCCAGGCTGTGCTGGAGCCCAGTTCATGTCCCAGCTCTGCCTGAGCTCGCCAAGCCTGCTGGGTAAAGCTCAACCCTGAGCTGGGGAGATTACAGACTGGGGACCCCAGAGGGCACCCCGCTTTCCAAAATAACCAAACATGAAGGTGTCATCTAATTTCTAAGCATAAACTAAACCTGAAAATTAAGCCCTTGGGTGTTTCTAACCTGCAGCCACGTAACCCCAAACACACACAGGCATGAATTCACACCTGCATACACATCCACTACACGTGTGTATACCTGTATACACATGTGCATGTCTATACTCACACATGCATGTGCACATACCAACACATATGCACATATATCTACATGTGTATGTGCTTGTTCATGCCTGCACACGTGTACATACCTACCTACATGCACACAGACGTTCATACCTATGCACTTGCATACTTATATACCTACATACACATATACACATACATACCTACACACCTGCACACACATATACCCACATACACATGTGCACATACACACATGCACACAAATATACCTACATGCTCATATACCTACACATACCTACACACATATATACCTACATGCAAACCTACCTACACACATGCATGCATACATACCTACACACATGCACATATATATACCCACATACATATGTGCACATGCATACCTATGTACATGCACACATATACCTACACACATGCACAGCTATATACCTACACACACATATGCACACACATACATACCCACGTGTGTGATTACATGTCGACACACATGCACACATATGCATACATGCACATATACACTTACACATACACATGTGTACATACCTCCACATATACACACATGTACACATGCAAACATCCATACAAGTACATACCTAGACATGCACATGTACATGCTTGCACATGTGCACAGATACATACCTATACATATGCATGTGTACATAGCTACACATGCATCCATACACCTACATACACATATACACATACCTACCTACATGCATGCATACATGCCTATATGTGTCCACACATATGTGCCTACATGTGTGTGTGTGCCTATACACATGCATATATATATATCTATATATCTACAGACACATATGCATGTACATGCCTAGACACATGCAGGTGTGCATACCTACATGTGTACATGTGTGTACAGGTGTATTTATGTGTCTACACGTGTGTACTGCCTACATGCGTGCGCACATACATGTCTGTGCACACACATGCATGTACAACACACACACACCACACACTCGCACTACAAATCGAGGGACTTCCCAGAGAAGGAAAGTCACTTTCAGATGATCTGCTGCTAACCGGCGCAGCAGCCACCACGGGCCGCTGCGGGCCACCGCTCCGTGCCTTTCGTTAATGACATGCAGAACGAGGTGCTGCCTGAGGCCTGAGCCCAGCAGGAGGGACGAGGCCCCACGCCGGGCTGGCATCCCTGCTTCCCAGGGCACAGGCCAGTGTGGACCGTGCTCCCAGCTCTGCTACGAAGGCCGTCCCCTAACTGGACGCTCTGTCAGGCGGGGGTCTGCGGGCCCGCAGTGCTTTCCTCCTGAGAGCCGCTCCCTCCACACGAGCCTGGAAACGGCCGGCCCTACCCAGACAGGACCCTGAGGTGGGGGTCGTCCAGGGCCACAGAGTGTCACCAGCACCCAGAGTGTGTGGTCCGAGGGCGGGAGCCCACCTGGACCCCACGGTCAGGCACCCCAGGCACAGCGCCCGTGCCCAGGCCACAGAGGTGTCCCAGCAGCCACACGGCCGCTCTGCTCGCCGGCATCCTTCCCCAGCTCAGGGAATGGGTGTTGCTGTCTGGGCCATCCCTGAGGACAGCTCTGAGTGTCCAGGGTTGGGGTTGGGGCTTGCCCAAAAGGGACTCACAGACCCTCATATGTGGCCTGGCCCTGGCTCCAGGAGCTCCTGCAAAGTTCAGGGATCCTCTGGGATGCAGCTCACCTCAAGGGGAAGGCTGCATGGCCTGCCTGCTTCCCCCCACCTGGCCCCACGGAGTTCGGAGTTCGGCTGGGCACTAGTGCCACCTGGCATTCAGGGAGGACCCAGGTGTGAGGGACAGCAGGTGCCTGAGTTCTCGGAAGGGGCTGAGGAGTGACCTGGCCTGGGAGCCTTCCCACCAGCCAAGTGTGGAGCACCCCAGAATGGCCAGGCGGGCGCAGACTCATCCTCCCGCCTTTCAGGCTAGGCTCTCCAGGCAGGGCACCAGCGTGGCCCAGTCTGTGGGACATCCTCAGCAACGTTCCCTGGAGAGGGGTCTCCTCTGACACCTGCAGTCGCCCCCATAGCCCAGCCCCCACTGAGAGCTCTGTGAAGGACACACCCACCGGCCGCCCGCCCTCTGGCCACCAGGTGTCGCTCTTGCCACGTTTTCTGCCCTAGCCGCTCCAGAACCCGCCAGCAAGCAGCCTAGGAACAGACCGCCTGGAGGAGCCTGGAGCCACCTGGGTGAGGGGCTCTGCACAGAGCAGGGGCCCGCCAAGGCTGCTTCTGGTCTGGGGGACCCTGGGGCCTGACCCCTAACCTGCGCCTTCCTCCAGTTCAGTGAGCTGGAAGAGGGGCCCGGCACTCAGCCTCCCTCGCTCTCTGCTCTGGGAAGAAAGCACCGCCTCTGGCTGCCCTGGGGCACGGCTGCCTCGGGGCCTGGGC
>NW_006159686.1:665185-668706 GCF_000334495.1 Tupaia belangeri chinensis | reverse complement strand
CCCGGGCGGCCCTGGGGCCGGCCTGCCTCGGGGCGAGGCCTCTCTGGCAGGCACCCTGTCTACCCCTGAGTGGGGCCTGGTCTGTCCACACAGGCTCCGGCCACGTCCTGCCGCATCGAGGCTCGCCATCCCAGCTGGGCAGTATGGGCCAGGGCAGGTAGCTCCTGGGGATCTCTCACAGGGAGAACCCAAAGCGGGGGAGGCGCTCCCCGAGGCCTGGGGACACCGCGGGAGGCAGGGCTGCAGCTGGTGCTGAGAACTCGGAGGACACGGGAAGCTCTCGTGTGGGCTTCAAATGCCCACCGGCAATTGTGTGCACCCCCGACGGCGTGAGCAGAGTGGCAGCCCGGACCACGGAAGGCACCAAGCGTAGGAAGGGCCGTTTTGACCAGTGTGGGTAGAAGCCTGACTGCTTTCCCCCATCCGACACCAGCCCAGCCCAGCCCGGGCATAGGAACCCGCTCCACCCCGGGAAGGAACCCGCGCTGCCAGGAAGCCTCCCCAGCCAGGCCTCACCTGCCACAGCCCCGAGGCCTGACCCCCAGACTCAGGGTGCACCCACACCCTGGCAGCACCGGCGCCGGGCCCACTGCCGCCTCCCTGCCCTGCTCCATAGACAGGCCTCTGGGTGCAGGATACCCACAGGGCCACCTGCCCCAGCCCTCGGAGCTCACCCCCAGTCCTGCTCTCCCCCGGCTGCCAGTGTCCGGCTGGGCTGCCTACACCACCTTCTTGCCCCTCAGGACCAAGAACCACAGAGGGCTGGGGGCTGCCTGTCAGCAGAAGCATGCCTGAGTCCAGGGTGCAGGGAGCGAGACCCCGGGGCGAGGGTTGGTCCCCAAAACCCACGAAGCATGCCAGGTGAGGCCCCCCAGCTCCACCAGTGACCCCAGGGGCAGGGACTGCTCCCGCCTCTCCTGCCGCCGTGTGGCCATGTGACCGGCTCAGCCTCTCTGGGTCTTGGAGTCCCTGTCAGCATGGCGGACAGGCACGGTGCCCAAGGGCCGCCTGGACCCAGCACCCACCTGGCACAGCAAGTCCTGGCAGGTGTCCGCAGGACTGGGGAGGAGCGGGAGGTGGGAAATGCCGCCTGGGCCACGTGACTTCCACAGTTGGGGCCACGCCCAGGCAGAACTGGAACCCAGTGGCCCGTGCCTCAGGAAGACGGGGCTGCCAGGTAAGGACCTGTGACAGTGGCGGTAGCTCCTCTCAGGGGGGCGAAGGGGATGGGTGGCCGACCCGAGTGTGACCAGCACCTCACCGTGCTCGGCCACTCGTCCCGTGAGGCCGGCAGTAGAGGGACAGTGCTCTGTTCAGGAGGCCGGGACCTGAAGAAAGACGGTCATTGTCCCAGGGCCACCCCCAAGTGTCAAGGGGCACACGTCTCCCCAGCATGATTACCGCTGCCTTTCCCATGAGGGTCAGACACGTAGCCCGCCCCAGGCCCTCGATAAGGGACATGCCCGCAGCAACTGCCCTTTCCTGGCAGCCGAGGGTTCGGGGCTCCCATGTCCCCACACTGGGCCTGTGTGACAGGTGACAAGCTGAAGGAAGGCCCAGGGCTCTGTCCTGAGCGCTCTGCCCCCTCCTTCGGGGAGCACTCTCTGGGATGTAGCAGAGGCTGAGCCGGGGTACAGTTCTCCACTGGCTCAGGCCCGGACCCCCCCACGCCCGATGGCAGCAGGTCGCCTCAGTGGAAAAGTGCTTCCAGAGCAACCGACGTTCAGCTGGCCGGCGGGCTGGTTCTCTGCTCGCCTTTTTGTTTGTTCCACAAATATTTTTTAGAATCTGCTGTATGTCAGGTCCTGTCCCAAGCCCTAGGGATACGGCCGGGAGAATAAGGAAATGTGAGGAAGTCCCTGCTCTGTGACCAGCGGGGAATAGCCAACGGCGTGTCTCCTACTGATAAACCCCATGGAGATGAACCGGCGGGCAAGGGCGAGGCCAGTGGGAGCAATGGAAGGCGAGGTAGGGAGGTCAGGATAGGCGATGTTTGAGGGCCAGGGAGTGAACGTCTCAGGGAACAGCCAGCACAAGGGCCCTGAGCAGTATCCCAGAGGGGGCTGACCCACGTCTCTTCTTTGAGAGAGGTTTTTGCTATAGGTTGTGTGCATTTGCCAGAGACAGAGACAGAGACAGAAAAATCGCTCCCCAGTGGGTGTGGCCACACCGTAGTCCCTCCTCCATTCTCCTCTCAGGATTTTGGGTATGCACGCACACATGCCAGGCGTGTTTCACACTGCCAGGTCCAGGACTCAAACCATGGTCAACCACGTGAGAGTCCACTGCCTCAACTACTGTGCCACCTGCTGATCTGGGCCTTACCGGGAGTCCACCTGGCTGCTGGAGGAGCATCCAGCGTAGGAATGTGGTCAGTAAGCCCTGCTGTGTAACCTATGGCCCCACTTGGCAGCCAGGAGAACACCCACGCCCTCGCACTGCCGGTGGGAAGACGGGCATGGCCTCACTGCATCGGGGCCCAAAGGTGCAGTCACGGTGCCAGGCGCTGCTGGTCTCGGGCGCTCGAGCGGGGATGAAACTCCTTCAAGCTCAGGCACGTGCTCCCTGAAGCCCTCAGCTCCTCACTGACCTTCAGCTGGAGCCGCACCCAGTCCTGGCCACCTGGTGCTCCTGTAAGTGGCTCCCAGCACGGCTGCCCTGTCTGACCAGGGAGCCAGCGGGGGAGGTGGGTGAGAAGAGGGCTCTCGTGACCAAGCTGCCACTGGAGGGGCCACAGGAAGCCACCCTCCGCAGGGGGCAATCAGAGAAGCCTGGACGGCAGCAGCTCGGACGGGAGTGGCGGGCGCTGGTCCTCCTGAAGGTGCAGGCCATGGAACCTGCCTTGGGCTGAAAACAGCACCCGGGCTCAGCCCACCCTGGGCAGGGCTCCTCCCCAGAAAGGAAGGTGAGCAAAGTGATGGAGCCGAGCTCCCGAGGGGCCAGCCACCTTGGCCATACTGCAGGTTGCATGCCCTCCTCACTCAGGAAGGCAGACAGCCCCAAGGGGCCAACCGAGCCTGACCCACCCGCCCACTGATGGCGGGGCCCCCATGGCTCCAAGGTTGGGGACCAGTCCCCACTTGACCCGGTTGCCAGGTAACTGCCCTCTGGCCAAAACTGGATTACTCGCCTGGGTCACGCACCCACAGGCCCAGGAGGGGGCCCTGCGCCCCTAAACCAGGAGTGCAGAGAAGGATGGGTGTGGACAAAGAGGCCACAGACAACAGGCGTCCACCCTCCAGGGACCACGTGGTTCCAGGCACGCCCACGGCTGGTGCCCACGAGGGCCCAGGAAGGCAGGGAGAGACATGCGCCTCCTTGGGAACATAGCCGGGCGGCCCGGGGCATGTCCTCACGGCTCCCCTTGAAAACAGCACGGTCCTGGACTTCCTGCCTGGAACAGCCCCGCGCTTCGGCGGCTCTCAAGGCAGAGCACGGCCTTCCCTGGCCTGCCCCTGGGGCTGCCCCGACCCCGGCCCCGGCTGGACCCCACCTGACCCAGGGCCGCAGCAGCCACAGCC
>NW_006159686.1:645139-664961 GCF_000334495.1 Tupaia belangeri chinensis | reverse complement strand
GCTGGTCACCTCGCTGGGCCAGCCTGTGACCACCCTCTGCCTCCTCTCAGGGCACGGGCGCTTCCCGAGACAGACCCGCCATTCGTCTGCCCCGCCCCTGGTCCCTCCCAAGAAGAGAAGCATCAGCAGGCACGGGCCTCGCGCCACGGCCACGTCCGGGGTCCGATCCTCCCAATCCCAGGAGATGGTGCTGGGGTCTGTTCTCGGCCGCGATGCCCCAGGGGCGGCCGTGGTTGGCAGCCCAGCAGGCCGGCCGGTCTCGCAGGGCAAGTGTGCCCTGACAGACAGGGGCCCCCCTGGTAACCGGGTGACCCAGTGCCCCCAGAGAGGGATAAGCTGCAAGGAGGCAGGGGCGTGGCACAGAGGCTGTGGGCATGGAGGCTCCTTCCCACCAGGCAGGCCTCGGTGTCCAGCTCTCCTCACAGCCCCCGCGGAAAGTGCAGGACTGGGAGGGGCTGGAGCGGAGTCTGCAGAGATGCCCGCCCGAGAACGGGGTGCACCGTGGACCCTGGTCCTGGTAACTGCCCTCCAGCCAAGACTGGGTTACTCACCTGGGTCACGCCGGCCAGTCTCCACGCCAGCACAGTGGCCACCAGGGGGCACTGCGGGAACATCCTGTCCCCATGCCCAGCCACCTGGCCAACTGGGGCCGCCCTGAACCAGGACAGAGCCTTCCCGTGCCCTGGGGAAGTGGGGTTGGGGGGTGGGCAAGGCGCCGGCAGACCTTCCACACCAGAGCATGGCTGCAAGAGTGGTGGGTCAGGGCCAACAGATGGCATAGCGGTTACTGGCGGGACTCCCACGTACCCAACTGCGGTTCGAGACCTGGACCAGGTGCGTGTGCGTGCATGCCCAAGATCCCAAGAGAATGGAGGACGAGGGGTTGCAGCGTGGCCGTCCTCCCTGGGAGGTCTCTCTCTAGCACCATAAAACCAAAAGCTCTTTAAAAAAGAGTAGGTCAGATGACAGAAGGGCCTGGCTCTCCACACACCTGTGCATCCCTGCACGCCCGTGGCTCTCCCCCCTGCGCGGCTCTGTGAGCTGCACCCCCCGGCCCTGCGTGACCTTGAGCAAGTGGCCCACCTCTCGGGCCTGTTTCCTTACCGCAAAGTGGGGTGGCAGCTGCGGCGTCCTCGAGCTGAGCTCACGCTTCCTGCTGGGTGTGGGCCTGGGAATCCAACCACCGGCCCAGGAGTCGTGGGCAGCCGGCCTCGCTTTTAGGGATAGAGCCACGGTATGAAAGCCTCCTCACCGGCCGCCCTCAGCCTCGGGAATAGCCGACCCAGCCACAGGGCCTAGTCCAGTGCTGCTCCCTGGTCCCGTCACTGCCCTCCCCAGCACTCCTGGGGCAGAGCTGCTGTTCCTGCACTTCGGGTGCCGAGAGCGTCGCTCCCCGTGTGCCAGGTTTGCCGTGACGTGGCCGGACGTGGCCGTCCTCAGCCCCGCCCAGTTCTGTGTGTATGTCCTGGCCACAGGGGGAGGCAGGGGAGCCAGGAGCCTTCATCTCTCCTGAGTCCCGGGCATGGACAGTGGCCAGGTCACATCCCTCGGGGACTGTCTCCGGGTCACCACCTCCCCGTGGCATCATTCGCTAATACGTCAAGAGCTCTTTATTTTCCCGACTGATCCGAGGTCCCAGAGGTGTCCTCAGATACCTGGCCTGGAGTCACTGCCCCAGCCCACCCTGCCACCCCGCACCCTCCCAGAAACCAGACGGACTCAGACAGCCAGACCAAGCCTATGCTGGCCGTGCTCCCCCAGAAGGGCTTCTCCACCAGCGGCTGCACCGGGAAAATTGATTTCCTTCCTAGTGAAGCGCTAACCCACTGCGGTGGTCAGAGCAGCTGGTGGGGAGGCCGGTCTGCTCAGGCCTCTCCAGACATGCCCTGGCTGCACCCCAGACTGCCCGGGCCAGGCAGGGCCTGGGCTGACGAGACCCACCTCCTGTAGCAGGTACACAGAGCCTGCCCTGAGGCTACAAGTGACGGGGCGGGTCCGGAGGCCTGAGCAGAACCAGACACCTGGCAAAATCCTCCAGAACTAAAACGGCTTTGGGCAGCCCTGGTGGCCCGCTGACTTGGGACAGCTGGATCCCTCAGAGCCAACCGCGGTTCAAATCCTGGCCCTGGCCTGGGGCACGTGTAGTCAAAATCCCAACAGGCTGAGGAAGTGAGAAGGGCTCAGCTTACCACACCCATCGGGGCTGCTTTCCCCCACCCCACTGGGGAGCACATGACCCTCTAGCAATTTTTAAAACATAAAATAAAATACTTCTCCTGGGCCAGCAGGTGGTGTGGAGATGAAAGAGGCTGGATCTCACGTGGCCAGCTCAGAGGTTCAAGTCTCAGACCCGAAACACCCCAGACACATGTGCACGTGCGCCCAGAAAATCCCAAGAGATGGAGTGAAGGGGTAGCGACAGGGCACCTCCTTTGGAGGGACTCCCCACTGGCCCTCTGTCTCTCTCCGGGGAGCACTTGTCAACACACTCTCGGAGAGGCCACAGACACCTGCAGGAGGAGGTTAATGGAGCCCTCCGAGCTCCGGAGCCTCAGCTGGGCCTATGGTGGTCAGAGCTCTGACGCAGGGGCCACATGGATGAGGAGCCCTGCCCCAGGGCTCCAGGCTGAGACAGGGCCTTCGGGACTTCCTCCAGCCCTTCCAAGTGGACTCCTCAGGGCGGCTCTGCCCAAATCCTGACCCCAGAGCACTGGCCCCAGGACCTTGCCTCAGGGGAACAGCGACTCCTCCCTGGGACCAGCCCACAGGTCCCCCACGGCTGTGGGCTGACTCAATCAGATTGCAGGCCCTGAGATGAACCGGGAAATTTATCCCTGCAATTTGTGGGTCTGAGCGGAGCAAGCAGCCGTTTGGGACCTTATTAGTCAGACTGGAGGATTTGTCAGCCAAGGACGCTGCGGACCAGCAGCTGCTCGGCCAGGCTCCAGCAGCCTCCTGGCCCTGGGGAGCAGACAGCCGGCAGGGCTGAGGGTGGCCTCCGCCCAGCCCACAGGGGGTGCTAAACTCCTCGAGGGCTGAGGCGCTCATGCCAAACTGCTGGGCAGAGGAGCGAGGAGGCAGAGGCCTGCCCACCCAGCCTAGGGACAACACCCCGGGGGACCCTGCCCAGCCCCTGGACTCAGGGAGAGTAGCCTGGGCCAGGCGGGGCAGGGTTCCCAAGGCCAGACCTCACTGAGGAGACGCCCCTCTGGTGCACAGGGTCCCCACGTGCCTGGCCCGGCCTGCTTCCTCCCACTGTGTGGGGACCCCTTCCCACCCATCCTTCCAGGAGTCTGGGGTCTCTGGGGTGAGGGTGGTGGTTGTAGTTTGACTTCAGGCAAGTGGGAGTTCTTGCCCCTCTCCAGGGGCCTGAGGCCAGAGGCAGTTCTGACTGCCCGACAGAGGGCAGTGGGGCGGCCCGGCCACCTAAGGTGCCCTCCCAGCCTGGCAGTCCACAACAGCGGGGCCTTCTCCGGGGCTGGGGCAGGAGGCCAACCAAGTGAGCAGAAGCAGGAACTGCAGGGCCGCCTGGGGCAGGTGGCAGCCCCTTCAGTTTTAGGAGAGGATGCTGGCAGAGGCCACATGACGACAGGCAGCCCGGCAGTGACCCCCCAATCTGGGCCCCACGTAGAAGCACAGCCTGCTGTGCACGGAAGACACGAGTGTACATCAACACATTGTGCATGCCTGCACAGGTGGTGTGTCAGTGTGTGTGGGTGTGTGTGACTACATTGTTCATGACAGCTGAAGCCACGCTGAGCAGCCAAACGGACAGTCAGGGGCTCCTCACCCACGTGGTCCTTGTGCACGCGGTCTTCATACATGCGGTCTTTGAGCACACTGTTTCTCCCGCACGTGGCCCTCCCACACGTGGTCCTCACACACATGATCTTTGCACACGCTGGTTCTCCCGCATGTGGCCCTCCCACACGTGGTCCTGGAGCACACTGTTTCTCCTACACGTGGTCCTCACACACGTGGTCCTTGCTCACACAGTCCTCGCGCATGCTGGTTCTCCCTCATGTGGCCCTCACACATGTGGTCCTCGCTCACGTGGTCCTGGAGCACACTGGCTCTCCTGCACATGGTCCTCACACACACGGTCCTCACTTACACAGTCCTCACGCACGCTGGTTCTCCCACATGCTGGCGCTTGAGCACGTGGTCCTTGCTCACGTGGTCCTCGAGCATGCTGGGCATTGGCAGCAGAGCCACAACGTGAGGACAAGTCAAAGGAACTGTGCAGGAAAGCTCAACGCAGGCCTGTCCCCCACAGACTTCTGGATAGGGGCACACGGAGCCTTCTGGATGGGGCCCGGGACACAGGCGTGCGATGGCCGAAGCGTGGCACGTGCACACTCAGAGCTGTGGTTTTAGTCGGAGCTAGACTTCGTATCCACAGAAAGGAAGATCACGTGGTGACCTTGCCGGCTGTGCCATGGGTGCTGCTGCCGGTCCCTGGAGCCCCACGGCCTCTAGAAAGAAGGTTCCATGCAGCTGAACCGAGCCCCAGACCCCCCAGAACTCTGAGCATGACCCGGGTCACAGACGTCAGCATGTGAAGATCTCGGGAGGGCTCATCCCGGATTAGGCTGGCCTAAGCCACCTCCAGCATCAGGGAGGGAGAGGGAAGGCCACATGCAGGAACCCCGGGTAGCCAGCCTCAGAGGGAGCTGCAGGGAGCGAGGGCCCCACTTCCCCTGGACTGCAGACTGGCCAGCGCCCCACCCTGGTGTGGGGTGGAACCTCCAACCTGAGAGAGCATGCCACTGTGGTCATGCACATCTGCCCTGGGAGGCGCTGCCCTGAATGAGCCGTGTGCCCCAACACCCTTTCCAGCTTCCCTTGTGTTTGGCATGTTTTCATAAACATGGAGGAAACGGGGTAAACAGTAAGACGCCCCCACACCTGTGCAGTGTGCTCTGAATGCACGCGGGAGGCCGGACTGAGGGCGCTGGCCCGCACAGGCGCGCCCTGACGCCAGGGCTCTGCCGGGGCTGCCTCCTCTCCGCAGCGAGCCCCTGCTGGCCTGGCAGGGGGCAGTGCCAGCTCTCAGAGCTCTTGCCCCCGCTCTGGGAACTGGCAGGAGTCCAACCCCGGGTCTCAGCCTTCCCTAGCTGCCTAAGGACCTCTGCTTGCCCTCAGGGTGTCCAGCTGGACGCGGGATGGACGGCAGCACCACCGCCTCCCGCCCGCTGGTCTCCGAGCCCCACAGTGAAGCCCGCGGGGCCGGGGTTCTGTCTGAGGCCGTGTCCTGTGAGGGTGGGCAGCACAGGCCTGAACACAGCCCGCAGCGCACGTGTGCAGCTGAGTGGGGCGGTGCCGGGGCCTTTTGTCGCCGTGTGGACAGGCGTCACTCCTGACTCCATGCACACGCTGCCCCTGGTTCCCGACTCTGGTACATAGCGCCGGTCCCCCAGCCGATTGCCCACGCTAGCCCCGCCTGTGTGAGAGCCGCACCCTACCGGAGCGCCAGCACTGGGCACTTTGCAGAGACCTGAGTTCACCCACCATCAGCCACCGTGCCACTGGGGCCGCAGGTGGTGTGGAGTTAAGGCTGTCCTCCACACAGCTGGCCGCGGTTCTAGACTCAGCACCTTGCACAGGCGTGTGTGCCCCAAGTCTCCAGAGGAGAGTGGAAAAGAGGGGGTGACCGCTCTCCTCCCCCACACCCACACTGTCTCTGTGAGTGCTCACTCCTCTGTAAGAACGTCTCAGTCCCTGCTCAGCACAGCTGCAGCCCAGGCCGTGGCTGGAGGAAAGCCCTAGGTCTGGTGGAGGGCAGAGCAGGCACTAGGCCCCGCCCATTCCCCGGTCCTGTCACAGCAGGCCAGCGTCACTCACCTCTTTGTCATTGCTGTTGCTGCCTGAGCCAGAGTAAACACCACAGCCACAGCCCAGGGCTTGGCCCCGCCTCCCCGCACGTGGAGATCCACGTCGGCCCGCCGCCCTGCGCTGGCGTGGGAAGAGAGGTGCGGACCCCTGGGCTTCGGCCCAGTACCTGCAGCACGGGCACCACAGCTGACCTGGCTGTCCTCGCCCTGCCCACACTCACCAGGCCCCGGGCGAGGCTGCGGCTTCTCTCCGCCCGCCCGGGGCCAGGCACTGTGTCTGGTAAACGTGTCCCACCAGCTCCTCCTCATGCAACAGGACAAACCTCTCCTATGAGTGACCTGTCTGGGACACCGTTACGGCCACTGCAGGCGGGCCGTGTGGTGGACACACTGCTCAGCGTCTCCTTCTTGGGCAATCTCTGCCTAGCGGCGGCTGGGAAAATCAAGAACAGTCTGCTCAGGGGAGCCCAGGGCTAGGGCGAGGGGATTAGTGGGTAAACAGCTCTTGGGCTCTTCAGCTCAGTCTTGGAGACCAGAGCCAGCAAATCCCTCGGCGACCTCAAGCAGCCTCAAGGCTTCGCAGCTCCTCTGCTGGCCGGAATCACACCTGCAGATGAGTCTGCCCAACCCCAGGCTCACCTACCTGCCGGGCTCTGGGCCACTGGGAATGCGGCCGGCGTGGAAGGCAGCTCGTCGGGACTGGACTGCACTGTGTCCCTGAGACCTGAGATCGGTGCTATTCGGAAATGCGGCCCGTGTGGGGCATTGGTTAGGGCGGCTCAGGGCAGGGAGAGTCCAGTGCATAGCTGTCCTCGCAAGCTGCTGGAAGTCAGGAAGGCGCTCTGGAGAGCAGGTGCCTCGGGAAGGCAGAGGTAAGATTCAGGGTGATGTGACCACGAGCCAAGGGATGCCTGGAGCTGCCAGGAACCTGAGGGACAAGAAGGACCTCCCTGGAGCCTCCGAGGGACACGGCCCTGCCCGCAGCAGGATCTCAGCCATAGAGAAGACACGGCTGCTGGTTTACACACACGGTCTGGGGCTCCTCGGCGCCCACCCTGCCAACCCCGGGTGCCATCACTGTGGGAAAGGGCCCCTTTGGTGATGAGCCCCCTGCTCTGGCACCCTGCTGCCCCCACACCCAGAGCATCGCACCGGCCACATGGCCTGTGGGCCGGGAATGGGGGGCTGCCAGGCACAGGAGGGAGTGCTCTGAGATGAGAGGAGGAGTCACTGGACGTGCCACGTCCCACCCTGCGTCCGTCCAGCTGCGCCCTCCCCGCCCTGCCAGGCAAGAACCACGAAGTCATCTCTGCTTCCCGTCATAGTGGGCCAGCCCTGAGTGACCCCGTGGACTCTTTGGTCTGAGACCAGGTGACAGAGATGACAGAGCCACCTGGTGTGACCCCAGGTGAGGCGAGACGGCAGCCGGCCTGGGGTGGTCCAGCCTGCTCTTCTGGTCCCCTCGCGTGGGTTGCGCTGTCGGCCTGCAGCCCATTCCGCACACCTGAGCGCAAGCACGCAGCCCTGCCTGCACATGTTCCAGCCCCGCGCATGGAGCGGCCATTTCCAGCCCAGTCCCCGGAATCCAGCTCGGACCGAGCTAAGCCATTGTTCAGGAAATTCCCCAGCAACATCCGAGACGAGGCTGGAGCGTACCCTGAGCAGGCAGGTGAGGCACCCAGGAGCCTCCGAGAGCTGTGAGGTCGTGTGGGAGGGGACAGGGAGTGGTGGGGACTGCGGCAGATGCAGAGGCTGCCCCAGCCAGGCAGGAGGGGGAGGGCCGGCCTGTGAGGAGCTGGCAAAGATGCAGCGGCCGGACAGAGGGCAGGGAAGGCCCCGCTGACCCAGGCTTCGCAGGAGCTTGTGCCTCAGGCAGCCCTCGAGGGGCCTTGGCAGTGGGCGGCCTGCCTGTGGCCTCCTGGAGCTGCCCATGCCGGGTCCAGGGGCCTGTGCTGAGACCTCAGGATGCCGCAGAACACGGAGACTCCTGGGACCACGCGGGGCTGTTGTAGAGGCCCCTGTCTACAGCATGGCTCCCTGCAGGGCAGCAGGGAGGGGAGTGATGCGGGGAGCAGCAGCCGTCTCTGTCTGGGACCTGCCCCATAGCTCTGGCCCAGGAGGGAAGCCTGGCTCCAGCCCCCAGTCGCAGGTCAGTTAGGTCGGCTCAGCGCTGAGCACTCGCCCACGCCAAGCTCCGTGGAGACCGACAGCGCTGTGCCGGAGACAGTCTCTCTCCGAGACTCGAACCGCCTATGTTGTGCTGCAGGCTCTCACAGGCAGAGTGCGGGCAGGGCCATTAGGCGCCTTCAGGTAGAGACCACGTGTCTCTTATCTGAAATGCTTGGCCAGGGGTTTGGGGTTGGGGGTGTTTTTTGGATTTTGGAATACATATACGTGAGCTATCTCGGGGGACCCAAACTAACCCTGAAACTCCTTTCTGCCGCGTAGGCGCTATGTACACCTGCTCGAGGGAGTTTGCCCGCTGTTTGTACTGCAGCGCAGCCAGTCAGCTTGAGCCTTCCACTTCGGGGCCTCAGGTCAGCGCTCACGAAGTTTCGGATTTTGGAGGATTCCCAATTTTAGGTTTTCAGACTAAGGATACTCAGCCTGTACAAGGAACTCGAAACAACTCCACAAGGAAACAGATAACCAGAGGTAAAGGGGCCAAGTGTCTCAGCCGACATTTCTCCAGCCCCATGGCCTACAAATACGGGTGCCAGATTCCCCATGGCAAATTGCACAATCCCAGCCCTGCTGACTTGAAAAGCATGCCAGGCACCTGTCCCAGACCCCAGCGGGATGGGAAGCGAGGGGGAGGGTGGGAGCATGATGACAGCCTTTGGGGTGCCTTCCCCCTCCATCCCATAGCTCTAGGAGTACACAGGTACAGCGATTTTAGGAAAGAGTACCTAACAAACGAAAGGCACGTTTAAAAAATATTCAGTGTCACTACAAGAAAAACGCAAACCCAAACCACAACTAACTCACCTCCCTCGTCAGGGGCTGTCATCAGAAAGACGTGAGCCTTGCCGGGCCTGCTGGACCCAGCTAGTGCAGCCACCCTGGAAAACAGCGTGGAGACAGAGCTGGGTGTGAGCCAGCAGCCCCACTTGGCATTTCCAAAGCAAGCAGGATCCGCATGTCAGAGGGGCAGCCGCACCCCGCACCTGCCACGGCACTTGTGCCACAGCAGGAAGACCACGTGACATGCGCGCGCTATCACTCAGCTGCAAAACGCAGGGAGAGACGCCTGCTATTCGCAGCGACAGGGACGGGCCCAGCATGTGTGCTAAGTGAGAGGCTGGAGGTGAGCCCACCTTGACCACCTATGGCCGTGGGCTGTGGCCCAGTGAGGACCGGCAGGCCCTGGGGCCAAGCTTTGCCCTGTGGAGGGCACAGCGGCATGAGGGGTTTGCTTCAGGAAGAACCCTTCACCCCACGAGCACTGGGCACAAAGACGTGAGAAATCCTGGTGCTCCGAGACGTGGAATGGAGGCCGTGCAAGCTTTCCTTCACTGTGCAGCTTGCGAAGCGAGAGGGGGGACTGCTCTGAGGCGGGGCAGGGCGGTGGGAGCGTGGAGACCGAGAGGTATGGGGTGCTGCAGCCCCAAGAGCCACTGCTACACAGCTGGAGGCCCCTGAGCAGGTCCAGGGCACTGACTGTGCAGTCACTGGCCCACAGCAGGCTGCCCACTGCACGGGGCCACTCGAGGGGAAGACCAGCCCAGCTCCCACTGAAACATGCCCGGAGGGGAGAGCTCCTTCCTCTGGTCTTTTCTCTAATGCACCGGACCCCGAGACACGGCGGCAGATGCCCCGAAGCCGGCTGCGCCTGCTGTGAGGAGCCCGCAGGAGTCTAGCTGCAGCAGTCGGGACAGGCTCCACTCACTGCCGTAACAGCAGTCCAGTTTGGCCACGCACACACGCAAAGGCTTGTTCACACTCACTGGTGTGGTGCTCACGGGGGCTCGGAGCGCCAGTCCACTTCCCTTTTGGCTGGGAGCTGGGCAGACGGGCCCCACCACCTGTCTGTTGTCAGAGGGACGCAAGGACCTGAGGTCCTGAGGACTGTCACCTGCAAACCTTGCTCAGACACTCAGGCATCCTGCTCCTCTGCAGCCCGCGCCAACGCACCTGCCGCCCTCTCCCGTGAGCCAAGACATGCCCCTCTCTGAGCTCTTGGCAGGCCCCAGTCCTTCTTCGGGCTTCAGTCACTGTTTTTTTTTAAGAGACAGATTTTTGCTATAGGGCGCGTGCACTTGCCAGAGAGACAGAGGGAGACAGAAAGTAAGAAATGACCCCTGGGGGGGATGGCCATGCCACAATCCCTTCCCCCCATTCTCCTCTCAGATCTTTGGGCACACACGCACACATGCCTGCACATGCACTTGGAGTGAGGTTTGTCGCCTGGTCTAGGACTCAAATGCCGGCCGACTACGTGGGGTCCAGCTGTGTCACCATTATGCTATCTGCTGGTCCCAGTCTTCAGTCACTAGTGACAACTCGGAGCATGGGTGGCAGCCTCGGCCTTGCCCTCAGTCTTGCCCAACAACTCAGTTTACAGAGCTGACGCCGTCTGCCATCGACCTGTGTAACGACGTTTTTTGGTTTTTGGCTTTTTCCGTTTGTTCTAGGGCGACAGAGAAAGTGTGAAAGCATCCCTCAGGGAAAGGGCCATGCCCGGACCTCTCCTGCATTCTCCTCTGGATGTTGATTAGAGTTTTTAAGCCAAGTCTTAGTAAGGGAGCCGGCTCATTGCCCCGAGGACCTTACTAACTCGAAAGAGATGCAGGCCCAGATATCTGAAGGCAGGAGTGCTGACAGGAGGCTGCGGTAGCTCAGGCAGCCTGGGGGGTCTACACCCCGGCACATGGCTGGGGTTGCATCCTCCCCAGCCTCAAGACGTAGGTCCTCTCCCACTCGGCCTCCAGGAACCACCCGGGGACTGAACTCAGGCCGATCTGGCTCCTGTGACCTCAGGGGCGGGGAGCAGGTGTGGCCCCTCCTGGGGGAGCAGTAGGCCTGGGGCAGGGCTCAGGCACCGAGCATGCTGAGTGCCGGCCAGCTCCAGGGAGGGCGAGCGGGGGCTGGGCAGGGGTTCCAACATCAAAGCCACCAGGGTCCTGGGGCGGGGAGGCGTGTGGGGCCTGGCCCAGTGCTGGCGGAGGTGGGCCAAGCCCTCCAAGAAGGCCAAGAGTGAGCAGAGGCTGAGCAAAAGGAGGACCGGGGGAGCAGCCGATGGCATGATGGTTATGGCGCTGCACTCTCAAGTAGCCGACCATGGTTCAAGTTCCAGACCCGGTGGTCTAAAACTCACACTGGGTACAGCACGTGCATGCCCCGCGTCCCGAGAGCAGAGTGGCATAGAAGGGATCGTGGCGTTTCTCTGTCTCTCTGGGGAGCGCACACGATCTGCAGCAAAATCTCTAAAGCAGAGGGAAGGAGGGTGGCCTGGTGGTGGGGAAGGGCCACTGCACTCCTGGCTCTGGCCGTTCCTCCTCCGTGGAAGCAGCGGCGTCCTACACACTGACTCAGACCCTCCTGGCCCACTCTTACGAGGGCCCTTGTGAATATTTTAGGGCCCTCACAGTGATCCAGGTGTCGTGTGTCAGGAGCCTTGGCGTAACCCACCCACGAGCTCTCAGCCATGTCAGGCCACACACACCCAGGCCAGGGTAGGGTGCTGTCCCAGGGGCCGGGCAACAACGGTTCAACCTCTTCATCCTCCCTCCATGCCAGGGAAGGCCCACGTGAGATCCCAGACCCTCCCTCAGCTCAGTAGGCAAGACCACCACCCACGAGACACACCACTGACAGACCCTGCTGGTCACATGCAAGCTACAGTCCACGGGGAACCTCGCGTGGGCCGGCACGTAGGACCAGCCACGCCCTTGGGCCTCTGCAGCCACTCAGCTTCGCGCCTCTGCCCTTAGCCCTGACCTGCCCTGCCAGGCCAATGGCACCCCTGCCCCAGACTGGGCTGGAGGAGTAGGGGCGAGCAGCCCCCAGGCCTGCAGATGGCACCTTGCCCAGTGGGGAGGAGCTGAGTGGGGACTCACTCAACCCTGCCTCTCACCTCACAGGCCCCTGGGTCTCCCTACACTGACCCTGCCTTACATCCGGACCCTGAGCCCCAACGATGGGACAATGGGACCCTGGTCCTCCCCTCACAGGACACCTCTGCCTCGCTCGGGCCCCAGACACACAGCCATGGCCGGCTCTGCTCCAGTGCAGGCTTGCAAGAGACCTCTCCGCTCAGACCTCCACGGAGACCCCAGGACCCGCACCCTGCGCCCTGCAGGGCTTCGCCCCTCACACAGCCCGCCTGCCCACCCATTGATAGCATCTCGGTGGTCCCAGCTGGCTCGGGCTCGCCGTGCCCTCCGAACAGCCCAGAGCTGCGGCCCACACTCTCCCGCGGCTCCTGGCATGTCCCCACGGACGGTGCGTGAGCTGCTTCTGAGTGTCATCAGCATCACCGAGCGCTGCATTGGGGCAGGTCCCTGTCCCCGCTGTGTGCTGCCACCCCCATGGCCGTTCTGACCAAACGTGTGGGTTCGCGGCGTATGTTCCAAAGATCGCTGTAGAGAGACCTGGGAACCCAGCGCTCCCCACATGCAGCTCAGATTCCTGGTGAGGGTCAGCAGGACCACCTGCGGCCAGGGTGGCCAGGGGCCCTGTCCCGTCATTTCACAGTGGCAGCCCTGCCTGCAATCACCCTCAAGCACCTGCTCCCTGCGCTGGCATCCAGGGCGGCTCTTCCCATTGGAAGGGAAGCCATCGGCATTGCCCCAGGGACGCTGCAGTACTCCCCTCCCCGCTGTGCTGCTGGGCTGCACTCTGGCCTCTGCAGAGGGGCTGCCCCTTTCAGGGCACACTCTCTCAGTTCCTGGGAACCTCAGCTGGGCAGCTCAAAGCTACAGGAATTTGGGGCCAGCAGGTGGTGCGGTGGTTAAGACACCGGACTCCCACATGTCTGACTGCAGTTCAAGTCCCAGATCTGGCAGGCGTGTGTGTGAGCATGCCCCAAACCCTGAGGGAATGCAGGAGGGGTTGTGACATGGCCGTTTCCCCCCACCCCCCCCCCCTCACTTCCCTCTTTCTGTCTCTGTCTCTCTCCAGAGAGCACACGTACTCTATGGCAAAAACGTGAAGGAAATTAAAAGCCACTGGCATTTACCCCTCACAGTCTGGAGGCCAGGACTCCAAAGCCAAGACCAGGCAGGGCCAGGCCCCTCTCGGGGCTGCAGGGCTGCGGGGTGCTCGTCCCTCCCAGCTGGAAGTGTGGTCGACGTTCCCCGCAGACCTCAGGGTGCAGACACGGCTCTCTGGCCTCTGCGTCTGTCCTCACGTGGCCACCTCCTGTATCTGACTCTTCTTGCAAGGGGACTGGTTTGGGTTTAGGGCTCGGCACCGGGAGCCCCATTTCACACCTGCAAATGCAGCTGTGAGGATTCTGGGCCTTGGATGCAGCACTCCCCTGCCACCTCTGGCACCCCGTCTCCAGGACCGCCCCGCCAGCCCTTGCAGCCTGTGACAGCCTGCACACTCGTCCTCTGCTCGTACACTGAAGTATGTCCCTCTTCCAGGTCAATGCCATTGGATTCGCCCCAAAGGCCACATCCACAGTGTGGGGTGTGGTGAGCAGCACGCGGAGCAGAGCACAGCCACTGGCAGCTCTGACAGTAGAGGCGGGTTGTCCATGGGCAGCAGGTCCAGCTGTCTTCACTAGGTTCTCCTGTCTTTCTGTCCCACCCTGTTAGCACATGGCTGTTCTTCAAGCTCATTGCCTCCTGAATGCAAAACTGTGGCCACAGGTCCAGGTGGTGCTCAGAGAGTGGGTGGGAGAGGCTGGCAGGACCGCAAGAGAATGACTTGTTTGTGCAGTGTCTATAGCAAAGACCTCTTGCTGAGAAGACTGTCCTAACATCTCACAGGCTGGCACGGAGGCACACCCCTAACACCCGCCCATCGTGCAGAGAAACACGGCTGCCTCACTCCAACCAACCACACTCAGCCCCGGGGCCTTGCCTACTGCCACCTGCAGCCCTGGGCCGCCCAGCAGAAGCAGATGGCGCTGGCTGCTCGGTACATGTGCACCATGTTGTTCACGTGAGTAAGCGGCAGGTCTGCGGCTGTAACAGAAGCAATGACAGCCGATATACTGTGGCACTGAATGACAGGGCAACCAATCACTGACACATGATGTGACAGACCTGGGCCTAGCCCGGAGTGGCTTAAGTCCAGGAGCCATGTGAGGCTGAGAAGGTCTGTGGGGTCACCAAGATTCGAGTCTGTGCTCAGACCCCACAGGGAGGGCTGGGGTTCCGAGTGCTCTGGCCTCCCGGAGCTCAGGCTGGGGCCTCAGTTGAGGCATACTCACCTGGTGAGGACCGGCAGCCCTCCACACTGTCCATTCCATTTTATTTTGGCCTTTGTGGTCTGGGTAGCCTCAGGCCTGTCCACCAGAATGCCACACCCCCTGGTCACCTGAGATGGCCCCATGTGAGTGACGTCTGTAAAACTCTCTCCCCTGCTGGAGCCCCGCATCCACCCCGGAGCCCTGTATCCGTCCACACAAACTGAGGCTGCAGGAAGCCCAGGAGGAAGTGGAGGAGGAGGCAGCATGATGTCACCAGCCTGGCCAGCCTGGGCACCTGGAGCCCTCTGCAAGGACAGTTGAGCGTGTAGACAGCAGAGGAGTGCAGCCACGTCTGTGAGAGCCCCACCTCAGGGGCCCACGTTCTGCCGAGGACAGAGATTAGCAGGGTAAGTGCTGATGGCAACGTGTGCTGGAAAGGCATGGGAGGCGGTCTGAAAGGCGTGTCTGTCTGGCTGACAGAGGGCCAGGGTGAGAACTTGACCTTCCACGACAGACGGACGGGGCCAAGGGCACGTCCTCACCAGTGAGGGCAGCCAGGCTTGCTGCTGCCAGAGGAGGTGGAGAGGGCTGGGCGTGCTCCCTCCACCTCCGCCCTGGTGACACAGCCACCCTGCAGAACCGAGCCCTCGGTCAGGAAGGTATGCACACGCCCAGCCTGGCCAGAGAGGCAGGACTGCAGCCTGGAGCCGCCATGCTGGCGGGGTGCAGTGCCAGCTGACCTGTGACCATGTGCGTGGCTGCGGCCACACGGCCTCCACAGCAGCAGTGCATGCCCTTTGTGGCACCAGGGACCGGTTTCATGGAAGACAGTTGTGCCTGGATCTGGGGGTGTGGCTGTGGGATGAGTCCTGCACATCACGTCAGTGTGCTCCTCGTTCCCTATCACTGCACTGGAACCGTGATGGGCGCATCAGGTTGCCAGAACGCAGCAGCCACGGCTACCCTGGGCTCACGTCCCCGCCTCAGCTCCCCTCAGAGCATCAGGTGTCGGCTCCCACGAGGAGCCACCACCCAGGCGGCCTGGGTGGGTGCCTCACATGTGCAGGCTGCAGCAGGGTGTGTGTCTGAGTCTGACACTGATGTGACAGGGGCGGGGTTGAGCCACGGGGAGCTCCACTCGCCCACCTCCTACCACCTCCTGCAGGCCAGTTCCTGACAGGCCCAGGGCCTGGGGACCCGGCTCCAGCAGTAAACTGACTGCCTTCGTTCCTGCGGCCGCCTTCAGAGGCAGGCAGTCACGCGTCTGGCACAGCTGGTCCTCACACGCTGCACCAGGGGAGCTCTGAGACCTCGGCCCCTGCTCTGAGCTCATGGGCCAAGGAGGAACCTTCAACTTAGGACTTGAGTCAAGGGAGGCTTCAGAAGAAGGAGGCACGAGCCGGGTGCCTGCGTGGGAAACAGGCCTGGCTCACCAGGGCTGAAGGAGCAAGAATGAGGGGCGTGCTGGGGTGGATGGGCCCCAAATTTCCAGCTCCCTGATGCTCTATTCAAGACAGGTCCAGCCCAGGGAACCAGCAGTTAGCGTAATGGCTATGTTGCTGGACTCCCATGTAGTCAACTGCGGTTCGCATCCCGGACCCGGTGGCTTAAACTCACGCCGGGCGCGTGTGCATGCGTGTCCAAGATCCCAAGAGGAGAATGGAGGAGAAGGGATTGCGGCGTGACCATCCCCCCTGGGGGGTGATTTCTCGCTTTCTGTCTCTCTGTCTCTCTCTGTCTGGCGAGCTCACGTGCTCTATAGCGAAAACCTCTTCCCCCCCACCCAAAAAAAAGAAAAGACAGGTCCAGCCCAGAAAGGCTGTCTGACTGGTGGACCCTGAGTCACCTGCTGTGAGAAACTGGGACACAGTTCTGTCACTGGAAAAAGGAAAGCAGAGGGGAAAGAAAAGGATTTATTTGGACCGGGGTTGGGAGATCACCCGAGCAGCACCAGATCCAAGGTGACCCACATAATGCATGGCTCTGAAGGCAAAAGTTGCAACTGGGGGAGGAGCAGGGGTCTTGCGCAGCAGTGGCCGGCTGAACTCAGGGGCTGGGAGCGGGTGACCTTACGGCTGCCCAGGGTGCATCTGGAAGGGCGAGGCAGGATGGTTTGGGCAGCGTGGGCATCTGTAAAGCATGAAGTCCTGCGGCTGGGCACCCTGGGCGGGCGCAGGCATGCCCCTGAGGGAGCCCTGCGCTGCCAGGCCATGCGCTTTACCTGTGTGCTGGCCGGGCAGGCAGGGCTCTCCTGTCCTGGGGACTCCCAGCTCCCTTGGAGCCTTGGTCGGACGCCATGACATTTTGTGGTGTGTTCTTAAGAGAGATGTTTGCAATAGGTCACGTGCACTCACTGAGAAACAGAGTCAGAGAGAAAATGAGGAATCACCCCCCAGCGGGGACGGCCACTCTGCCATCCCTTTTTCTCCATTCTCTTCTCGGGATTTTAGGCACGCATGCACATGCACTCAGCATGAGGTTCAAGCCACCAGGTCTGGGACTCAAACTGCAGTTGGACACGTGGGAGCGCAGCGCCATAACCACTATGCCACCTGCTGGCCCCAGTATGGCATTGTTGCTCCATGGGTTTGGTCTACTGGGCCCAGAGTTGGAGTATGGCTAATAATGGCTCCCGTGGCTGTTCAAGTCTCTACTTTCTCTGCAGCAGGACTAGGCCCACCCACACCAGAAGTCCCCCACAGAAGCTGGTCTTCACGTGACCTACGTCAGCAGCTGAATCGTGTGAGCAGACACCACACAAAGCGTAAAACACTGGTTGTAAAGTGCTCGTGAGGTCTGGCTGACCGAGTGCTTCAGAACGGGGATGCCCAGGAAGCCCCTCCAGTGCCCCTGGAGCCTGAGCCAGAAAAATGCGTGACTTAGCCCCTGAGCTTCGGGGGCTGCTTGTCCCGCAGCAACATCGCAGCAAGAGCTAAGGGAGGGGCCTCTTGCATGGTTCATGGCACAGTCAAGTCTGCAAAGCACACGGAGTGCCACGCAGGGAGAGCTGGGGGCAGGTCAAAGCCACAAACTGTCCCACGGCTGGGCAGACAGCTGGCCCAGAGACAGACTCTGGAGCTGTTCTGTTAGAAACGGCACAGATGTTCTGGTCGCCAGCGTTCAAGCATGTTTGAATCAGCCAAAGCTTGAGCCCGAGCCAGACCCACGGCATTCTGAGCACGCCCAGTGCTGTGCCGGGCTGCCCAGGACAGTGGAGGCGCCAAAGCAAGCCCAGCAGCCAAGCCTGGTGAAGCCGACACCCACCCCGGAAGCAACCAACTCCCCACAGCACCTCTCAACTGCCCCTGAGGACGCCCGCCCTGTCGCAAACGGCAATAGTGGGGAGGCCGGGGTGCACGGCCATCGGTCGGCAATTCTGAGACACAGCTGTGCTCTGGAGGCTGCTCCACCTGCAGGATCCCTGCACATGGAGGACAGGTGGCCTTCTCCCCAGGACTGCCAGGACCCAGGGGTCCTGCGGGATGTCATGGCTCTGGTGAGACCTAGGATGGGGGCCAGCCCAGGACTGGGGCAGAGAAGAGGACTCGGCCCGGGGGTGAGGATGGCGAGGGAGGTGGCTGTGTGACAGTCCAGGGGCCATGGTGGGACCTTGCTGGTGCCCTCTGGACCCCTGTGCAGGGCACGGCGAAAGAACTGCAGCCCACCTGTTCCCAAGGCGCAGCCCTCAGACCTCGAAAGAAATGCGAATTCTCAAGCCCCAGCTCAGGAACCAGTGGCCCAGCTTCCACCCACTGCGCCTGGGAGGCCGTCCACGCTTGAGATCGCTCACCTCAACCTGGGAGCCTGGAGAGCCTGCAAACCCTGCACCTTCACAGAGGGGCAGCACAGCAGACCTCTGATCTGCCCCGTGTTTTAAGAGGGTGGCGGGCAGCCTGCTTCAAGAATCGGCAGGCCACGTGCTGTGGGCACCTGATGGCAGAATGCAGGAGTAGAACACCAACTCCAGCTCATGCCCTCAGCACACTCAGGAGTTGGGTGGCCACCACTGGGGCAGCCCAAGTCCAGAGCAGTCTCCGCTGCCCCACTGTCCCGCTGTCCAGTAACCACAGGCTTCCATCACCCACAGCCCAGAGCCCAGCTTCTCTCCAGACACTGCCCATGTACCACCCGCCCCTCTGGGGAGGCTTAGCCGGGGACCCCAGTGAAGGATGCTGGTCCCCAGTTGCCCCCTTCGCTTCCTCCCCAGTCCCCATGTGGAAATGAATCAAAGGAGAACAAGCATGGGGGCTCCTCCCCTCAGGAGAGCTAAGGACACCCTAACCCTAACCTTAACCCAGAAAGGAAGGCCCTTGGAGTCTAGAGACCAGGCCCACCCCGCCCTGTGGGGCACACAGCGGGAGTGTCTGAGGACAGAGCCAAAAGCAGCATTTCCGCATTTGGGAACTTCAAGACCAGAACTCAAGGGACACAGCGATTGTTCTTGGAGGGAGGACAGGGGAGGGGATACAGGAACACCCACAGGAAGCTCCCTGCTGTCCACACAGGACCCAGGCTGGGGACAGGGACCCCAGGGCAGCTCCAACAGCTGCCATACCTCGCCCTTGGCACTCAGCCACACTCTGGCTCTCGGTGGGTGCCGTGCTGACTGACCAGACGCTCACCACGCTCTGGCCCCCCCATCCTCTGGCCCCCCCATCCGTCTACCCCAGAGCCTTTCAAAAATCAAAATGAAAAAGGAGGAGGCTGGGGTGGGGAGGATGCATTTTCATAACAAAACGCAGAATGGGAGGGGGAAAGGGGACATGTAGGGAGGAAGCCGGGACAGACAACCCCAGGGAGAGCCGGCCCCCAGCTCCAGACCAAATCCTCAGTCCAAGGAGCAGGGCGATGCGGGCCCTTCCAAGGGGCGGGTGGGCCTCCTGCTAAGCCACCCGGGCGGCCGCCTGCAGGGCCTCTGCCCGCCACTGCATTCCAGCCTGCCTCTAGCAGGCCCAGGCCCTTGTGCACTGTGCCCCTGCCTGACTCCACGCAGGGCTCGCCACGCTCTCCGTGGCAGCTTGTAGGCTGAGAGGTCCTTGCAGGGCGGGCACCGCCAGCCCTCCAGAGTATCACTTTACGTGGCCTGTGATGGGGCTCTCCCCCGCCATTGGGAAGACTCTCTCCTACTGCACTCCCACGGCGCCTGGACCCACGAGGCATTTTGGGGAGAAGGCGGGGATCTGCGGCCTGGCGCCCACGCACTGGAAAGGAGGAGGTTCGCAGCCCCCCAGCCGCCCCTTCCCCTGCGTTTCCTGCCTCTGCAGCTCAAGCCGCAGACCTGTGCGGGCGCCAGCGGGGCAGGGCGCCCTCCGTCGGCCTCGGTCTGGGCAGCCGCCTCTGCAGGCCAAGACAGGAGGCTCAGGGCCCGGTCAGGAGAGGGGAGACTGGTGGGGTCTGCTGGGCCCCGGCCAGGGGTGCCCCAAGCTAGGTTTCTGCTCCTGCGGACCCACACCTCCCGGGTCTGGGGCGCGTGCAGAAGGGGCGGTGCCGGCGCGCGAGACCTCGGGGGCGGGGCTGGGACACGGGTGGGCGCGGACAGGGGGCGTGGCCTGGGGGCCGGGGCGGGCCCGGGATGGGAGGGGCGGGCTGAGCAGCTGGAGCGACCCCGGGCGCGTGGCCCGGATTA
>NW_006159686.1:639447-644534 GCF_000334495.1 Tupaia belangeri chinensis | reverse complement strand
CCGGCAAGGAGAACGCGGGGCTGCGCGGCGCGCCCTCCCGAGCCGCCCCCGCACGGCCCCCGCGCCGTCGCCGCCGCGAGTCCAGCTCGCAGGAGGAGGAGGTCATCGACGGCTTCGCCATCGCCAGCTTCAGCACGCTGGAGGCCCTGGAGGTAGGCGGGGGCCCGGGACGGGGCTGGCGGCCCTCTGCGATTGCGTTTCTGCCGTCGGAATGTCACTGCGTCCGGTCCGCGCGCCCGGGGCCGAGGGGCTGGCTGCAGGGCGGCGGTGATGACGGGCACTCGGGGCTCCTGCTCCCCTGGCCCGCGGGCTTCTAGCCCTCGCCCTCCCGGTGACCGCGGTGGCCTGCTCGTGGGTTAGCCCCGGCGACGTCTGTAGAGCCGAGTGGGAAGCGAACTTGTGTCGGAGCCGGCAGTGGGGTGGGCGGGGGGCGGCTGGCAGGGGAACACGCCGGCGCAGCCCTTGGGGCCCTGCCGGGTAGAGCTGTGCCCGCTCCAGTGGGGAACCGGTCGGCTGGCCTGGTCCCCGGGATGCCCCATCAGGCTGAGCACCATGCAGGTCCCTGAAGGGGCTGCGGAGCTGGCCCTGGGCAGGCGTGCAGGCTTTCGGCTTTGTGTCTAGGCCAATGGGTGGACAAGTGGGCCCCTGCAAGCTCAGGTGTTGTAGCCCCAGGCATCTGGTCCCACCCAGCGCTGTGGTGGGTGTGGTGGCCTGGTCTCTGGGGCAGGCACAGCCTCTACCCTGTGCTGGACGGGAGCCCAGGACAGTTTTCTGCCTTGTATTGGCTGAGCCCTGGCTAAGCCCTACGCTGCTATGAGCTGGGTACACCTGACACCCAGGTCTGCCCACCTGCGCCCCTGCTGGGAGAGGCAGATAGAGCCCTAAACTTGGCCTCAGGGCCCTGCACAGGCAGGCACTGCCTCACTTTTCCTCCTGCACTTCCTCTGCTCTTCCCCTGCACTTCCTCACCTCTTCCCCCTGCACTTCCTCGCCTCTTCCTCTGCACTTACCTTTTCCTCCAGCACTTCCTCAGCTCTTCCTCTTGCACATTCTCACCTTCCTCTAACACTTCCTCACCTCTTCCTCATGCACTTCCGCAGCTCTTCCCCCTGCATATCCTCAGCAGCTCTTCCTTCTGTACTTCCTCACCTCCTCTTCCTGCACTTCCTCACCTCTTTCCTCCCTGTACTTCCTCACCTCTTCCCCCTGCACTTCCTCAGCTCTTCCCCCTGCACTTCCTCAGCTCTTCCCCCTGCACTTCCTCAGCTCTTCCCCCTGCACTTCCTCAGCTCTTCCCCCTGCACTTCCTCAGCTCTTCCCCCTGCACTTCCTCAGCTCTTCCCCCTGCACTTCCTCAGCTCTTCCCCCTGCACTTCCTCAGCTCTTCCCCCTGCACTTCCTCAGCTCTTCCCCCTGCACTTCCTCAGCTCTTCCCCCTGCACTTCCTCAGCTCTTCCCCCTGCACTTCCTCAGCTCTTCCCCCTGCACTTCCTCAGCTCTTCCCCCTGCACTTCCTCAGCTCTTCCCCCTGCACTTCCTCAGCTCTTCCCCCTGCACTTCCTCAGCTCTTCCCCCTGCACTTCCTCAGCTCTTCCCCCTGCACTTCCTCAGCTCTTCCCCCTGCACTTCCTCAGCTCTTCCCCCTGCACTTCCTCAGCTCTTCCCCCTGCACTTCCTCAGCTCTTCCCCCTGCACTTCCTCAGCTCTTCCCCCTGCACTTCCTCAGCTCTTCCCCCTGCACTTCCTCAGCTCTTCCCCCTGCACTTCCTCAGCTCTTCCCCCTGCACTTCCTCAGCTCTTCCCCCTGCACTTCCTCAGCTCTTCCCCCTGCACTTCCTCAGCTCTTCCCCCTGCACTTCCTCAGCTCTTCCCCCTGCACTTCCTCAGCTCTTCCCCCTGCACTTCCTCAGCTCTTCCCCCTGCACTTCCTCAGCTCTTCCCCCTGCACTTCCTCAGCTCTTCCCCCTGCACTTCCTCAGCTCTTCCCCCTGCACTTCCTCAGCTCTTCCCCCTGCACATCCTCAGCTTTTCCCCCTGCACTTCCTCAGTTCTTCCCCCTGTACTTCCTCACCTCTTCCCCCTGCATTTCCTCACCTCTTCCCCCTGCACTTCCTCAGTTCTTCTGCCACACTTCCTCAGCTCCTCCCCTGCACATCCATCAGCCACTTAGAATCCTCCGTACCTGCTGTTCTCGCCGACGTGTGCTATCTCCCTGTCTCTCTGCACATGGCACTTTGGACCCATCTGAAGTGGTGTGTTCCCCCACTCACCAGCTGTGGGGTTCCCTACTTCTCTTGTCGTTCCCACTCAGATTTCCCTGCCCTCACTGGAGCCTGTAAGTCGGTCTGATTCATGGGTGTCCTGGGAGTCCCGAGGCCCAGAGCAGCTCAGCAAGCAGAAGGTGCCATCATGGGGGATGGCTGAGAGGAGAGGCCGCACCCCCAGCCCTAAGGGCACATGCTCCACCACCCACCAGGCTGGCCCGGCCCACCAGGCTGGCCCGGCATGCTGTCTGTGTGGCACCTTGGGGGTCACATGTGCCTTTTCCTGCCCACGGAGCTGCCTTGGAAAGTATGGGGCTTCTGGATGGGGGCAGCCCCTATGTCGACCCAGGAGCGTCTCTTGATTGGTGACGTTTCTTGCGGGCAGTGTGGCCGGTGCGGTGAAGGTCTGGTACAGGGCAGTGTTTGAGCTGCCTGTGTAGACATTTGCTCCTTTCCTCCTCAGGGGACCCCAGAAGGCTGATGGCCATGCCACGGGTGGGCATGCTGAGGCGCTGGTGTCTGGTCCTCGGCTCTGCAAACCCCTGCTCAGAGCCTCAGAACCTCTCTGCCCAGGGGCCTGGGGGCTGTCCCTACACCAGGAGTCCTGCTCGCAAGGGCGACATCCCAGGGTCGGGAGCCATGTACCCTCAGAGGCACCTTCTGGGCCAGCGGTGGGGGTCATCGGCCACACAGCTGCATAGGGTGCTTTGGTATCTTCTGAGCATGGACAGTCCACCCTCTGCCCACGGTGTTCTCCCCAAACCGGAGCCCTGGGTAGCCCTGCCCTACCCCTGCACCCTGAGCTGCCTCTCCCCCATCCCTGCATCCCAGGCAGGCCTCACACCCCTCTGCACACCTGTGCTGCCCCGTAGGAGGGAGGCAGTCCCAGCCTCATGGGGCAGCTGAGGTCCCGTCATGCCTGTGGCTGTGGGTCGGGCAGTGCTCCCTTGGTAGTGGCCGTGGTGGTTGCCAGCTGAGGAGGGCTTGGGCAGCGTCTCACTCGAGTGGAATCAGCCCATGCAGTGGGTCTGAGCCCACCGGACTCTACTCTCCCCAGGGAGACACACCTGTTCTGTGCCCAAGGCCAGTGAGGGCGGCCTTTGCCACCCGAGAAAGGTCTGACCCACCCCCGGACACCTTGCCTGGCTTCATGTGCCGTGAAGCTGACCTTCTCAGGATCCCTGGGCACGGGCCTGCCTGTCACCTTTGGTCAGGGCGAGCAGGAGACAGGGCTGTCAGAAGAAACAGAAGGGTCGGCAAAAGCTTTCTGCCCAAACTGCCCAGGCACCCTCTGCTTAGAGGGAGCAGAGGACACGAGTGGACTGCCTCAGTCCCCTGCCCTGCCACCTGCTCAGCCCCCACCATCAGACAGATGGGAAGTCTCAGCCCGCAGAGCCCCTGCCTGGCCCGCCCTCAGCTCCACAGCTCTGCGGTGCTGGTGGTAGGCCACTCACCACCAGTGGGGTGACTGTCCCGAGGGCCTTGGTGGACCTCTAAGCAGAGGGTGCCTGGGCAGTTTGGGCAGAAAGCTTTTGCCAACCCTTCTGTTTCTTCTGACAGCCCTGTCTCCTGCTCGCCCTGACCAAAGGTGACAGGCAGGCCCGTGCCCAGGGATCCTGAGAAGGTCAGCTTCACGGCACATGAGGCCAGGCAAGGTTTCCGGGGGTGGGTCAGACCTTTCTTGGGTGGCAAAAGCCGCCCTCACTGGCCTTGGGCACAGAACAGGTGTGTCTCCCTGGGGAGAGTAGCGTCCGGTGGGCCCAGACCCACTGCACAGGCTGGCTCCACTTGAGTGAGATGCTGCCCAGGGCCCCGTGAGCCTGTCTGCCTCCAGCTCCAGGCGGGCCCGCTTTTCCTGATCTGTTCACACCAAGCACTCTCTCCTGGTTCGAGAGTCCAGCTCCAGCACGGTGTGCGGAGAGCCTCCATGGACCTCGCACAGGCCCTGCCCCGCTGCCCCTGGTCCTCCCGGAGCTGCCTTGTGGGGCTAGGACTCCACCCCACCAGGACCACTTCCCCTCAGGTGCTGCCTGCTGGCTCCAAGGCCGAGGGCTTGCCCCCGACCCTCCGGCCCCCAGGAAGGGTCCCCCTCATTTCTGAGGAAGTCCCACCTGCCAGCCTCACGGCCTGCGGTGCTAGAGCAGGGTGTCCCCTGTCGCTTCTTGAGCCTTTCAGTTCTCGCTTGGCTCAGGCTTCCAGATCCTTCCGGACCCTGCTGTGGCCACAGTCACCCCTGTGGTTCCGACAGCACCGTGTGCTCCACTCTGGTTCCTGCTCTGGCCCATCTGCTCCCGGACAGTTCTTTGCCCAAGCGTCCTGTAAGTAACATGTTTGGGACTCCCTCGGCCAGACCTGGCCCCACCCCAGCCCCTCTGCCTTACCCTGACCCACCAGTGTTCCTTCTCCTCTCTAGGGGGCACACTCGGTCACTCGTTCACAGATGTCTCACCCCACTGAAAACACAGACCCAAACTTCCCTGACATGTGGGCGTCTCCCGGGAGCAGCACCCGGGTCTGGAGTCACTGTGCCTGCCTGTGGCCTGGTCTAGGCTTTCTATGGGTAGCGAGCCAGTCACCCCGAGGGGTGTTTCTTTCTCCTGCAAGCAAGCCAGGGAGGCAGGCAGGCAGCCAGCCTCCTGATAGGGCCTTAGCGCCACGAGCCTCCCCAGTGTCGGCCAGCCCCCATCGTGAGCCCGTGCACCCAGACACGCAGGGGTCTCCAGACGCGGGGCTAGAATCTGCCCGTGTGGGCCAGCCTCGCAGAGTGTGGGCTCACCACCACGCGCTGCCGGCCTCTCTGTGCAGGGAGGGTGTGGCAGGGGC
>NW_006159686.1:633049-639174 GCF_000334495.1 Tupaia belangeri chinensis | reverse complement strand
GGGGGCCTAGAGTCTCCCGGTGTGGCCCAGCCTCGCAGAGTGTGGCCCCCCCCCCCCGCGCTGCCGGCCTCTCTGTGCAGGGAGGGTGTGGCAGCTGCACCTGCCGTCCGCATCTCTCTTTGCTCAGCACTGCAGCCCCTGGATCGCCCTGCGTGAAGTGTGCGGGAACCAGGACGCGTGTTCTCTGCCGCGGCTTCTCCCCATGTCGCGTTGCATTTGTTGGCACTTCCAAGGCCGGAATCGGTCACTGCTGGCGGGCGGCCATGTCTTCCCCCCTCTGACTGCAAGGCCTCTCTCGTCTCCCTCAGCTCTGCGGTGGCATTAGTGGCTACCCTCCTGCCCAGGACATACTGGTCTGGCCCAGTGTCAGAGCCTGGGGTGGCCTTGCTCACGGCTTGGCCCTACTGTGCGTCGCGGGCTGCCCTTTGGGATCAGGGCTGGGGGTCGCGCAGGCCGGGGTCTGCCCCACGTTTCTCGTAGGGCTAGCCTGTGGGGCCTGCACACCCTGTGCTCTGGGGACGCCATGAGGAAGGCCCGCGTTCCAGCCCACTTACCGGCGGCCAGCAGAACCGTCAGCGCGGTCTGAGGTCGGGGTGCAGATGAGGAGGGAGATGGGCCACCAGGTCACACTGTAGGGTGAGGGGCGGCCGTGAGCAGGGCTAGGACCCAAGATGGAGGAGGTTGGCCAAGCCCTTCTGCGCATGAGGGACAGCACAGGCCGAGACCCCGAGGCAGAGGCCACCTCATGAGGTGCCCAGCACCCGAGCCCCACCCTCAATGCCTCCACCCAGACCCTCCCAGGACCCCCTGCGCTCCCAGTCACCTGTGCTGTCCCCAGACCGCTGCCCTAACAGGACGAGCTGTGTGAGAGACCGCAGGCCAGAATCCAGGCCCATGCCAGCTGGGACAGCCCTGTCTGGGGCTCCCCTGGGCGGAAGTGAGGCCAGTGGGTGGCCGCTGCCAGCCTGCTCAGAGCCCTCTGCTCAGTCCCCTCCCCTGCCGTCCCTCAGTCGTCCGCCTCTGCCAGTGAGGGCAGGCGGTGTCCCCATCGAGCATGGCCCGACCCAGCAGCGTCACTGAGCTTCAGCTGTGCCAGGTGCCCTCAGCCCAGGGTGCGTGCCCGCGAGCTGGTTGGGGTAGTGGGCAGCAGAGGGCTGTCACTACTCTGGGAGTCATAGGAGGACATGCAGGACAGCCGGGGGCCAGCCAGAGCACAGTCAAGGCGTGGGAGGGAGCGGCGGGCACGCAGGGACAGCAGGCATGGTGAGGGTGGAGGGTCAGTGGTGACTGGAGATAGGCACGTCTTCAGAGGGACGGCAGGACACCTGAGGTGCCTTCTTGGGGGCTGGAGCCTGAAGCCTCTGTGGAGTCAGCACTCGGAGCAGGCAGGGGGTTTGGCCCCGTTGGAGTGGCCGTTCAGGGGCCTGCTCTGCCTGTCACTGTGAGGGGACCCAGCCTACTGTAATGCCACTCTCCCCGACAGCCAGGAGCCGTGTGCGTGTCTGGCTTCTCTGGGGAGCTGGGCTGTGGCACGGGGCCGACCGGGGCCCTGTTGCTAATGCTCCTCTCCCCCAGGGAGAGGCTGGGGGCTGCCAGACTCCCGCCCAGTCCCTCTGAGAGCGCACGCTCAGCCAGCTCCAGAGGGCAGCTTTGTCCCCTGGACTTGGGAGCTGTGGGGACCAGGCCCAGAGCCCTGCACCAAACCTCGATGCTCCTGCCCAGTCTGCGGCGGCCAGGTTCAAGGCACGGGGCTGAGGCTCGGGTGTCTGGCCTGGCCCACCTGTCTCATGGCCTTGCCTCCTGTGCCGTGCCCCTGTGGGACTGGCGGACCCGCATGGCGCCACACCAACTGGGGCTGGGGTCTGCGCCCTCCTTCTCTCTACCGCCCACTGACTCCCTGAGCCGTGCCCCCACGGCCTGCCTGGCCCTCCCATGTTTGGGTCAGGGACCTTGTGGAGCAGGAGGAGCTCCGGCGACCCAGCTGCACCTGGCCTGAGGCAGGAGGTGGGGAGGTGCCTCAGCCTCGGGTGCCTCCCCAGAGGGCACAGCTGTTCCCACTGGCCTTGACGAGTGCTCTCGGGCAGATGGCAGATGCAGAAACCAGCTCTCCCAGACAAAGCCCGGATCAGACTTGGCTCTCAGGGTGTCACCTGCTGGGCCCTATGAACCTTGCATGGCTGACCCAGCCCCAGCCCACATGGCCTGTCCTGCCACCATCCTGGGCCGCATGAGCACCTGCCCAGGGCCTTGGCACATCCCTGCCCTGCCGGCCACTGCCTGACACACTTCCTCAGAGCCCTCTGGGGCACCCAGTGTGTCAGGGAAGCATGCGAGCTCCAGTTGGACACCTGGGCTTGGTCCCCAGCACATGGCTGGGCGGCCCCACCCACCCTGGGCCTCGGTTTCCTCGTGTGCGGGGCGTGAGGAGGGGTGCTCGGGAGCTGGGTCCTCGGCACTGGCTGCCACCCCAGCAGGCATGTTCTGTCCTGCTGGACCTTGCACCCGGGCTCTTCCCACCGCAGTTGGCAAAGCCGTGTGGTTCCTGGGGGAGACCGGAGGCTCCAGAGGTGCCTGCAGGCACCAGCTGGGCTGGAGATGCATCCGACCTGGGCAGGGGTGGGGGCCAGAACCAGGCCAGAGCTGTTTCCTGGTCCTACCTGCCCTCAGCCCGCAGTCCTTGTGGCGGGTTGACCTGAGTTCCCACCACCTCGTGACCCTAGGAGCTTGGGGTGGGGGGTGTCAGCCCACGTACAGAAGTGACATCCCACTTGAAGTTGGTCCAGGGTGGCCAGCCAGGCAGTTAGCAGGGGGTCACAGCGGTGGACAGAGCAGGCAGCCCCACACCCTCGCCTGCCCCTGGCTCCTGTCCCGGCCTCATGCCAGCCATGTCCGTCCCCTACGTCTGCCAACAGCCCCACTTCCCCGGGCAGTGCCTCGCTCTTCCCAGCAGCCGAGCTGTCGGCAAGGTGCGAACAGCCGGCACAGATGCATGCGATGTGCACCCAGGTCAGTGCTCAGTGTGCAGCAGGGAGCTGCAGGGCCACCGTGGGCGAGTCACCCTGTCCTCACCTTCTAGTTGGGGCTGTGGAGGGGCCGCAGGCTCTGAGGTGCCCAGGGGAGTCCTGGTGGGATGCGGCATGCGCCCTCTTGGGTAGAGACCCTGTGCTGGCTGGGGGATGGGTGTGGGGCAGAGGAGCAGGGACCTATGGAGGAGGCAGGTCTCAGGTTTGAGACCCAGGGAATGCCCCTGGCTGGGCTGGGTTGGACAGGAAAAGAAGCCTCCCCCGCCCGTCAGTCTCCTCTCTGTGTCTATCTGAGGTGCAGTTGCACGTCCGTTGGAGAACAGTAACAGCGTCTAGGGAAGCCAAGAACAGCTTCCTGGGGTTGCTACAGGGGGGCCTCCTGGGGGGAGCAGAGAGGTGGGGCCTGGCCCTGCGGAGTGTGGTGGGGCAAAGGGTACAGAGGTGGAGCCTGGCCCTGCGGAGTGCCAGGGGGGCAGAGGGGTGGGGCCTGGCCCTGAGGGGTGCCAGGGGGGCAGAGAGGTGGGGCCTGGCCCTGCGGGGTGCTGTGGTGGGGGCAGAGAGGTGAGGCCTGGCCCTGCAGGGTGTAAGGCGGGGAGCAGAGAAGTGGAGCCTGGCCCTGCAGGGTGCCAGAGGGGTGGGGCCTGGCCCTGCGGTGCCACGGGGGCAGAGAGGTGGGGCCTGGCCCTGCAGGGTATGGAGTGTCACCATCTCCCTCACTAGGTGGGTGCTGGTGTGCACACAGGTGTGACCCAAGTATGTGCGGCAGACAGACCTCCGGGGTCTCTGCCTATGGCCATGATGGTGGAGCCGGGTGACAGTTGTGAATGGGAGCCCAGCTTGGGCTGGGCGGTGGGTAGTGCCCGATGCCGTGGGTCCGAGATGGTCAGAGGTCGCCGTGCCCTGTGCCCTCGTTTGGTCTCGACTCGGCAGGCCACCAGTAGCACGGGGACATACCATGCAGCTCAGGCAACTGACTGGGGGACAGCGACTCCCACCCAGCCCCAGATGAAGATGCACAGGTCACCCAGGGCACTTGCTGTCCCTCAGGCCCTAGGGCCACCCGAGTATGGGGGTGCCACCTCTCCGGGTGGGTATGGATTAAGAAGGTGACTGCTCAGAGGGGCCCTGTCCTGCTGTCCTCAGCCTGGACATGCTATGGGCAGCTCTGCAGGGCCTAAGGGCTCAGGTGGCCACTGGCAGCATGTCCCTTGTCCCAGCAAGGCCAGTGGGG
Organism: Tupaia belangeri chinensis; assembly: GCF_000334495.1. Taxonomy (NCBI): domain Eukaryota; kingdom Metazoa; phylum Chordata; class Mammalia; order Scandentia; family Tupaiidae; genus Tupaia; species Tupaia belangeri. Next base: position 634,920 of record NW_006159686.1, on the reverse strand, counting down.
CAGGCCCACCCACGTCCTACAGGGAATGTTCGGTCCCATCTCCAGGAGGGATCTGTTTGCAGCCGCTCGGCACTGGGGCCTGCATCTGTGCCCCAGAAAACTCCTCCGCCACACTCTGGAGCCCGCCCTGGAGCGGAGCAGAGAGCTGGACGGGGGATTCTGGGGGTAGTGGACGAGGAAGCCGTGCTGTGCTTGGTGTGAACAGGAGACCGGCTTCGGTCTTTGTGTCTTCCAAAGCAGAGAACCCAGGCCAGAGCGCATGCCAGAGAGAGCAGGTCACACAGTTTGGGGCTGGCAAGTGTGTGTGCCTGGCCAGGAGTGGCCTGGGAGGGCTTACCTCGCCCCTTCACCCCTGCCCCACTGAGCCCCTCACAGTCGGGCCGCCCGTCTGTTCCCTCTGGGGTTCTCGCTCATAAGACTGTCCAGCTTGGACTCCCACATGGCTGACCACAGTTCTGGTTCCAGACCCAGAGGCTTGATACTGAGGACTTGGCGTGTATGCCCAAAATCCCAGGGAAGGGAGAAGAGGCTGACGTGCCACCCTCGGGGGTGATCTCTCAGGACTAGGTGAAGGGCTTGCAGGGCCAGGAAAGGCCCTGGGAATGCAAGTGGCCTGAGGCTATCTGGGGTCTGACCATCCCAGGGTGATGGTGGGGCGAGGTCTCTGTCCCAGACCCGCTCACCTGTCCAGGAGCGATGGCCACATCCCTGCAGGCGCTTGGGGGTGCCACCTGGGAGGCACTTCCGGCGGGCATAGGCTGTCACCGAAGGCACTTCCTGAGGGTGGGTGCAGTCAGGCAGCGTCTCCTATGTATGCATCCTCCGGAAACCTCCCACAGCCAGGCCTCAGCCCCAGGGCACACTTGGGCCCCTCCCTCCCCCAGGCTCGTCCCCAGCTGGATGGCTGCTCCCTCTGGTCCGGCCTCTCTCTTCATCTCCCACAGACCAGCCTTCCCCAGTGGTGGCAGGCCTCTCTGAGAGGTGACCCTAGCGTGAAACCCACTCGGCAGCCTCAGTTTGCCATGGTCCTGTGCATCCCCACCAGGTGACCGACTTGCCCTCTCTTCCTGCAGAAGGACATGGCCCTGAAGCCACAGGAGCGGAAGGAGAGATGGGAGCGTCGCCTCATCAAGAAGCCCCGGGAGTCAGAGAGCTGCCCAGCTGGGGAGCCCAGTGAGGACGGGCGGCTCCCGGAGGCAGGCAGCCCTGGGCAGGACGCAGAGCCCCCCTGCGATGGGGCTGCAAGGAAGGTCCCGCTGCAGCCCTCTAAACAGGTGAGCCGGGCCTCCCCAGGTGTTCCCAGCACGCCGGCAGCGTGCCCTGTCGATATGGGGGAGACATGCAGGTGGACGGGGCAGAGCAGAGGCAGGGGCTGGTCAGCGTGCAGGGGTCCAGTGACTGGCCAGGGGCGCCCCTCAGGGAGGGAGGCAGCGCTCAGCTGGTAGGCCGGCCCCGTGTTCCCGCTGCGTCTGTCAGGCTCCGCCGACCTCAGGGTGCCCAGCGTGCAGGGGTGTGCGCCAGGCTCGCCGCGCTCCTGCCGACCTGGTATGTGCTGACTGCGCAGCGCGGGAGGCAGCACTCGGCCAGGGTGCTGCAGGCGCTAGGCTGCGGTCGGTGGCCCAGTAGCGATCGGCCCTGCCCCTGCCCGGGCCTCCCTGCCTGGCTAGGGCGGGGCTGTCCCGCAAGGGGTGCCCAGCCCGTCCTCAGCTGGCTGGTGCTGCAGCCGCTCCTCCTGGGCCCCGCCAGTCGGCGCCTTCCTCCCCAAGGGGTCTCTTCTTGGTGTTTTGAGTGCCACCTTCGGCTCCCCAGGGAACAGGCTGCAGGAGGGCGGGCAGCATGTCTTTGGCCCCGGCTGGGCGGGGGGGCCTCCA
>NW_006159686.1:630815-632904 GCF_000334495.1 Tupaia belangeri chinensis | reverse complement strand
CCACCGGCCCCCACCGGCCCCTCCCGCCCCCGAGACATCCCTGCCAGCCCCGGAGGTCGCTTCTGGGCCCCGGTCAGCCCTGCCCGCCCCCACGTCTGCTTCTGGCCCCAGATCAGCCCTGCCAACCCCCGCGGTCATGCCCAGCTCAGCCATGCCGGCCACACTGGACTGTCCCAGGCCCCAGGCGGTGCTGTCGGCGCCTGCGATCCCTCCTGGGCCCGTGCCTCCACTGCCGGCCCCTGCGGTCCCTCCTGGGCCCGTGCCTCCGCTGCCGGCCCCTGCGGTCCCTGCTGGCTCCCTGTCACCTCTGCCGGCCCCTGCGGTCCCTCTTGGCCCCGTGTCACCTCTGCCGGTCCCTGCGGACCCTGTGGCATCACTGCTGGCCTGCGCGGACATGGGCCACCCCATGCCTCCATGGCCGGCCCAATAGGACCTCCTCAGGACAGTGCCGCCGGCCCCTGCGGTCCCTGCTAGCCCTTTGCCAGCGGTGCCAGCCACCACGGTCCCTCCTCACCCTACGACCACGCCACCGGCCCCCCAGCTCCCTCTCAGGCCAGTGCTGCTGCCCCCGGCGAGCACGCCTAGCCCCATGTCAGCACGTCCAGCCCCGTAGGTCCCTCCTGGGCCAGCCCAGCCGTCCCCGGCGGTCACTCCTGGGCCTCCGTCAGCCCCAACAATTAGTTGAATCCCCAGAGCAGCCTACCACACTCAAACCTTCACCGCGGGGCCCAGGACAGCCCTGCCAGCCCAAGCGACCACTCCTGGGCCCCGAACAGCCCCACCCACCCAAGCAGCCACTCCTGGGCCCCAAACAACCCTGCCAGCCCCTGCGGCCACTCCTGGGCCCCGGCCAGCCCCAGCCTCAGCCGTTGCTCCCCCTCCCTGAACGTCCCTCCCTCCTAGGGCGACCAGGCCCACCCCGCAGGCCTCTCCTAGGGCCCCTGTGCCCGCCACGGCGGTCCCTGCTGGATCCAGTGCCAGCTCGTCAGCCCCAGCTGTCACTCCTGGCTCTGGGTCGTCCCTGCAGGCCTCTGAGGTCACGGTGGGCCAGGTCCTCTGCCTCTGGGGCGGCCCGCCAGGCCCCTTCTGTGAGTCCCGGAGCCTGAGGCCCCAGAGGGACCTCCCTGGAGGAGATTCCAGACCACTCAGTATGGGCTGCCAGCTGGCAGGCCCAAGGGCCAGGCTACCTTTCCAAATGGCCCAGGGCTTCTTTAGGCAGGGTGGGCTGTCTGCTGTTGGAAACTGAGGCTTAGCCAAAGGTGGGAACCCGCAGCCATGCCAGGAGAGAAGACGGACTCCTGCACCTCCCCGCCCTGCCACTGCAACGCCCCGCCCTGCGTGCTGCCTGCGTGCTGCTCTGGGATGCACTCACCCTGGGAGGGACTCGGCCCTCAGGGCTGGGCTCGCTGGGGCCCCTCAGCGTCTTTCTGTGCCTCTAACTACAGACACTGTCCTTGCATCTCTGAGTCTGCACACCCGTCTAGGCGTGCCTTTGTGCAGGTGTGCACCTACACAGCGTGTGTGCACGGCATGCAGGTGTGCGTGCAGTATAGTACGCAGTGCGCCCGCTACAGGCTCTGCTCTCCCGGGGCCCCAGCCTTCTAGCGAGTGTGCGTCTCCTGCCCACGGGGCAGAGTAGCCTGGAGATGAAGTGGTCAAGATGGACAGTGTCCATTCCGGGCCCCAGAGCTGCAGAATGGACACCCGGTCAGGGTCGTCTGGTCGATGAGAGCTACTGGTGATCACGCTTCCGCCCCCACCTCTCAGGACTCCACCCCGCCCCGGGGCACGCACTGTGGGGGCTGTTGGGTCTCCAGACTGGAAGAGACCATGGGCTGAGGTGTGCCTGGGAAGCCCCTCAGGGCCGTTGCTGTGTCTGGGCTCTGTCCAGATTCTCGACTCAGGGCAGCCCACACCAGGCCTCCTGAGTCCGGGCAAGACCACGCTTCGTGGCCCCTCGACCTGGAGCCTGGCATCTGCGATGGCAGTGGCTCTGCAAAGGCAGCTGTGTCCAGGGGACAGTGCTGGCCAGTGGAGCCCGGACCGAAAGGAGCTGGAGGCCTGGCCTGAGCCGTCCAGCCGCGCCTGC
>NW_006159686.1:625698-629628 GCF_000334495.1 Tupaia belangeri chinensis | reverse complement strand
ACAGTGTGTGATGTGAGCGGACAGACCAGTGTGTCCTGGTCCGTGCTGGCCAGCAGCCTCCACGCATTTGTGGGGCCGCAACTCTGCCACCCAGCCCGGGCAGAGGGAGACCTGGGGCTCCTCCTCACCAGCCTCCCCTCCCGGGCACTCCTCACAGAGGGCGAGATGGAGCTCAGGGGAGTGCCTGTCGTGGGAGAAGCCGGCAGGCCCTTGGCTGGACTCGCATTCATGGCTGGGTTTTGGGGAGCCATGTGTCTCCAGGTGCTCACACAAGCCGGGCACTCTGGTGCCCTGCCCACATGTGCTGTCCCCCACATTGGGACTCTCTGAGAGCTGGGGGCTGCGGGGCCTGCCATGGAGGGCAGGGGTGTCCATAGTCGCGGGCTGTCCCCAGTGGGAGAGGAAACTGACAGGGGATGGGTGTGGGGCTGGGTTTGGGGCTGGGCCCACCAGGGTGGAGCAGTAAGTGCCGCGCTTGGACCCAAGGGGTTTGCAAAGCCTGCCTCGACCCCAGCTTCCAGGGGGGCTAGTCTATGCTGTGTCCTGGGGTCCCCTTCCGGGGGGGTGGCACTGCTGCAGGCAGTCCTCTGGGGGATGCAGACTACATGCTGCATCTGCTGTTTTAGGGCAGCTGGAAGTTGGGGCCTCATCTTGTCCCGGTCCACCTTGCTAACAAGGGCACCGCTGGGAGGTCCCGAGGCCAGTTTCTGCCTTTCAGGGAGGCGGGGCTCAGTGAGGTGGGCCTGTCTCAGAAGGTGGGCTTAGTCCTGGCTGGGGAGAGATGGTGGGGGACAGTCAGTCTTTGGAGGTACCAGTGGGGGAGGCTACACCTGCCTGGCTGGGAAGAACTTGGGAGCTGCCCTGGAGCCCGGTGCTCAAGTGGCCCTCAGCCCTGTGGTCCCTCCCAGGCCACCAGGCCCACCTGTGCCACACAGTCCTCCCCATCCTGGCGAGCCCTCGGCAGGCAAGGGTGCTGTGGCTTGTGGTTAGGTAGACGAGGGACATCAGGTGGGCTCGCTGGCGAGGCCCTGACAGCTGGCTGCCGCGGGAGGCAGGCAGCCCTAGAGCAGAGCAGGGCCATGAAGGCAGTGACACCAGGTGGCATGGCCTGTGTGCCCACTGAGGCATGGGCTGGCTTCTGGCTCGGTGTGTCTCTCCCTGCGAGTCCCTCCTTTATCGTGGAAAACACTGGCCCACGCCTCCCCCACGTGCCCCCACAGCAGGTCGTGGGCCCCAGTCTCTGGTCTGAGCCCCAAGCTGCCTCCGTTCTTGGCGGCAGACGGCATCACGTGGCAGGGACTCCACGGTGAGGTGAAGGGACTGGTCAATGCTGGCTGGCCTGGCAGGACAGCAGCCCATGTGTGGCAAGACGTCCCTCACCAAGAGCTCAGGAGGGCCTGCCTGCCCTGGGGACCCCAGACGACACTCCAGCACCAAAAGGCAGAGCCAGACCTGGGGAGATACAGCTCACACCAGGGCTGGGGCCTGAACTCAAGGCTCAGCAGTTACACCTACTGACCATGCCAACAAAACAGAGGACGTCACTGGACTGTTCCTTGTACTTAACTCTGCTGTGAAACACTTCACCCAACTCCAAGTGTCCGCCCTACCGTCGAGTCGGCGGTGATCGGCATCAGAACCATCGGCAGTGACCGGCGTCAGAGAGCCATTGGTGGTGACCAGCGTCAGAGGGCCTTCGGTGGTGACCGACGTCAGAACCATCGGTGGTGACCGGCGTCAGAGGGCTGTCGGCAGTGACCGACGTCAGAATAAAAGCCAGTCAGGTGTTCGCGGTCCTTTCTGTGCCAGGACCCCCTGAGCCTGTGCAAGTCTCACGCTCATGTCACTTAGCCCAGGCTGTCCTGGTGCCCTAGCTCAGGCTCCTGCAGGGGAAGCCTTACAGGACTCGAGGGGTCCCTCTGGGCGTGCCTGGGGTCTTGTGCCCCGGCTCATCGAGCCTCAGCCTGGACCGCAGAGCCCTCTAGAAGCCCCACTCCAGGTCCCTTCCCGTTTCAGCGGGTGAACCTGGTGTCAGCCCGCGTGATTGGGCCAGTGTTGAACCCACCTCACCCTCGCTTTCAGCCCTCCCTCCAGCACCCCCAGGCAGGTCCTCGGCCTGCACCCCTTGACCTCCCTGTGAGCAGGATTTCCTCGGGAACGACGGACACAGCACCCAGACCTGGGGCGCAGCGAGCCCCAGGCCCTCCTAGCTGTGCTGCTCGTTTGGGAAGAGGTCAGAGGCAGTGCCCCGAGTGTCACCTTGAGTGGCGAGGGCGAGGGGAGTGACGCGTCAGGTGCACGGAGGGAATGGGCAGGACAGTGGGGCCACGAGGCCGCGTACTTCGGGAACGTTGACGGGACGGGCAGCTCCTCACGGGATGGAGGGAAAGGGTAGGAGCCGGGGCCTCGCAGTTGTCTACAGAGATGCTGGGCCACCAGCCGAGTGGGCACCCAGGAACAGGCCTCACCACCAGAGCCCACGTGTGGGCTGGCGAGGTCTGGAAAGCCCACTAGTTAGCCCTGGCACACGGTGCCCGTGGCCGACACAGCCTCTCACCTGACTGGCCCAACCCGCATGGCTCCGTGTTTCAGGCGAGGGTTCCGGAGAGCAGCAGTGGATGTCTTGGCTCACAGGGTCAGCATGGCGGTGGGCTGGTCCGCCCATGTGGCCAGCAGGGGGCTCTGCACCTTGTCCATCCCCAGGAGACGGCAACAGCATGGCCTCCTGGTCCCTTCCCTGCCAGCCTGGTGTAGGCTCTGGCTTCCTGCAAGAAGCCTGCCTGCATGTCCTTCACTAAGAGCTTTCTGGAGGGTTCCATCCACCTTCAGGGAAGGCCCGACTCCTTGAGTGCCTGTGCCTGCGGGCAAAGAGATGGGGTGCCCTGAGGGCAAGAGCAGTGGGTGGAGCAAGGACAGACAGATAAAAGCGGGGTTGGCCACCTGGATCTGCTGGAGACTGCGCCCCGAGCTGTTCTGCTCGCTGTCTCATGGGCAGGCACAGCCCGGCCTCAGCTGTGGGGACCTGTGGCTCCGACAAGCCTCTGCTGGCCCTCTCCGGGGACCTCGGGCTCCTTCCATCTGTGAAGCGCGGCAGGAGGTTGTCGGTTGTCTGCTCAGAGCTTTCGCGTGCCCTGCAGCTATGGCCAAAGACTCAGCTCTCAGGGCTCCCTGCACGTGAGGCCCGTCCCTCCGTCAGGGTCGCTCGCTCTCCTGGGGTCAGCCCTGCACTGTCCCCACTAGGGCCCTTTGCCGTCTGCCCCATGACCTCTCCCTGGAGAGGTCCCAGCCGGGCAGTGGGCAGCGCAGTGCCTCGGGACTGTGGCCATGCATGTACACACACCTGGCACAGTTCTCGAGCTGCTCTGCCAGCCATGTGGGCTCCAGCCTTCAACCCCACCCTGTGGGCTGGCCTGTGCTGGCCACCTGGGCAGGTGGGCTGCAGCGCCCTTCGGGAAGAGCCCGTCTGCTAGCAGCTCCACCTCGGCTCCAGCTGTGTGGGCCAGCCGGGTGCTCGGTCTTCTCACCTGTAGGAGGCGCCCAGGATGCCCTCTGGAGTTGGCGGGGCAGGGTGGGGAGTGTGTGTGTCCACAGCCCCCACAGTCTCATGCCAGTACTGCCTGTAGTAGAAAATGTGGTGGGCAGGGACTCTGAGCACCAGCTCTGCCTCCACCCTGCAGGCCCCCTGGGCTCCTCAGCCCGCCCAGAGGTGACCGCCCTCCTGGGCTGGGCCCTGCTGTGAGCTGCCGGCCAGCACGAGGTCAGCGCAGGCTGGGAGCAGACCCACTGTCCACCCTGCAGGGAGGCAGGCTCCTGGCTGGCGCGCTGTGCTCCCAGCACCATGTCTTACAGCCTGGCAGCCTGGGCAAGTGGCTTCTCTCTTGGGACTCGGTTTCCTGGCCTGCCATGGGCACATTTGTCTTAGAGCTCTTG
>NW_006159686.1:615990-624542 GCF_000334495.1 Tupaia belangeri chinensis | reverse complement strand
AGGCGCCCGGGATGCCCTCGGGAGTTGGGGGGGCGGGGTGGGGAGTGTGTGTGTCCACAGCCCCCACAGTCTCATGCCAGTACTGCCTGTAGTAGAAAATGTGGTGGGCAGGGACTCTGAGCACCAGCTCTGCCTCCACCCTGCAGGCCCCCTGGGCTCCTCAGCCCGCCCAGAGGTGACCGCCCTCCTGGGCTGGGCCCTGCTGTGAGCTGCCGGCCAGCACGAGGTCAGCGCAGGCTGGGAGCAGACCCACTGTCCACCCTGCAGGGAGGCAGGCTCCTGGCTGGCGCGCTGTGCTCCCAGCACCATGTCTTACAGCCTGGCAGCCTGGGCAAGTGGCTTCTCTCTTGGGACTCGGTTTCCTGGCCTGCCATGGGCACATTTGTCTTAGAGCTCTTGGGACAGGCAGTCATGCCAGTGGTTGCAGCCCCTGCTTGTCAGGAGGAGGATGGCGGCCGGGGAGTCGTGGACGTGCTGCACTTTCTGCCCCACCCCAGCCAGTCTGAGGCAGAGTCTGCAGGCTCATCCCTGTCCCAGACACAGGGCCCAGTCCCCCCAGCCATGCTGTGGTTCTGCCGCCTGGGCCAGGGCCGGGGCTGGGGCGGGGCCTGCCATGTGGCACCAGCGGCAGGGCCTGGGAGGGAGGGGGGCCAGCTAAAGGCCTGCTGGGCTTTGTGTCCACCTGCTCCTGGTTGAGCATGGTCTCCAGCGGGCCGGGACCTCTGACCATTCAGCATAGCCCTGTCTGGGGCTGGGGCAGCTGGGAGTACCCTCCCCTCCCAGGAGGCCGAGGGGAGACCGGGCTGAGTGTGGTCACAGCCCTGCCGGGGCAGAGGACAGAGCCACCATCATACAGGGCGGGCAGGGGCACAAGCGCCTGACCGGGTGACAAAGGAGCAGTCCCTTCTTCCGGAGGACACTCAGGACTTGGGAGTCTGCAGGGTCCTTCCCCGGCCTGGTGGCTTAGGGAGGCGTGTGAAGGCTTTCCCGAAGGACGCCGTGCTTTGCTGCCAAGGCCTGCCAGGCTGCGGGCTCCCCCACCCCTGCTCAGAACCAGTGGTGCCCACTGGCCCAGCCCCCCTCCTCCCCAGCAGGGGTGGGGCTGACGCAGCCAGGCCACAGTACCTGGACTCACGAGTAGGCGCCGCCCTCCGCTCTGCCAGCGCCAGGTCCCCAGAGGGCCACCCTGGAAGTGGGGGTCCCCTCAGCACTCCACCAGGAGGTACTCAGCCTTCTTTGCCCTCCCCACCGCCCGACCCTCTCCACAGATGGAGGCCACATCTACTTTCTCAGCCTCCTGGGAGTGGAGGGAGCTCACTGGGGTATGAGACCCCGTCCTCCTTGGCTGTGCAGGCACAGGTGTGCAAATTCCCTGCCCTTGCTGTTCTGGGAGGGGGTGACATTCACTGGCACCGTGCTGTGGGGCTGCAGGTGTGGCATGCGGTGTGGCCAGGCTCAGGGGCACGCCCCTGGGTGGCACTGAGGACTCAGGTGGCTCTGTCCTTGCCAAGGGGAAGGGGCCGTAGCAGGTCACAACCTTGAGGCATGGTGCCCTCGCCGACTGGGGCCTGCACTGCGAGGGGTGGGGGCACAGGGAGCCCAGCCAGGGAGGGGACTGTGCCGAAGGGGCGGCCGAGGGCTCACAGGACCCCGGACAGCGGGCATCAGTGGGGATGTCTCAGGACCGCACCCACCATCCGTTCTCAGCCTTACCTGGGAGCCCGGGCCACTTGGTGGTTCTACTGGGCAGGGGCTTCTCGGCCTCACGCATGTAGTAGCCATCCATGGAGCCCCGGGAGGTCTCTAAGCCTGACACATTGTCCAGCCCCAGGGTGGGGCTCAGGAGCCCTGAAAGTGCCAGATGAGCCCAAGTGCACCGTGCACCCACCGTGCTGGGGTGGGAGCAGTCACTTCCCTAAGGAAACAGGTGCTATGAGGAGGGCTGTGGTGCCGCACAGCCCACTCGCCAGCTCCCGGGAGCCACCAGAGCTTGCTCTATTTCTGCTGGAGCGTCTAGAGCTCACTGTAGGGTGGGGGACCATGGCCCAGCATGTCCTGGGGTCATAGGGAGCCACAGCCCTCACCCTCAGTGCCTGGATCAGCAGCCCCTACCTCCTCCCGGGGCTGCAAGTGCAGGGCCCAGACCGCCTCGGCATCCGAGCTCCCCTGCTCTGGGGCCGGCCTCGGGGCCGTGGAGTACAGGTGTCTTCCCGACACAAGCTGGTTCTTGTGAGGCCCGGCCCGTGCACCTCAGTCTAGGTCGTGCACCGCCTGCTCCAGGACCCGACCCACCGCCCCACTGAGGTGCGTGTGCTTTGGCAGCCGTCGTGGGCCAAGAAGAGAGCCTCCTGCTCCGTGTGGGTGAAGGCTCGAGCTAGCAGGGGCCTCACGCGTGTCCTCTCCGGGTGGGGTCTGGGCAGGACTGCAGCAGGCAGAGGAGGGAGGGCACCGGCAAGTCGCAATGTGTGTGTGTAAGCATGCGTGTCTCCATGGGCCTGGGCTCTGAGAATGAGGTGGGTCGAGCCTCACCAGTCCGGTGCTCTGTGGCCACAGGTCCCTGCTGCAGCAGGGACACTGCTGGCTCCTTCCTCTCCAGCCAGCTCAGGGACGCCATGGCCCTCTGGGCCAAGCCCACATGCACCCCATGCTCTCTGTCTGCAGTGAGCGTGTGCTGGGCGCCCTGCCCAAGAGGCAGCGTTCCCTGTAGGACTCTCGAGCTGGAGCTGTTCCTGCGAGTGCTCAGGACCCGGGTGCTCTGGGACCTGCCGTCGGAGGGAAGAGTCCTGGCCTGTCACTCTCGGCAGTTTCTAGCCTGCTGGCCTGAGGGCTGTCCTGGCATGTGCCAGCTCGCAGGGGCAGGCTGCTGTGGGTTCAGGAGGCCACAGGAGGGCCAGTCCCGATGCAGCAAAGGTCGGCAGGGCCCCGCATAGCCCCACACCAGCTGGGCCCTGGTTCCGCTTCCGTGTGGGTCAGGCCTTCTCTGCTCGGGAACCAGTTGGGCCTGAGTGCCGCTGCGTGGGCAGGAAGCCCGCCTGGCCACACAGGTCCCCAGGTGGCATGTCTGTGCCGCCCCAGCCTCAGCACCTGTCGCCTCGCACCACATGCTGTGTCCCGACCAGGTCCCTGTGCTGCGCTCTTCCCTGGTGCCCTGTTGGCAGCGTGGGGCGTGGTCGCCTCTGCCTACCTCGGCATGCTGACCTGCTAGAGACCATCCCCAGCCCACCACTGGTGCCGTTGCAGTCCATCCCCCCAACTCCGGCCAGTAAGGAAGGGCAGGGCTGTGGCGAGGCCCCACCCCTCTCCTGCCGGCTCTCAGCCTATCTCCTGGACCGCGATGTCCTTGTTCTCACAGGACTGACGTCCTCCCTCGTCTCGGGCCGGGCCTTGGTGTTGCTCACTACCTCACACAGACCCGGCTCAGGAACTCGGTAGCAGTGGGTGGAGGGACCACAGGCCCAGGGTGGCACGGGGTAGGGGGGGCACCTGTCCTCCCAGGGCAGACAGGGCATCCCCGGCCTGCACAGCCAGTTGGCAGGATCTGAGCAGCTGAGAAGCAGGCGGGGCCAAAGCAGCTAGCGTGTGCTGGCACTGAGACAGAGGTGGGGACTAGCCATCTGTCTCTGGCTGGGCGTTGCCCAGGAAATGGGGGCATCAGAGCTCAAAGCAGCCATCCAGTCTCACCACTGCCCATCTCCTGGTGCCTCCGGTTAGCAGAAAGGTGAGCCAGGGGTCTCCCACAGGCCTGCTGTGCAGCTTGGAGAACGTGGCCTTCCGCGTGGGCACCAGCTCAGCACCCGCTGTGTGCTTCCGCCCCTCCCCACGATGTCCTTGTGCAGCGCGGGACCTGCACAGCTGTGCCTGGGCCTGGAGCCAGCCTCTGCTGTCCCTGCTGCTCCCCCATCAGCGAGTGTGGGCTCAGGACGGGAGAGCTGCTGATGGACGGCAGGGCTGTGGGCCTCCACCCCAGCTGCACAGAACCCCTGGAGGGCCCGGTGGCTCCCAGGACGGACCAGGTCCCAGGCAATGCTGGCCCTGCTGGCCCAGGGAGCCCACTGTAGAAACCCTGGGGTAGATGTGGGCACTGAGGGCTGATAGGACCTGTGACTGCCCCTCGGGGCCACGGCGGCCCTGCAGTGTGTCCTCTGTCTTCGGGCAGGCCCTCCCAGTGTGGGTGGGAGGAGTCCAGCCGGGACAGCGATGGTGCCTGATGTGCCAGGCTACATCTGAGCCCCACGGTGCTATGAGGGGCTCTGGGGTGCGCCCTTCCCAGAGGACGAACCTGAGGCTCACGAAGGCCAGTCTCTGCAGCCGGGCCGGGGCTCCTTGCAGGCGTGGCCTCATGTGGCTTTCACACCTGGCCTCTGGGTAAGTGCTGGCTGCTCGGTCATCGGGATGTCCGTCGTATCATTTGGACCTCAGGGACTCGGGCTCCAGGGAGCAGGGCTGTGGCCAGGGCTACAGAAAGGTAGCTTGAAGCCAGCACCCAGCCACGCGACCAGTCCTGGGACGGGCGTCCTGCGCAGGGCGTGCCGAGACACCTGTATGTGGAGGGCTTTGGTTACACCCGGGGTCAGCCCGGGTCCTCGGAGTGCAGGTGTGAGGTTCCTCCACCTGAAAGACAGACTGCGTGCAGGACCTGGGTCCAGGCTGCCCGGGCTTGCACCCCTGCCTGCTCACTAAGCCTCTGGGCCTCGCAGCCTCTCGTCCGTGAAGCAGGAGCAGCAGCTTCTGCTCAGGCCTGGAGCGAGTCGGCACGTCGGCACTTGCAGAGCCTCAGGACGGGGCTGGAGCACGGGCCCAGCTGGCGCTAGTTGAAGCCACGGGGTGTCTGTCAGCCCCTTTAGCCAATGACAGGACTGAGGCCCCGAGAGCTGAGTAGGGCCCAGGGCACAGCCTGGAGTGGCAGGTCTGACCCCGGCCCCGCTACCCTCCTGGGGTTGCCACATGAGCACAGCCAGGGCACGTGCCTGTGGCAGAGGGCCACCGTCGTCGGGGCTGGGGAGAGGACCAGAGCCCCGCCTGCCGTCAGGACGCTGTCAGAATCACAGCTCAGTGTCCCTGTGAGCTGTCTGCCCCAGGGCATCCTGGTGGAGCGTGCATTCGGACATGTGGGTGGCCAGCCCAGGGGCCTCCAGCCCTGCAGAGCTCTGTCCCGCCATCTGCAAACCCCGGGCCCTGCTCCCACTGCATGTCACACCAGATGAGACTGGGGCGGTTTGGGGTGCGGCGGCTCGGATCGGGGTGCTGGGAGGCCCCCGTGCGAACAGAGCCAGATGTGTACCTGAGACCCTCTCTCCTGTCCCCACATGAAGGTCGCTGTGTCCACGGGGGGCGATCGGAACAGTGATGACGACAGCGTGCGCGAGGCCTCCAGCTCCCAGCGCAGCGTCTCTCGGGACCCGCTGAGCGACGTGAGTAGCTGCCCCGGGAGGCCCGTGTTAGGGCTCATGGTTCGCCTTTGTCAAAGCACAGCTGTCTGCTCAGGGCCTCCCACCAGGTGGGGTGCAGAGGCTGATGGTTCTGTGTGCAGCTGTCCAGCAGCCACCACTGTGGGGCAAGGGTGGGTGACGGAGCTCCAGCAGTGCTGGGGATGTGCCTGCAGGGTGCTCTTGGTACCTCCCAGGAGACCCGCTATCCAGTGGTCGGCTGTCCTGGGTGTCCGTAGGCCCCAGAGCCCGCGTCTGTTGGCCTAGCTCTGAGGCCTCTGTGGGACTGAAGGTCTGGGCAGAGACAGGGTGACCTAAGTCAGGGGTTGTCAGCATCCTCAGGAGGGTCCTCAGGCCCAGGGTTCAGCTGAGAGGCTTCGGAGCCTAGAGGGGGCAGAACTGAGCAGGAGGGCTTCACGGTTGGATGTGACCAGGGGACAGGACTGGCCCTGCCAGGGCCCCTGGCTCTTCCACATCAAAGCCACAGGCTCAGTGGACAGAGGGCCTGGCCTAAGGTTGGCCGGTCAACTGGCAGCCCACAGGCCCAGCTCCTCTTGTGGAGCCGCTGGGTGGCTGAAGATGGTCTGAACACAGTCGGGAGCCAGGCTCGTGACCCCACTCAAGGAAGGTACCAGTGCCCAGGGAGAGGGCAGGGATGGTTTGGGGAAGAGGAAGGGGCACAGGTCAGCCCTCAACTGGTCCAGGGACCCACTCTCTTGGCCACCCACTCCTGGCCCCCTTAGCTGCCCCCCACGAGACCTGGACCACCCACCTGTCCCCAGCTGCTCTGATATGCTGTGTAGCAGCAACGCCCCTGCCTGTCCAGATGGCCCCAGGGGGCCCCAAACATGCTCCCAGGCCCTCCCTGCCCTGCAGGAGTTGCCTCTATGTCCCAGACCCCCTGCAGGGACCCCTTCTTTGAAGGTTCTAGGGGGACTGTCCTCTGTCCTCTACGAAGCCTTTCTTGACCAGCCAGGCCACCTTCCCTAGGTCTTCCCCTGCTAGGGAGATGAGCAGAGAGCTCACAGAGGCCTGGGCCCCACACTCTGTCCACTCAGCTGGCCATGGCCCTGGCCAGGGCACCTCTGTGGGGGCGGCCTCTGCTGGATTGGACCCTTCTCCCCAAAACTGGCTGGGCCAAAGGAGGACTTGCTGGTCCTGGGGAAGGTCCCAGAGGCGTCTCAGATGGCAGGACCAGGGCCATAGCACCCAGCTCAGGCCTCTCTGTGGCCCCTGCATTCGGGCAGGGTTGGGGCCCCTGGGGATGGGAGCCTTTGCTGCTCAGGGCTGGGCGGCGGCTCGAGGGGCAGGTGGGCGCTCGGGCAGGATGGCGGGGGGCTGGCTCCTCTCTGACTGTCCCCCTTCCTCCCACAGAGCTCCACACAAGCCGTATCCGGGACCCATGCACCCTGCCCCGCTGACTGGTTCTGCCCACGCCACAGCGGGGGGTCTCCGTGGGGCCCCACGTGCTGCCCACTACAGCGGCTGGCTCTGTGCTGTGGTCTCCATCACCGCTGCACCTACATCACAGGGAGCCCCGCCAGACACCAGGACCTGGGGCGAGTCACTGCCCTGTCGCCCTGTGTGAGCTGTCCTCCAGCGCCGTGCCCGACTCCCTCGGCCCTCTGAGAGGCAGGGCTCGGGGCTCGGCTGGTGCTGCGTGGTTTAGCTGGCGAGACGGCACTTTCCAGCAGGCTGTCGTGGCCACGGGAGCACCTGCAGAGACAGTGGTCCCCTGGAGGTCCCCGGCCCCCCAGCCACACAGCCACCCCGGTCCTAGACACGGGCGCAGCAGGGGCTGCTGCTCTCGGTGGCTGTGGGCAGGGCTGGCAATGACCGGAAGAGCCAGCCCTGCGTGCAGGCCACAGGCCACAGTGGTGGGCCCAGGCTTTGCGAGGGCCCAGCTAGGCCCTCGGGGTGGGTGGTGCGCTGGGCTGAGGGCTGGGGTGGAGGGCTGGGGTGTTGGTGGGGCCCCCGGGTAGAGAGGGGATTCAGTTCCAGATGGAGCTGCCATTCAGGCCCAGCCCAGCCTGCTTCCCTCCTGGTGCGACTCCTTTCTGACCTCGATGTCCGAGTCCACCCGGTTCTGGGCCAGGCCCTGTGGCAGAACACCCATAGTCAACCCCGGGTAGGAGACAGGTCCCTCCTGCAGCCTGCGTCCCACTGCAGAACTGTCTTCTACGCAAGGCAAGGCCGTGCAGAGCGCTCCTGCAGAATTCTGTGGGCCCTGGTGCCCTGCCAGGGACCCTGCAGCACCAGGTGGTACAGGCTCTGGCTCATGCGCTGAGATCGGTCCTGGCATGCTGGGGTGGCACCCTCACCTGGTGTGGGTTGGCCTGCCTAGCCATCAGGGTCTCAGCGCCGTGTAAGGGTGAGCGGCAGTGTGGGCACACCATGAAGCAGGCTCGGGAAGGCCCGGCAGCACCCAGTCGGGCAGATCTCTGATGGGCTGCCCAGTGTGGGGCGAGCCGGGCTCTGCCGTGCCTTTGGGCATCCATGTTGTAAAAGCAGGATGAGCTGCATGAGCAAGAGCAGTGTTCTCCGGGACCTCGCGTGATTAGTCAGGAGCGATAGCGCCCTGTGGGGTCCGCCTGGCATGAGGCTCGGGCCGCAGCTCCAAAGCTGGGACCTGAGCTCAGACCCATGCATGCGATCACCTTCAGCTCGCCCTGGCCTGGGCTCCCAGCGATATGTGCACAGTTTCCCATTGGTGGTGATGGTGATAGTGGTGGTGATGGTGTGTTGATGGTGGTGATGGTGATAGTGGTGGTGTTGGTGGTGGTGATGGTGTGGTGATGGTGGTGATGTGGTGGTGATGGTGGTGATGGAGTGGTGGTGGTGATGGTGGTGGTGATGGTGATGGTGGTGGTGGTGATGGTGGTGATGTGATGGTGATGGTGGTGATGGTGTGGTGGTGGTGATGGTGTGGTGGTGGTGGTGATGGCGTGGTGGTGGTGGTGATGGTGTGTGTGGTGGTGGTGGTGATGGTGTGGTGGTGGTGGTGATGATGGTGTGTGTGGTGGTGGTGATGGTGTGGTGGTGATGATGGTGTGTGTGGTGGTGGTGATGGTGTGTGTGGTGGTGGCGGTGATGGTGTGGTGGTGGTGGTGATGGTGTGTGTGGTGG
>NW_006159686.1:603075-615313 GCF_000334495.1 Tupaia belangeri chinensis | reverse complement strand
GTATGTGTGTGATGGTGGTGGTGTGGTGGTGGTGGTGGTGTGGTGGTGTGGTGTTGGTGATGGTGTATGTGATAGTGGTGGTGGTGATGGTGGTGGTGTGATGGTGGTGGTGGTGGTGTGGTGATGGTGATGGTGTGTGTGTGGTGGTGATGGTGTGGTGGTGGTGATGGTGGTGGTGTGGTGGTGGTGGTGGTGGTGGTGATGGTGGTGGTGATGGTGATGGTGGTGGTGCGGTGGTGGTGGTGGTGTGGTGGTGGTGGTGGTGTGGTGATGTGGTGGTGGTGATGGTGTGTGTGATAGTGGTGGTGGTGGTGGTGGTGGTGGTGATGGTGGTGGTGATGGTGATGGTGGTGGTGCGGTGGTGGTGGTGGTGTGGTGGTGGTGGTGGTGTGGTGATGTGGTGGTGGTGATGGTGTGTGTGATAGTGGTGGTGGTGGTGGTGGTGGTGGTGATGGTGGTGGTGATGGTGATGGTGGTGGTGCGGTGGTGGTGGTGGTGTGGTGGTGGTGGTGGTGTGGTGATGTGGTGGTGGTGATGGTGTGTGTGATAGTGGTGGTGGTGGTGGTGGTGGTGGTGATGGTGGTGGTGATGGTGATGGTGGTGGTGCGGTGGTGGTGGTGGTGTGGTGGTGGTGGTGGTGTGGTGATGTGGTGGTGGTGATGGTGTGTGTGATAGTGGTGGTGGTGGTGGTGGTGGTGGTGATGGTGGTGGTGATGGTGATGGTGGTGGTGCGGTGGTGGTGGTGGTGTGGTGGTGGTGGTGGTGTGGTGATGTGGTGGTGGTGATGGTGTGTGTGATAGTGGTGGTGGTGGTGGTGGTGGTGGTGATGGTGGTGGTGATGGTGATGGTGGTGGTGCGGTGGTGGTGGTGGTGTGGTGGTGGTGGTGGTGTGGTGATGTGGTGGTGGTGATGGTGTGTGTGATAGTGGTGGTGGTGGTGGTGGTGGTGGTGATGGTGGTGGTGATGGTGATGGTGGTGGTGCGGTGGTGGTGGTGGTGTGGTGGTGGTGGTGGTGTGGTGATGTGGTGGTGGTGATGGTGTGTGTGATAGTGGTGGTGGTGGTGGTGGTGGTGGTGATGGTGGTGGTGATGGTGATGGTGGTGGTGCGGTGGTGGTGGTGGTGTGGTGGTGGTGGTGGTGTGGTGATGTGGTGGTGGTGATGGTGTGTGTGATAGTGGTGGTGGTGGTGGTGGTGGTGGTGATGGTGGTGGTGATGGTGATGGTGGTGGTGCGGTGGTGGTGGTGGTGTGGTGGTGGTGGTGGTGTGGTGATGTGGTGGTGGTGATGGTGTGTGTGATAGTGGTGGTGGTGGTGGTGGTGGTGGTGATGGTGGTGGTGATGGTGATGGTGGTGGTGCGGTGGTGGTGGTGGTGTGGTGGTGGTGGTGGTGTGGTGATGTGGTGGTGGTGATGGTGTGTGTGATAGTGGTGGTGGTGGTGGTGGTGGTGGTGATGGTGGTGGTGATGGTGATGGTGGTGGTGCGGTGGTGGTGGTGGTGTGGTGGTGGTGGTGGTGTGGTGATGTGGTGGTGGTGATGGTGTGTGTGATAGTGGTGGTGGTGGTGGTGGTGGTGGTGATGGTGGTGGTGATGGTGATGGTGGTGGTGCGGTGGTGGTGGTGGTGTGGTGGTGGTGGTGGTGTGGTGATGTGGTGGTGGTGATGGTGTGTGTGATAGTGGTGGTGGTGGTGGTGGTGGTGGTGATGGTGGTGGTGATGGTGATGGTGGTGGTGCGGTGGTGGTGGTGGTGTGGTGGTGGTGGTGGTGTGGTGATGTGGTGGTGGTGATGGTGTGTGTGATAGTGGTGGTGGTGGTGGTGGTGGTGGTGATGGTGGTGGTGATGGTGATGGTGGTGGTGCGGTGGTGGTGGTGGTGTGGTGGTGGTGGTGGTGTGGTGATGTGGTGGTGGTGATGGTGTGTGTGATAGTGGTGGTGGTGGTGGTGGTGGTGGTGATGGTGGTGGTGATGGTGATGGTGGTGGTGCGGTGGTGGTGGTGGTGTGGTGGTGGTGGTGGTGTGGTGATGTGGTGGTGGTGATGGTGTGTGTGATAGTGGTGGTGGTGGTGGTGGTGGTGGTGATGGTGGTGGTGTGGTGGTGGTGTGGTGATGGTGATGGTGGTGGTGATGGTGTGTGTGATGGTGGTGGTGTGGTGGTGGTGGTGGTGATGGTGATGGTGGTGGTGCGGTGGTGGTGGTGGTGGTGATGGTGATGGTGGTGGTGCGGTGGTGGTGGTGGTGGTGATGGTGATGGTGGTGGTGCGGTGGTGGTGGTGGTGGTGATGGTGATGGTGGTGGTGCGGTGGTGGTGGTGGTGGTGATGGTGATGGTGGTGGTGCGGTGGTGGTGGTGGTGGTGATGGTGATGGTGGTGGTGCGGTGGTGGTGGTGGTGGTGATGGTGGTGGTGGGACGTGATACTGGTGGTAGAGATGATGAGATTGGGGATGATGGTGGCATGGTGGCGATGCGGTGGTGGTGACACAGACACACGTGGTATCATGTCAGCTTCGTACCCAGCAGCTGTAGTGCTTTGCAGGTGCTCACGTGTCTAAGCCAACAGCCGCCCTGTCTGCGAGCTGCGGCCCCTGCCCCACAGAAGCATAGACTGAGGTGCAGAGAGGTCCAGAAGCCTGCCAAGGCTGCACAGGGAGGCAGTGGTGCAGCCTCGGGGAAAGTGTTTGCTCCAGGCCTCTTCTCAGCCTCCTGGCCAGACGTAGCACGTCCTCCTAGGGCCTGGGCTCCAGGCTCTGTCTTCTGCCCCCAGCATTTCCACCTGTTCCCACACTCAGCCCCAGGAACTACCCCGTCCAGCTCCAACCCGGGCGAATGGCTGTCACTCTCAGTGGGAGCAGATAGCGCAGTCTTGAAGGTCTTCCTGCCGTGTTGATGGTGGTGTGCAGTCTCCCACCAGCCCCTCCCATGCTAGCTAGGAAGCACTGTCACCCCCTTCTTGTTGGGCACACTGAACCCTCACCGGTGTGACCGTCACCCTCAGGCCTTGCACTTAGCCAGCGCGGCCTAGCCCTCCCCACAGACCTGAGAGCTGTGGAAATCTGTGTGCAGGCCTTGGTGCCTGTCCCCTCCTGTGTCTGTGGGCTGCCGGCTTGAGCCCACAGGCTCTGGGGCCAAGGCCTGAGCAGAGACCAGACCGGGCAAGTGGTCCTGGTTGGCCCCGAGTGACAGGCAAGCTGCACTGTGAGGCCCCACCCCCCCGCTGGCACTGACCCAAGGGTGCCGATTAAGCAGGAGGAGGCCTGCTTGGGGTCAGAAGCACACCCACCCCCACTCCCCTGCCTGCTCTCACCGGGCCACACACGGCCTGAGAGCCTTCCGGCAGCAGGGGCCCCAGCCTGTGTCTCAGCGTGTCAGCACCACCCACCTCTGCAACCTCACCCTCCTTCCTCCTGCGCCCAGCCGTGGGCATGCCTGGGCCACAGTCCCCAGAGCATGGGTAGCTCCTCTGAGCACCAGGCCCACACACGTGTTCTCACCTGGTCACACCCACCCACAGAGGGGACATGGCCCTCAGGGGGCCCACTGCATGTGCTCACAGGCACAAGTGCAGCCACGTCATGTGCACACGCACAGACCCCTCCCGTGCATGCACAGGCAGGCGCGTGCCCCTCACACACCTGCTCAGAGTTCCCTTCGTACTTCCGGCCGGCCCTTGAGTGGGGAGGGGCTGGCCATGGTGCACCGGGCTGGAACAAGCCTGGGTCCCTGCTCCCTGGACTGAAGGTTGTGTCCGGGCCTCTGGGTCCCCCTGGCGGCTCTGCCCTGGTGTGTGTGAGCATGTGCCGTCCCCGCGGTGGCTGCTAGCCTGTGCCACATCTTCGTCAGCAGCTCCCCGGCCCATGTGGGCACCAGGGCTCACCCACGGCGTCACGGGACCCTCTCAGGGAGCTCATGCCCTCTGGCATGTGGCAGAGCACACCCATCCCGGGGCTCCACCCTACCCACTGCCCTGGACGATGAAGACAGTGCTGGGTGCAAAGCCTTCCACCCCAGGACGCCCCACCTGCGAGCCTGCCATGGTCTCTGGGCTGGGTGGCGCTTCCTGGCTGCAGCATTGTGGTGGCGCCATACTTTGTCAGAGTGTGTCAGCCTTGGACTGGGGGTATGGCGGGGACGTGACCAGATTCTGTGTGTCGCCAATGTACGGTATGACAGACCCACGCACACTCTGCCTCCCGCTGAGTGATTCTGACGTGAGCGTGGCACACTGCACTTCCGGGGAGGGCCATCGCTCCGTCTCAGGGACTTGCTCTGGTCCCTGGGGCGCGTTCTGCCTTGTGTTGGGTGCCCGCTGCCCTGGCGTGCGAGTCGAAGGGGCATGGAGTCCCAAGCAGGAACAGCAGTGGGTTGAGAAAGACAAAGACACAGGCACGCCAGTAGAGAGAGGGGGGATGGGGTGGTCCGGGTGTCTCCGAAGGAGGTTGCCGTGACCCCAAGCCATTCCCAGGGTTATTCTTTTATGGGGCGACGGGGGAGGGAGAGGTGTCCTCGTGACCAGCTGCGGGTGTGGAGCATCTTGTGTCCCGTGAGCTAAGTCAGCCCCAGCCTCCCCTGCCGCAGTCCCCTTTAACCGCTGGCTGCGGACGTCACCCTGAGCAAGCCTGCTCTGCTCTCCCATGGCACCGCGAGTGCAGCTTCGGTTGCCCCCCGCCAAGCTCCCCTTGGCAGCTCTGTCACTGAAAGTGGGGAGCAAAGCTGTCCTCCTTTGGCTGGCCAGACGTGCCCTCTGTCCGTGCCACCTGCCTAGCTGAGCGGGCAGCGTGGGCGTGGACCTGGGCCACCTCCCAGTGCCAGCCCCTCTTTGGGCTACAGTTGCATCCTGGCCCCTGTCAATCCTGCCAGGAGGAACTGGGAGTGCTGGGACTTGAGGGACCCACACTCCCCATTGTCACCATTGGTCCCTCCTCAGAGCTCCTCCAATGTGGGAAGGGCCCCAAGGAGCTCTCTGGGGACAATAGTCTATCCTGGGGTCGCGGAAGGCCACCCCATGTGTTACCTGCGGCTCAGGCTGGCTCAGGGAGGGGGGTTTCACTTTAGTTCTGGAACCCCACGTCTGCCTGGAGGGTTGATCGGTGAGGCCTCTCTCCGTGACTAGTACACCCCCTCGCCATCCCCCAGCCTAGCCATCCACCCTGGGCAGGTGCGAAGGGCCTGACTGACCTCTCTCTCTCTGTCCCTACAGTGTGACAGCGAGAGCGGCCTGGATGACAAGGTAAGCCCAGCTCCCTCCTCTCCAGACTCGGGCTAGGCCTGCCCTGACCCCTCCCACAGGCCTTGGCCCAGGGAGGCATTTATGGGGATTCTCCCACCAGTGGAGACCAAGAAGCTGGTGGCCTCCCAGGCATGGGGTGACTAACACAGGGGCCCAGAACACCAACCCAGCCGGGCAGCAGCCCTGGGTGGGCCCTGGTAGTCCTGTGGCTTCCTGCGGTGCACAGCACAGCTGCGGGCTGAGGCGACCAGGGCTGCCCGTCCCCAGAGTTCTCACTGCACGTCTGCTTCCCCGCTCCTGGACGCAGAGTCCACCGGTCAGGGCTCACGCAGGCCTGCCTGGAGACAGCTCCTCAGGGTCTCGGCCATCTGCAGTGCTGTGCTGACAGCCCGCTGCTGGCCCTTGGGCACAGGGGCAGATCCCGCTGGTAGCTGGCCCGGCCCTGGCGTGTCCGGGGGCAGCCGGAGTCCTCCGCCGGGAGCTGCAGAGCACCTGCTCTGTGCCGCTGGGCCCTCTGCGCAGCCCAGAGCTCGCCACAGCAGCATGGGCGCTGCCCACGAGGGCCTGTCCCAGACCTGTGGGGCCAGAACTGTGGCCTCCTACCGTGGCCAGGACTCCGGGCAGGCGCTGTGCTGTGTTTTGCCATCTCTGGGCCTACCTGGGAGAGCCCTAGGTGGGTGTGGGGCTGGGGCACACAGGCCTGACGGGAGGGGGCCCCAGAGCTAGGAGGAGCACCTGCTACGGACCGGACCGGCATGTGCCCTGCCATCCCGGCCCGCCCCGCGTGAGATCAGGTGGGAGCTGAGCACCACTTGGGTTCAGGCCAGTCTCCACAAGGCAGCGAGAAGTTCGTTCAAGGTCTGCTGGGGATTCGGGGAGACCTGGCGTGGCCGGAGCTGGCCAAGCTGTGGGGGTCGAGGTGCTGAAGTCTGGGGGAGGAGCCCAAGAAGCCACAGGACGGGAGGCGAGTTCCTTGAGACTCCTAGACAGCCTCGGGGACAGTGGCCATGCAGGGGGCGGGGGGACGTCCTGTGCATCGTGGTGTCAGGCACCTGCAGTGCTCCAGACAAGGCGTCCCTGTCCTGCAACAGTGTTGTGGGCAGGGTGCCCGCAAGGGGCCTTGTTGCCCCAGACCCCAGGAGGGCAGTGCCCGCTCTGAGGCCGTCTGTGGGAGGGAGCGCAGTGCCCGCTCTGAGGCCGTCTGTGGGAGGGAGGACAACTGCCCCTTTTATTGGCCCCCCGCTCTCAGGCATCCACATCTTAGCCCATGCCAATCTGTGCTAGAGGGTTAAAGGGGTCGGGGAGAGTTCTCGAAGGGTCTGGGTCAGCCCTGGGCACAGTGGCTGGCACCATTTCTTAGCACCCAGCGTCTCTCACGTCAGCCGCCGCCTCCTTTGACCCCTCGAAGCTGCGAGTGCTGAGGAGAAGGGTGTGGGGAGTGGCCTCAGCCTTCCTCAAGCGGCACTGGAGGCTGGCTGCAGTGGGTGGCCCGTGCAGGTAGCTGGGGGACACGCCCATGCCTGGCTGGCATGCAGACCCCACCCAGCCACAGCCAGCCACACAAGGGCCACTGAGGCTCACTGCTCCATGGGGCCAGGGAGGGGCAGGGGAGGCCTGGGGGCCAGCCGCGAGGCAGGCCACACTCAGCCCTTCTGCTGCAGAGGGGCAGGGAGGGCCAGCCTCAGCCCACCCACAGCAGTGCTGCCGCCTCCGTGTGGGCTCCTGAGTTGGGGCAGCAATGGGTGGGCTTGGACCTTTCTGTTCCCTTCACCTGGTGCTGGGCTCGGGTGGGCAGGGCCTTCGGGCTGAGGCCAATTGCTTCCTCAGGAGGAGGTGGTCCGGGGGGACGGCCACAGCCTGCCACGGTCTCCCAGGATGGCAGAGTCCTGGCCGCATGAGGCTCTGGGAGGAGCCCACAGCTGTGCTGCCTACCATGAGCTCACGGAGCCTGGCTAGGCAGCTTCCGGTCCCAGGGACCTCGGGACTCGACCTTCAATCATCACAACAAGCGCATTCCTCGGCCCACAGTACACCATGGCTGGGAGGTGCCAGCGCGGCTGCTCCGGATGGGCAGAGGCAGTGGGCATGCAGGTTAGGCAGAAGATAAGGAGTTGGAGGGCTCAGGTGCTGGGCGCTGGTGTGGACAGGCGCTGGGTGCCGGGCTGCAGGGGCCAAGGCCGAGCCTGGCAGCACCAGCACTCGTGGGGCACACCCACCTGCACAGGGCGGCAGGGAGTCCAGGGCTGTGTCAGGCCAGTGTGCCCACAGGGGGTTGCCCTCTTGGCACCTGCCGGGGCCTGAACTCGCGCTGGCCCCTGCTCCCGCCAGCCCACCCTGGGCTCTGTTGCAGACTGAGGCACAGATGCTTTGCAGGTACTCTCGCTCCCAGTGGGCGGAGGATCCCTCCCGCCTCGGTGCCTGCCTGGCATCTGCTCCCAGCCATTGGCAGCTGGCGGGGCCTTTGCAGTCTGAGGTCGGATGGTGTCCAGCTGTTTGTGAGAGGGTGCACGTGCTCACAGAGAAGCAGGACTCGGGGTGTGGGTGGTGACACCCTCCAGGGACAGCCCCCAGGCTCCCTCATGGAGCAGTGTGTGGAGTACGGATGTTCTGGAGGGGTGGGCCTGCCCACCTCAGCAGACAGCAGCTGAGCACCTGTGTGTGCAGCAGGAAGCCAGGCACCTCAGGCCCAAGTGCAGGGACAGGGCAGCCCAGGAAACAGAAGGAGCCGTGAGCTCTGTCCACCAGCCTCCGTCCGTGTGGCACCCAGGAGGTCACTCCTGCCCCAGCCCCTTCCTGGAGAGATCACAAGCCTTTCCAACCCGCACCAACCTCAGATGGGGAGTCTTTCCAGGTGTGGGCATAGGGTAGGCCATGACTGTGGCTTCCAGGAGTGAGGGCTTTGGACCAGTTAGGCAGGCACTGTCAGCACTGGCAGGCGGGCCACAGCACCCTAATCCTCCCTCGTCTCAGCACAGCCCACAAGGTTCCCCAATGGCCCCAAACAAGCAGAGCTTCCAAGGAAGGGGTCCCATGCCACCACGGACTGGGGGCTCCCTGCTGCCATCTGCCTACCTCACAGGCAGTGTAGACTCTCATCCCACAAGGCCAAAGTCTGGGAAAGCCTCGGCTGCCCTGCAGACCCTCGGGCAGGCAGGCCACGCCCACTGTCAGGCCCCACATTGTCACTGTGATGGCTGGGAGCTGCAAAGTCCAGCTATGAAGGCAGAGGCCTCAGCTGCTGCCCAGACCCTCAGTTACCAGTGCTGCTGGGGCGGAGGTCAGTGTTCACGCAGGACCGCCCCAGCACACGGAAATGCCCCGCCTTCACATGTGCATGCACAAACTTCCCGTCACAGGGAGGCAGCCCCTGTGGTGCTCAGCATCTCTGTCAGGAAGCCACAGCGATGACAAATGACCTGGGTCCACACTCCAGGGCCCTCACTCACCCCTCCCTGCAGCACGCAGTTCCAAGGAGCCTGTTGGCGGGGACAGGCACTGTAACGAGTGTTTAAGTTGATGTAATTTAGCTGACATTAAATATGCATCTTACTGTCTTGGGATCAGTAGTTGGCATAATGACTATGTCGCTGGACTCCCGTGTAGTCGACCGTGGTTCAAGTCCCGGACCCAGTGGCTTAAACACACACGTGCATGCCCAAGATTTAGAGAGGAGAGTGGAGAACAAGGGATTGTGGCGTGGCCATCCCCCTTGGGAGGTGATTTCTCGTTTTCTGTCTCTCTCTGTCTTTTTGGTGAATGCAAGCGCCATATAACAGAAATGTGGAGGAGGCTGAGGGCTGGTGAGACTGGAAGGTACACATGATGGCACCTCACTGGGCAGTTGTGACAGTGGGTGAGTTGCAGGAGTGAAAGATTGCTGGCGCTGGCAATTAGTGGTGCATTCCCGCTATTACTCAGTTTCCAACTGGAGCTAGTTGGCCTGTAGTTGCTGGGTTATTTAGTATCTAAAGGGGCTGGTCAGCAGGGGCTGGTCTGTGTGTGCTGGGTTACTTAGTATCTAAAGACCTGGTCCTGTGCTGGGTTACTTAGTATCTAAAGACTTGCTAGGCACCCTGCAGGTTCCCGCAGAGGTGTCTGTCGCAGTAGCGGCTCACATGTAAGGAGGGCCGTCCGCTTTCCAACAAGCGTTCCAGTCATGTGTTACTAGTAATCCGTGGCTGCTGTCACAGACTGTCCCTAACGGGGTAGCTTTAAACCTCAGAAATTAATCCTCTCCAGGACCAGCAGTTAGTGTAATGGCTATGTCGCTGAACTCCCATGTAATCGACCGTGGTTTGAGTCCTAGACCCGGTGGCTTAAACTCACGCCAGGCGCATGTGCGTGCATGCCCAAGATCCCGAGAGGAGAATGGAGGAGAAGGGATTGCAGCGTGGCCATCCCCCCGGGGGGTGATTTCTTGCTTTCTGTCTCTCTTTCTGGTGAGTGCATGTGCCCTATAGCAAAAACCTCTAAAAAAAAAAAGAAAAAGAAAGAAAGAAAGAAAGAAAGAAAGAAAGAAAGAAAGAAAGAAAGAATTTCCCAGCCCTGGAGGCCAGAAGTCCAAAATCCAGGTGTGGACAGGGCCATACTCTCTGCCAAGGCTCCGGGTGCTCCCGCCTCTCCCTCCTGGGTCCCTGCCTCTTGGCCCTTTTCTGTGCTCCTCCGTGCCCCATGAGGAGCCCGCTGACTGCCTCTGCCAGCCCTGTCTCCACACCAGGCCCAGCCGAGCTTCAGGCTGACACGAGTCTGCCCCACCTCACTGCCACCGGGCTACAGTGCAGCCTGGGGTCTTGATGCCAGCACCTCCAGCAGCTGTGTGTCCCCTCAGGACGTCCTGGCAGCACCGCCCAGGGGCCGTCTGCTCTGGCTCTTCACGGGCTCCTCTGTGCGAGGGCCCATCTCTGCACTCTCTCAGTGCTTTTCTGGTCTGTGTTTCCTGGTCGTGGTGGGCCGTGGCTGTTGAGTGGCATCTGCTAGCTGCTCCTGGTGGTCCCCAGGTGGTTCTGGCCTCTCTGCTTCTCTCCCGGCACTCCAGACATGAAGGGTGAACACTCCGTTCCTAAGGCTCCCCCCTGAAATCGGCCTCAGGGGAGCCAGACGCAGGTCTGACGGGCTCCCTCTCATGCCACATGGGGCTGGGTGCACGCAGCGCCTAACCATGGTGAATGGAGGTCGGGACAGCCCTGAAGGTGGCGTGACCAAGGGCCCAGGTGTTCCCAGTGCTTGAGGTCTGGGAGGCCCCCCGGGGGCCTGCTGTGGTGACGTCCCCTCCCACCACGTAGATGACAGATGCTATCCTCGTGTTGGGTGTTGGGGTCTGAAGCTCTGAGCAGGCGACCTCTGAATGCCACCACCAGACCCTCAGTGGGTCACACCCGTTTGGGTTGGAGGCTGGAATTTCATGTCGGAGTAGTCTTCGCGGCTAGCTGTATTCCTCCTGATAACCTGCTCCCACTCCTCCTCCCAGATTTCTAGCCTCGTTACATCTTTCATATCAAACAAAATGAAACCTGCCCCAAGTTCTCAAAGACTGATGCTACTCCCACACCAGGGCAGGGCTGCGGCCAGGACTGCGTCTCGCGGACCACTGCCCTGGGAGTCCTGGGAAGTGAGTCCGTGTTCGGTACCGGGGGGCTTCTGTGGTTTGGGCATACGGCTGGGTGAGGCCTGAGAGCCAGCCACTGAAACCTCGGCCCTGCTGCCCCAGGACACCCCACCCCTGGAGCAGCACGGCCCTGCCACTCAGCTCCCGCTTGGGCAGTGGGCACAGCCTGGCGGCAGCTCAGTTGTAAATACACTGGCCTCATCTGTAGGAGGCCAGGAAGTGGGAGCCTCGGGGCCTGGGGGTCCGGTCTGCTGTTTGTGCAGTCCTCAGACGAGGCCCGAGTGGCCAGTACTCACCCCCGGGAGGGTGGGCCCTGCCACTGCTGACCCACCCTGCCCTGCCCTGCCCTAGGCCTCCCCATCGGGACCTGCTGTGGACGGAAGTGGCCAGGCACAGGGCCCCTCCCCGCTCTGTACCCTGACCCTTAGCTAGCCCTCACAGCCCTGCTGCCACACCCCACGCAGAGGCCCCTTTGCTGTGCCGCAGGCTGACCCCATGGAGGGGCTTCACCGAACCGCACCGCTCTCCTCCAACTGGCACAGACCCCTAGGCTCCTTCTCTGGCCACCAAGCACCCCCTGTGCCACCCCAAAATGCTGGGTCACTCTGCCTCAGGCCTCTGCTGGGCCCAAGCTGGCAGGACCGCGCCCTGCTGGGCCCCACCTCCCAGGCCTCGCAGAGAGGCTCCTTGGCTCGCCCAGAGCAGGGCCCAGCTGCTGCCCCCACCCCTCCTCCTCTAAGGTCTGGCTCAGTGTGGCTGCACCAAGCACTTGCCCCTGCGGCTGAGTGCCCGGGCTCACCCGAGAACTGGCCAGTCTTGGAAGGGCTGTGTGCTCCCATCCCAGCACCTGCCAACCATCTGCCCGCCTGGCCTGGACCCCTCTCTCAGCCCCAAACCAAGTGTGGTTCGAACCCGACTTCAGGCTCCGGTCTGGGTCCCCGGTTGCTGCCCCTCTCTGGCCACACAGCAGTGGGGGCATCCTTCCCAGCTGCCCCCAGCTCTCCGCGCAGCTCCACTTCCCTTCAGTGAGGGTGGCTTTCTTCCCAGCCTCCGGGGCCGCTCTGCAGAGCCGGGGCTCCCACATGGAGCAGCCAGAGCTTCCTGTCCCAGGGCCACTTCCTGCCACAGTGAGGGCGACTCTGGGAGGTGGTCCTGGCCTGCTGCAGCCGCGCTTTGCAGATGGAGAGATCGAGGCCCAGGAGGGGCCCGGAGATGGGGAGTGGGGCGTCTTCCTTCCAAGTGCCGGTCCGCCCTCTCAGTTCCTCTCTGGAGGGGTACAGGTGTCCGGACCCTGGGGCCGAGACGTGGAAGAGTCGCGCCATCCAGCGCCCAGCGTGGCGGCACCGGGCTCCCCGCCCGGTAGCTCGGCTCTGACCGAGAGCTCCCGGACCCGCGTCCGCGCCGGCGAGG
>NW_006159686.1:600683-602523 GCF_000334495.1 Tupaia belangeri chinensis | reverse complement strand
GCGGGCAGGGCGGGGCTGGTCCAGTGGGTCAGCAGGCCTGCCAGTGGGGGCCCTGGTGCAGAAAGGAAAGACCGGAGGAATGGCCAAAAACGGGGTCCCAGGGGGGACTAGGGAAGCGCCCGGGCCTGAACCTGAGTCTCCTGGAGTGCTGCAGCTGGGGCCTAGGTCTGCCCTGAGCTTCCTGGTGGGCGTGACCAGGGCAGCCCAGTGCCCAGTGTCCAGCAAGGCCTGTCTGGTCTGTGCTCAGGGCCCTTGGTGGCAGCCACATCCCTGGGCAGCCCACCCCACTCCCTGAGCAAGCTTGCTTGTCAAGGGAAGCCCCCGGCTGGACCCAGCAGCCTGTGGCCTCAGGCCCGGCTGCCCTCTTCCCCACTTCCGCACCCTCACATCCTGGGTCTCCAGGGCAAGGTCGGGGAGCACGACCTTGGCCAGCCGCTGCCCGCCGAGGCACCACACCGAGCAGGCGGAGCCCCAGGAGGCTCAGGCCTGGGAACGGACAGGCGGCCAGCTCAGCCTTGCTGCTGCTTCCTCCGTCTTGGCGCTGCACCCATGCTGCCCAGCAGAGCAGGCAGAGCCAGCAGGGCTGGGGACAGGCCACTCCACAGGGAGCTGTGCCAGCCCCAGCCACAGCCACAGCCCGTCCCCAGGCCCGCGACCCCCACCACCTCGAGGACATGCAGGCTGCCTCTTACAGAGATGCTGGGGCATTGTCCACCTGTTCCTGGGCCCTGTGGGGGTGAGGTGGGGGTGTCTGGGTGTCTCAGCTGCCCAGGTGCAGTGAGGAGCACTCTGGCAGTGCCAGCTGGGCGGGCGGGACAGGCTGTCAGCCACCTGGGCCCCTCGCCTACTTGAAGACAGTGGTGCCCCTCGGTTTCTCACAGGCTGAGCAGGGCTGGCATGGCGGCAGGTGGGGGACAGGTCAGCCCTGCACACGCACACCCTCCTCTCAGCCCTCCCAGGCATGCTACAGAGTGGGGGTGCTGCCCTGAAGGGACGGGGTCTGGGGAGGCCTCTAAGGGAGATGGAGTCGAGGCCCGAATGGCATGAGGGGGACTGGGGAGCCTGAGGGTACTGAGGGGCCTTTGGTCACACCCTATGGGACAGAGGACCAGGTCAGGCTTCGGTCTAACTCGCTCTGGTCTGCCGTGGAGACCTGGTCATGTCCGAGCTAAAGCAGCCCAGGTGACAGTGGGGCCCCAGGAAGGTTCCAGGCCGGGTGGGTCTGAGGGCTGTGTGGCCCTGCCTGCCAGGGTGGGCGAGGGCGCCTGGCACAGCACTCGCTGGGCTCGTGCCACCGTGGAAGCACTGCCAGGCCCTGCTGTCCACCCTGGGACCTGGGTGGGCTCGGCCGTGGGCACGCTCTGCACTGGCAGTGGTGGGCACACACGCTGGGCCCTTTCCGGACCGTGAGCCGCATGGGCCATGCCGTACCAGCTGGTAGGTGGTGCTCAGATGTGGGTCCCCTCCCCGTCCGTCCCCCTGCTTCTCCACTTCAGTCGGTTTGGCGCCCCGTCCCGAGCAGACCCTGGCATGGTCACTGTGGCAGCAGGACAGGCCAGAGTTTGTACTCCTGGGGGAGCCCCGAGGGGACAGGATGGAGAGGAGGCACCCCCCCTCCAGGGCCCTCTGACTTCCCTGGGGAGAGCTCCTTGCCCTGCCTCATCACAGCGAGCGGGTTCCAGGCAGATCTCGGGAAGTCCGGGCAGCGTGGGGCGGGGGCCCTCGTGAGGGGGAACAGTAGGGGCACACGCTGGGGCTCATGGTGGAAGGGGCTCCCAGGCTACACTGGCTCGAACTGCAGAGACATGCGGGCAGCACAAGAGCCAGGCTGGCCCCTCCT
>NW_006159686.1:596084-600055 GCF_000334495.1 Tupaia belangeri chinensis | reverse complement strand
CGCAGGGCGAGTCCCGGGGTTCTCAGCATCTCCCCAAAACCTCAACTGCCTCAGGAAAGTGCCCAGCCTGGACAGGGACAGGTGAGCTGCCGGGAGCAGCCTCTGCGCCGAGCAGAGACCCACAGCGCTGGGGCCTGGTCTCTGGGGGCCTTCAGTGGGAAGGGGACACGGAGCTTTCGGGGACGCAGCCCCTCCCACGTGTGTCAGCTATGGGCTGTGTGTGGCGGGGTGCCGTGCCGCTCCCCGACTGGACTCCTGTGGGGGCGCGTGTGATGGGAGTGGAAGGGCTTCCCTCCCAGGGAGGCTGAGTCTGCTTGTTCCCCACACCTCAGTCCCAGCGTCAGAAGCTACTTGGTCGTGGGGAGCTCTCCTCAGCAGGACGCGTCCCCAGGCCCACAGCGCCCTCCTGCGTGCAGCTCTTGTGTGGCGGGGCGTTGAGGCCTGGCTCCCCCGTCAGAGGGTACAGCTCAGGGGCACTGTCACCTCACGCCCGGGGCCTGGTCCCCACCCCACCACTGCCTCAGCAGGCCGCATGTTGCGTCCCCTTGGTGCCTTGGGTCTGGCCACTCTGGCTCCGAGTCCCTGACGCGCCGTGTGCGTGCCCACGGCTCTTCTCCGTGGCGGGGCAGCCTGGCTGGTGGCTGTGTGGCCTTTCCTGGTCCCTTTGCCTGCTGGTGGACACTGTATCCTCACCCCGGGGACGGTTGGACCTGGAGTCCCAGAGCCCCCCTCCCGTCTCCACCCCAGCCCCTGTCTACGCTGGGCAGGGAATGCGGGCCCCACGTGGCCCCACAGACACCCTGGGGAGTGGAGTCCACATGGGTGCCGCTGCCCTGCTGGGCCTCTTGAGCAAAGCCCTCCTTCCAGGCTATGCCTGCCCTGAAGGAGCTCCTGGGCTAGGAAGGGCCCGGTCCATTAGCAGCCCTCAGCCGTGTGCTCACCCTTGCTACACACGAGTTTGGGGGTGAAATCCGAGTGACAACGGGGGTGGGGGGGGCAGAACTGCCCAGGGGCACGCTCCCCGAGCACAGTCCTCGGGGGTGGGAGCCCCCGGGGTCGTCTGCAGCCTGAGTGGCTCCCAACAGTGGAGAAGGTCCGCACAGCCACCCTGGGCACAGGGGATGGTATCGAGCGTCCCCGACCCCTCAGGCAACCCCGCTCTTCTGCCTGGCTGGGGGGCTGGCCTGGGTGGGGTCTCAGAGCCGTGGTCTGCAGGCCAGCCTCACTGCTGGCGGCCACACGGCACCCTCTTCCCTGCAGCTGGAGGGCTTCTCACCTTCAGAGGCCGCACGTCCGTGGCCTGAGTGTGAGCTGTGCCGGCCTGGGCGCCCGCAGATGCGCAGGACCCGCCAGCCAGGGCTGTGCTGGGGAGCGGGCCACTGGGCCAGGCTTGCTTCCAGACCAAGCCTCTGACCCTCCCCTTCCTCTCCAGGCATCGGTGGGCTCTGAGAAGCTCTTTGCCCCAGCAGCTGAGAAGGGTAAGTGCGGCCTCGGCTCACGCCGACAGGGCAAGCAGGTCCCTATTGCCTGGCCACAGGACGTACTGGAAGTCTGAGCGAGGGGCTGCTGCAGACAGGACTTGGGCGGGGTCCATCGTGTGGTACCCAGGCAGAGCAGGCTCCATGCCGTACTGGCCCGAGTGCAGGAAGGAGCAGAGGAAGCCACTTGCTGGGACCCAGCAGTCCCTGGGAATGCACACCCTGGCATGCCACAGGGTCTGGCTTTGGGACGGCTACCGCCGCATCAGGCACCCAGGGTCACCTCATGGGACAGCGGAGGTCCCAAAGGTGCTCAGCTCAGGATGAGCCTTCGTAAGCCAGTCTGTCAGCTGGGGGATGGGCTGTGGGGCCCCCAGAGGAAGGGGGGCACCAGCCTCCTGTATGGGGTCCACGTGGTAGGCAGCGCACCTTGGCAGCGTGAGCAGGTGGGTGCCGTGGCTGGGCACCTTAGGGTGTCATGGGACAGGGCACTCCTGGTCAGGATGAGGGTCGCTCTTTGCAAGTGGCTGTGGTCTCCATGTCACCAGCTGCCACGCTTCCTCTGTGGACCAGCCGCTGTCATTGCATGCTTGGGCCCACGCTTCCCGGGAGGGCAGGCAGTTCCAAGGGGCTCTGGGCACACATGTGGGGTGTCGTCCAGGTGAGGTGGCCAAGCCCGTCCCATGCCACCCTTATCGCTACGCTCACTCTGCCAGGGCCTGCATGGAGGTGGGGGTGCAGGTGCAACCCAGAGGAGGGGCCGCCATCCCTTGAGGGGCAGGGGTAGCGGCAGTGCCCACCCCATCGGCTGCAGTGCCGATGTTAGAGGGCGGAGGGGCCAGGCGTTCCCTGAGGTCCCACTTTCCTGCTGGGCAGCTGCAGGGCCTGCTGGCAGGTGGGTCATGGGGGTTACCCATCACAGCTGTGCATCCACTCCTGCAGAGCTGGTACCCACAATCCTCAGCGTGACTTGGCTTTATTTTTATAGTTTTATTTTTGTCATGGGGCACATGTGCTGTTGGGGACAGAGAGAAAGCACCCCCGGGGGACAGCCATGCTGCAACCCCTGATCCTCCATCCTCAGGGTGTGGGCACGCACACATGCTAGCTTGTTTTTCAAACTGCCCAGTTGGGGCATAGTCAGCCATGTGAGATCCAGCTGCCATACCCTCCACGCCAACCGCTGGTGCAAGCTCATGCTGGCTTTATCTTGAATGGGGTCAGGACAGCCCAAACCCTGGGTTCCTGTGAAGCCAGACCTGTCCCTCAGAGATGGACACCCGGGCACCTGTCCACTCTCGCAGCCAGGGGGAGCTGCCAGGGGATCTGGGGGCTGGGAAGGCCCAGCTGGAGCCACGGCCCTCCCTCAGTGAGCAGATGCAGGCCGGGCCTGGCATGGGGTGAGGTCCGCCTCACACGCAGTGTGACCTGGTAAAGTCCACTTCTCGTGTCTCCCACAGGCCTGGGGGACAGCAGGGCCCCTCTGGGTGCAGCGTGAATACAGGGTTCATGGGGCCCCACCCAGCCCAGCAGCTGCCCACAGACACAGCCCTCCCTCCACAGGGCCCGTGCTGGGCGAGGCCAAGGCGGTGCCCAAAGTGTCCGGCCTCGAGCGCAGCCGTGAGCTCAGCACCGACTGCTTCCCGCCCGCTGCGCCCAGCCCAGCAGCCACCGTGCCCCTGCCCGCCCAGGCCAGCCCCGTGGTGAAGAAGGAGGTCCCCGCCCTGCCCCGCCACACTCCGCAGCCACCGCCTGCACCCCCGCAGCCCCAGGGCCTGCTCCCAACTCACGTGCCTCTGTCTCTGGGCGGCTTCACGGGCCCCGGCCAGGCAGCACCCAACGGCCTGCCCGGCCTCAGGTGGGGTGGGGAAGGGGGAGTTGCTGGTGTCCAGACCCCGGGCACCAGGGGTTGGGGGAGGGGGCTGCACGAGTGGAGAGGGGTGAGGTCAGGACACTCGAGTGGGGACAGGGATGCGCGGGCCACACTGAGCCGCATGTCCGGCCCGCCCAGGAGCAGCAGCGCGGGCAGCGGTGCCCCCCTCGGCCTGGCGAAGCACGCGTCGCTGTCGCCACGTGGGCCGGGCCCTCTCCTGTCTACCTCACACCTGGCGCTCCGGTCCCAGGCGCAGCACCAGCAGCACGCGGCCATGTTCGCCGCCCCTCCGACACTGCCCCCGCCCCCTGCGCTGCCCGCCAGCAGCCTGGTCATCCCAGGACACCCCGCCGGTAGGTGTCAGCTGGAGGCTGGCTAGGGTCAGGGGTGGGAGATGGGGGCCTTGGGGACCCTCGGCACCCCTCCAGGTGGCCTCTGCAGCCCAGCCAGGTGGGCCTGTTGGGCTGGGGTCAAGGCAGGCGGGAGCACCCCAAGGCTGCTGGAAGGCGCCTTCCTGGGTGGTGCCTGCAGGGTCTGCATCCCTTCTCCCAGCTGGCGGGGACACATCTGGCGGCTGCACTTGGCCCCACCCGGCCCCGGCCCTCTGGCTGGGGCGGACC
>NW_006159686.1:591634-595995 GCF_000334495.1 Tupaia belangeri chinensis | reverse complement strand
GCCCAGCCGTCGTTCCCCCCCCCGCCCGCCAGTCGTGTACTGCCAGCCTCGCTCGGGGATTCTGATTGGTACTTGGTCACAGGCTCCTCTCTTACCTCCACCCCTGGGCCCGCACCTGGCCAGCGGCCCCCACGCCTTGGCCTGCCACAACCGGGAGTGCCAGGTGACTACCCGCCTCGCCCCGCCGGGAGCCCGCGGCCGACGTGCCTCTGTCTCTGTCTCTTTTCTCTCCTAGATCGCGAGCTGCTCAGGCAGGAGCTGAACACGCGGTTTCTGGTGCAGAGCGCCGAGCGGCCTGGCGCCTCCCTGGGCCCGGGGGCCCTGCTGCAGGCGGAGTTCCACCAGCACACACACCAGCACACACACCAGCACCGACACACACTCGCCCCCTTCCCCGCAGGGCTGCCCCCGACGCTGCTCACGCCCGCTGCCGCACCCCCACCGGTGCGTAGGCCTGCGTGCTGCCGGGGGGCGGGCACACGCAGACACACTCACGCAGGCTGGCCGTGAGGAGGCGTGGGCTCCACCGCCCCGTGCCTGTGCTGGGCTGGGCCGTTTCCTGGGTGCCCGCTGCTCACACTGGGAGGTCCCATCCAGGCTGCTGTCTGGGCTTAGAGAGGGGCCTCACGTCCATAGACATGGCCTGCCCTCAGGGCCAGGCACACTGGCCTGGACCCAGCGTGTCTGCTCACAGCAGGACAGAGGCCACGGGGACTGGGCCACTCCTCCTGTGTCCTGGGAGCTGCTGCCATGTGAGGCCAGGCTCCCTTAGCTCCCGCCCACCTCGTCAGCAGCCAGGACGCGTCCTATAGCTTGGCCAGTGGCCAGGGCTTCACGTACCTGCTAGCCACTGCTGAGCCACCTTGGGGGCCCCATCCACGCATGGGCCTGTCCACCTCTCATGGGGGCCGTTGGGGTGGGGAGGAGTCACCCAGGTCTGCAGACATCGGCCCTGGGATGGCACGCTCAGGAGCCTGGGGCTGGCTGGACACAGGTGCCAGCCTAGGGCCACCAGCCTGGCTCGGCCTGGGTGGGCACTGGCTCAGTGGAGGGCATCGGCCATGTGGGGCCTCACTCTGCCCTCTGCCCTCTTCCCTCCTAGTTTGACAAGTATGCGCCCAAGCTGGACAGCCCTTACTTCCAACATTCCAACGTGAGTGCGTCCCCGGATGCGGCCTTCATCTGGGAGCTGCGCGGCCGCGGGCTGCCCTGTGCGCGCAGCCCAGAACCTGCTCCTTCTCTTGCAGTTCTTCCCGGCCTTTCCTCCAGCCATCCCGGGACTCCCCTCTCTGCTCCCTCACCCCGGCCCCTTTGGGTCCCTGCAGGGTGCTTTCCAGCCCAAGGTACTGCTGTTCGGGCAGGTGGGTGGCACAGCAGTGGGGCGTGTGGGGCGCGGCACGGGCTGTTGGAGTGGGGCCCTGGGCCCTGGTGGGAGCGACTGCTAGAGGGCCTTTGGGGGCTCCAGACCAGAGGCGTCCCAGGAAGGTGGCGGCAGAGGAGCATGGGAGGTGCTGCACCCCACGGTGCACCTCAGCCTTTGGCCAGGGACTCTGAATGCATCAGTCCTGGCCGTCTACACTGCAGGAGCCTGTGAGCAGACACTGCGGCCTCCGGGCATCAGGCTCCAAGCCGTCCATTCCCCGCCGACCCCGACTGCAGGGTCTGGGCCACCTCTGAGCCCTGCTATGAGAAGGGACGCATGCCTGTGTGTGCAGAGCAGGTGTCCCCAGACCCGAGCCCTGAGCCAAGTCAGGGACGGAGCACGGCTGTCCCTGCAGCACTGAGGCTGCTCTGGGCCAGTCTGAGGCTCAGAGGGACAAGCCTGCGAAGCGTGGCCCCGTGGCACGTCACCGGTGGCCGGTGCCTGCTGCTTGGCCCTAGAGGGAGCAGGAGGGACCAGCAGCCAGTCCCCCCCCTCCCTGGAGCAGAGGCCCCCCCAGTTCTCACCCACGGGCCCAGACTGGCTCCTCCACTCCCTTCCCGAGTGGGGCCGTCTTAGCCGCCCTCCCAGCCACCGCCCAGGGCCCCTCTCCTGCCCTCTCAGAAAACCTTGGGCTGAGGGCCTCATGGTCCCGTGAGGGAGGCTGGGCCACCCCTGGGGATGGCGCGCAGGGTCTGTGGGCAGGACCAGAACCGGGAAGACCTGGAGGTCTGCCCTGGTCTGGACGTCACTCAGACCTCTCTGTCTCTCCTCCTCACTCTACAGACTTCAAACCCAGTCGAGGTAGCTGGCCGGTCCAGTACTGTCCACTCTCTCCTGCAGAAAGCTCCCGGGGTAGGTGTCCCCAGCCCTGAGGCTACAGCAGCAGGACGCTCTGTCCACCTCAGACTGAGCAGCCCCCACGGGGGCTGGACGTGACACTTCCCCTCCATCACCCGCAGGTGTCTGACCCGTACCGGACGGCCGTCAGGGTGAGCGCACACGTGCGTGTCCTTGGGAAGGAGGCCTGGATGGCCTCAGGGGTGTGGGACCAGGAGGGTGGGAGGGGGCGCGCTGCCCCTGAGCCTGCCCCGTCCTGCCGCAGAAGCCGGGGAAGTGGAGCGCCGTGCACGTCCAGATCGCCTGGTACATCTACCGCCACCAGCAGAAGGTCCAGGTGAGGCTGCCAGGGCCGGGGCCACAGGGAGGCCACAGGGAGGGGTACGTGTGCAACTCTGCTTCTGGCCTGGGTGAAGACTCACTCCAGGCGCATGTGTGTGTGTGCATGCCCAAAATCCCGAGAGAGAATGGAGGAGAAGGGATTGTGGTGTGGCCATCTGCCTGGGCGATTGGGGCGGGGGGGCCGGTGAGGCCAACACTGCTGCAGATTAACTCGTGTGGGCTCACACATGCACATGGCTCTGGTCCTCAGGCCTGCCCTGGGAGCCACCCTCTGGGTGGGGACAGTCAGGGCAGGGTGTCCAAGCTCACGAGGAGCCCCTCAGAACAGTGCTGAGCACGCACCGTATGCCTGGATCTTCAGCCATGAGCTGGTGTGAGGAGGAGGGAGGCAGCCCCGAAGAGGCAGGAGAGGGTCCTCCCAGGACGCCCCGGCCCGTGGGTCCCTACCCCTGCTGTCCCGGTGGCTGAACAGTGACACAGCCACCTGTGCACAGCTGTTAAAGATAACCAGCTCCTGAGCGCCTTTGGGTGCAGCCGACAAAAAAGGGGCGTGTAATGGGTCCTGTGTTCACGTGCAGAAGCTCAGACGAGACCCTGGCCGCACTACGAGGGGTCAGGGACACTCCAGGGTGGGAGTCCTCGGTCCTGCAGGGCTGTCGCCACTGGAGCGTGGTTTCCCATGAGAGCCGGTGGTGGCCAGCGAGCTCCAGCCACACCCGAACACATTGGAAACTTGGGGCTTGTGACCAATAAAGGCAGACCTGAGCTGGCTCGGGGTGCACCCACGCTGTCAGCCGTCCTCGGTGCCAGAGCCCTGAGGTCACTGTGGCCAGTTGGGGGGCTCTGCCGGCTGTCATGACTGACAGGATCTCTCAGCCTCGGTGACTCACGGAGGTCTCACTCGGGGCGCTAGTGGCCAGAAGGTCCAGCTTGTCACCAGAGGGGCAGAGCCTTGGCTGGAGCTGGGCACATCTGCACCACGTGGCCTCCGTTCCCTCTGCTCACCAGCCAGGGGACTCCGTCACCACCTGCCCTAGACACCTGGTGGCCACCTCTCCCCACTTCATCCGGCCCCAGATTCCACCCTCAGGCTCCCCACGATGGTGACTCACACATGACTCGGGGAGATGCACCCCAACTTCTGAGCACTGGCCGGTGGCAGCTCAGTGAGGGGGCTGACTGGACACTCGGCCACCCCATGTTAGGGCCGCGAGGGCACAGCACCCCCGACTTGGCACGCTCAGCCCATGCTCGGTGCCCAGGCAAGGGCCTGGCCTGCTCGCGGGCCCTGAGTGCAGCCGCCCCCCACGTGGTGTGGCAGGCAGGTGGGACAGGTGTCGCAGTCGTCCTCGACTCTAATAAGCCTGTTTGGAAACAGACCAAACCCTATCGCTGAGAACTCAAGCTTATTTGGAACAATTTAGGTATGCATATTTTTTTTCTTTCTTTCTTTTTGAGAGGTTTTTGCTATAGGGTGCGTGAGCTCGCCAGAAAGAGAGAGATAGAGGGACCAGCAGTTAGCATAATGGCTATATCGCCGGACTCCCATGTAGTCGACCACGGTTCATGTCCCGGACCCGGTGGCTTAAAACTCACGCTGGGCACATGTGCTTGCGTGCCCAAGATCCAGGGAGGAGAATGGAGGAGAAGGGACTGTGGCGTGGCCATCCCCCCTGGGGGATGATTTCTCATTTTCTGTCTCTCTGTCTCTGTCTGGCGAGCACACACGCCCTATAACAAAAACCTCTCCAAAAAAAAA
>NW_006159686.1:587975-588392 GCF_000334495.1 Tupaia belangeri chinensis | reverse complement strand
GTGGGGCAGGCAGGTGGGACAGGTGTCGCAGTCGTCCTCGACTCTAATAAGCCTGTTTGGAAACAGACCAAACCCTATCGCTGAGAACTCAAGCTTATTTGGAACAATTTAGGTATGCATATTTTTTTTCTTTCTTTCTTTTTGAGAGGTTTTTGCTATAGGGTGCGTGAGCTCGCCAGAAAGAGAGAGATAGAGGGACCAGCAGTTAGCATAATGGCTATATCGCCGGACTCCCATGTAGTCGACCACGGTTCATGTCCCGGACCCGGTGGCTTAAAACTCACGCTGGGCACATGTGCTTGCGTGCCCAAGATCCAGGGAGGAGAATGGAGGAGAAGGGACTGTGGCGTGGCCATCCCCCCTGGGGGATGATTTCTCATTTTCTGTCTCTCTGTCTCTGTCTGGCGAGCACACACG
>NW_006159686.1:586854-587938 GCF_000334495.1 Tupaia belangeri chinensis | reverse complement strand
AGGATGGCCACGCCGCAATCCCTTCTCCTCCATTCTCCTCTCGGGATCCTGGGCATGCACACACACGCGCCCGGCGTGAGTTTAAGCCGCTGGGTCTGGGACTCGAACCGCAGTCTACTATGTGGGAGTCCAGCAACATAGCCATTACGCCAACTGCTGGTCCCACACATATGTATTTTTTTAAATAGTTATTTCTTGGGACCAGCAGATGATGTAATGGTTGTGTCACTGGACTGCCAAATAGTTGACTGCAGTTCAAGTCCTAGACCCGGCAGCTTAAACTCAGGCTGGGTGCGTGGAAACTTGGGGCCAAAAGCTCTAGAGGAGAATAGAGGAGAAAGGGTTGGGGTGTGGCCACCCCGCCTGGGCGTCGGTTTCTCACTTCCTTTCTCTTTGGTGAGTGTATGTATCCTATAGCAAAAACCTCTCCCAAAAAATTATCTTATTATTTTTTAATTTGCTGTTGGACATGTGCACTCACCAGAGAGACAGAAAGAGAGAGAGTGAGAAAGCAAGTCACCAGGTCCAGCACTCAAATCAGAGTTGGCGGTGTGGTCATCCAGGACCCTAGCCACCATGCTTCCTGCCGGCTCCCCATGAATGTACTTTTAAAACTCAGTTTGGAGACCAGCAGGTGGTATGGTGGTTAAGACTCTGGACACTCCCACATGGCCAATCATGGTATGAGTCCTGGACCTGGCAGCTTGCTTTCTCACTTTCACTTTCTATCTCTCTCTGGTCAAATTAAAATAAATGAATGAATAAATAAAATTTTAAAATTAAAAGAAAAAAAAAACCTCAATTTTACAGGCCAGCAGGTGGTATGGTGGTTGGGAGCGCTGGACTCCCACATGGCCAACCGTGGTTCAAATCCTGGACCTGGTGGCTTGCTTTCTGACTTTCCCTTTCTCTCTCTCTCTCTGGCCAAATTAAAAAGTAATATTAATGGGCCAGTGGTGGCATGGTGGTTGAAGGCACTGGACTCCCACATGGGTGACCATGGTTCAAGTCCCAGACCTGGCAGCTTGCTTTCTCTCTTTCTCTCTCTCTCTCTCTCTCTCTCTCTCTCTGGTCAAATTTAAAA
>NW_006159686.1:583058-586789 GCF_000334495.1 Tupaia belangeri chinensis | reverse complement strand
AGCAGTTGGCATAATGGCTATATCGCTGGACTCCCATGTAGTCAAATGTAGTTCAAGTCCCGGACCTGGTGGCTTAAACTCATGCCGGGAGCGTGTGCCTATGTGCCCAAGATCCTGAGAGGAGAATGGAGGAGAAGGGATTGCCGTGTGGCCAACGCACATGCCCTATTGCAAAAATCTCTCCAAAAAAAAAGGGAAGAAACCTCAATATTACAGAATCAACAGCATGTGTGAAGTGTCCCAGTGGAAACGCAGCACCCATGTTGAGGTGTGCCCTACGTATAAAGCACACCAGATTTCAGAGCTGTCATAGAAAAGCAAAATTGCTCATTAATGCCTTTCTAGTTCACGTGTGGTCACAGCAGACTGGTCCCCCAGGCTAGATGGCGTGTCCCTTCCATGGGGCTGTAGCTGCGGGCTCTGGGTGTCGGCAGGGCCCCTCGTGGGACGGCAGCCCAGATACGCTCTCCTCCTGGCAGGTGCAACTGGCCCCACCCAAGGTGGAGGTGGGCATGAAGCTGGACCTGTTCGGCAGAGCCCCTGCACCAGGCGTGTTTGCTGGGTTCCCCTGCCCGCAGGATCTGGCCCGGCCGCTCTTCTCCGGCACAGGTAGGGCGGCCGCCTGCCTCCCTCGCACCCTCTGAGCTCGGCCCGGTGCTGGTGGGCGCTCACAGCTGGCTGAAGCCTGCAGTCCCCCCCACTGCCCCACAGGGCTGTCTGCCCACACTGGGTGGCATGGGTGGCCCTTCCCTCCTGGCCGTGGCCGCCGTGCTCATGCCCTGCCCTCCAGAGGCCCAGCCCAGCCTGGCGGCCACGCCTACTGATGCTCACCACACACACTGCCGTGGGCTCGGTGAACACGTCCTCAGGGTACCAGAGGGGCGCCCCTCCACAGAAGGCAGGGTGTGGGCGAGTCAGGAGGGGCCCGCACAGCCCCTGTGCCTGTCCCTGCCCCGGGACCCACTGCAGGCCCACAGACTGCCCAGCCAAGGCTGCAGTGTGCTGCCCAGTGGGCAAGCGCCTCCCTGCCCCAGGCCTGGCAGGACCTCCAGAATGGGAGGCCGGGCTCCCAGACGCTGGCCGGACAAGGGCCAGCCTTGCACACCGGCCCTTCTAGGGATGGCGTCTTGGGCCTGAGGTGTGGGTGCTTTGCACACGCACATGCACACAGGGCCCATGGCCGTGCCCTCTGCTCAGCCACCACAGCCCCACCCACCTGTCTGCCCTTGCCCCCCCCTCGATGGGGCCACTTCACACACGGGGCGGGGCTTCGTCCTCTGTCACCTTGGGGCCCCACCCACATGCAGGGCTGACCCTGGGCCTGGCCTCCAAGCACATGGCTGCACCCAGATATGGGGTCTCAGCGTCAGGGCCCAGGCTAAGCCCCCAGGACGCCTGTCTGCTCCAGACATCCTCTCTTGTCAAGCAGCCATCTCTCGGCCTGTCTCGGGCCAGCACTGTGTCCCCCAGCCCCGTAGCGGCCCCGGTGCC
This sequence comes from Tupaia belangeri chinensis, assembly GCF_000334495.1. Lineage (NCBI taxonomy): Eukaryota > Metazoa > Chordata > Mammalia > Scandentia > Tupaiidae > Tupaia > Tupaia belangeri. The sequence goes on along the minus strand of NW_006159686.1, from coordinate 585,298 downwards.
TGTCGGAGGACACCCCTCCTCTCTGCCGCTCTGTGTAGACCTCACGGCTGCCCCTCAGGGCACACCCACAACCCAAGGCCAGCACTGTGCCTGGGCCGGCTGCCTCCCCGAGGGGAGTCCCTCCCTGTCTGGTACCGTTTCTGTCCAAGAACAAGGTTTGTCTGCAGAATTATTTCTGGGTATATTAGTCTTACAGGTATTATGATTAGCACTTTTTTCAAAAAAAGTATTTACTGGGACCAGCAGATGGCATAATGGTTACGTTGCTGGAGTCCCGGACCTGGCGACTAAAAGCTCACATCAGGCAAGTATGTGTGCGTGCCCAAGATCCCAAGAAGAGAATGGAAGAGAAGGGACTGAGGCATGGCATCCCCTGGGGAGGGATTTCTCGCTTTCTGTCTCCCTGCCTCTCTCCAGTGAGTGCATGTGCCCCATAGCGAAATCTCTCTAAAAGGCAGTATTTATTGATGTATTTTATTTGGTGTTGTCATTATTTTAATTTGACCAGAGAGACAGAAAAAGTGAGAAGGCAAACCTCTCGGCTGGGACTCCAGCCACTGCCACCTGCCAGCCCATGACTGGCACTTCTCAAGTTACCTTTGCCCTGCCGAGATGCTGCTAGCGGACAGAAGTGCGTATCGCGTTGGGGACTTCAGCTTTCCTGCTGTGTCCATGCTCAGCACTCTCGGTGGCCTTCATGAATGCGAAAGGGTGACCTAGAGTGTTCCTGGGAAGGACGCCAGATCTGTAGGTGATAGGACTTGGCTTACCGATGTTCTGGGGCCTCCCGGCCAGCGCTGTACTCCCAAGTGAGTCCGGCCTCTGAGCTCCCCGGCCGGCACAGCCTTCGTCCCAGGGCTGCGTCTGCCTCTTGGGTTCCATCTCGGGGTTCTCCCTCCCTTCTCTTGCTCTAAGTTGTGGCAGAACTCGCATTTCGAGCTTCCTGGATGTTCACTTCACCCACAGGGATAGGACTTCACAGATCTTCTCTTGAGTTTGTGTTGGCTGCTTGAGTTCTAATAAGTTGGTTGGGGCAACCCGCCAGCTCAGGGACAGCGCCACCCCCTCAGCACCTGCCCGCAGCCTCCAGCAGCCCCTTAGTCTGCATCCGGGAGCCGTTCCACCAGCACCCAGCGAGCAGCTTGACCTTGTCGCTCGGTGTGAGCTCATGTCCTCTCTCCCCAGCCCTGTGTCTACCTGCCAATGGGTCTCTGACCTCCCAGATGCAGGCCCGAGCTCTGGCCAGCCCCCCCTGCCTCCCCACCACTCACGCTGAGGAAGGTGCTCTTGGGAGGTTGTGCTCTGGGCCTGGTCTACCCGGCCAGCGTTCCCCTCTGGTCCTGGCACGGTGGTGACACCCGCTCCGTGGTGGAGCCAGGAGCACCCTGTCGTCAGGGTCCCCCAGACTGAGGCGGAGGGAGCCGTTCTCCGGAAGCCCCTCCGTGGGGGCATGCTGGCCAGCAGCAGCACCAGCGGCCTCCTCCAGTATGGCCCTAGGCCCTCGGGAGCACAGGTGGGGTGCCAGGGTAAGTGCTGGGTGAGCTCGTGGCCAGGGACACCCAAGAGGGGCTGCCGGGGAAGCACCCGAGACGCGGACCAGTGTCCACTGGACCCAAGACCAACCCCCATCTTGGGTCCAAGGATCAGAGTCGAAGCCCTGAGACTAGGCCTCAGGAGCGGCCTGACAGGCTGCCGCGCCCCTGGGTCTTCTCCCTCTACCCAGGCTGGCCTCTCTTGCCTGGGGCCCCTCTGTCATGAGCACCCCTCACTGCTCCTCCTGGGGGCTGCTTCTATTGCTAATGGCAGGAACAGCTGAGGGGGGTCATTTCTAAAATAGAGGGTTATTCAGCCCTGGCGGGCAGCAGGGCAGAGGGCAGGGGGTGGCAGAGTCTCGTTCCCTCATATGCCCCAGGACTGGGGCCAGCAGATGGCGCAGTCGCCGGACTCCCGCATGACGCCAAGGGCTTGAGACACACACCGGGCACATGTGCACATGTGCCGAAGATCCCGGGAGGAGAGGGATTACGGCGCGGCCACCCCTGGGGGGTGATTTCTCACTTTCCCTCTCTCTGTCTCTGGTGAGGCCACAGTCCCTAAGGCACAAAAACTCTTTAAAAAAGAGAAAACAGGACTGAATCGTGGCGGCCTGACAGGGACCCTTCTCAGAGGCCGCACCTGCAGCCCCGATCAGTACGCCATCCGCTGTGGCTCCCCTCCCTCCCTCCCCTATCGCGGCTGTT
>NW_006159686.1:581459-582035 GCF_000334495.1 Tupaia belangeri chinensis | reverse complement strand
TAGGCCTCAGGGGCGGCCTGACAGGCTGCCGCGCCCCTGGGTCTTCTCCCTCTACCCAGGCTGGCCTCTCTTGCCTGGGGCCCCTCTGTCATGAGCACCCCTCACTGCTCCTCCTGGGGGCTGCTTCTATTGCTAATGGCAGGAACACCCGAGGGGGGTCATTTCTAAAATAGAGGGTTATTCAGCCCTGGCGGGCAGCAGGGCAGAGGGCAGGGGGTGGCAGAGTCTCGTTCCCTCATATGCCCCAGGACTGGGGCCAGCAGATGGCGCAGTCGCCGGACTCCCGCATGACGCCAAGGGCTTGAGACACACACCGGGCACATGTGCACATGTGCCGAAGATCCCGGGAGGAGAGGGATTACGGCGCGGCCACCCCTGGGGGGTGATTTCTCACTTTCCCTCTCTCTGTCTCTGGTGAGGCCACAGTCCCTAAGGCACAAAAACTCTTTAAAAAAGAGAAAACAGGACTGAATCGTGGCGGCCTGACAGGGACCCTTCTCAGAGGCCGCACCTGCAGCCCCGATCAGTACGCCATCCGCTGTGGCTCCCCTCCCTCCCTCCCCTATCGCGGCTGTT
>NW_006159686.1:578590-581006 GCF_000334495.1 Tupaia belangeri chinensis | reverse complement strand
TTCCCAGGGGCCCCCCCCGCCCCCCCCGACCATTCCCCCATCCGCTGTGGCTCCTCTCCTTCCCTCCATTATCGGAGCTGTTCAGCAGCGCCCCTGTGTCTCCCCGTCCTCTGGGATCGGGGGTGTGGCCCATCCGCTCGTTCAGCGCGCCGGAGCGTCCTGAGCAGTGCTGTCTACACTGCTGTGGCTGGGCCTCCCCAAGGCTTCACACGGGGCCTGGGGGCACGCTCGGACACAGGTCTCTGCCAGAGTTAGACACGCTCCAGGTGTCCGGAAGACCAGCCTCTGCCCCACTGGGCACAGCTTCACCAACGCGCAAGGACGGGGGTGGGAGGTGGAGGCCCAGGGAGACCGGGCACCTCTGCCCCCAGCCACGCTGCAGACAGGCAGCTCCAGGTACCCGAGGGGCCCTCTCAGCCCAGCTGCCCCCCCAGGTGCCGCCCACCCTGCCACCAGCCCTTTCGGACCCTCGGCCCGTCACGGCAGGCTCCTCCCCCCCACTCACCGGTGTGCGCTACCCACTTCCTCTGCAGTCCTCAGGGCTGGGCGCAGGTGGGAAGGAGGGACCGAGTCCTGGGGTCCCTCAGGTCACACGGTGGCCCCTGCCAGGCTGGACCCTGTGGAGCCACTCCTGGGCGGGGTAGGGGGGACGCTGAGCCAGGCAGGGCCCTGAACCCCGGATCCTCCACAGACCCTTTCAGCAGATCGAGCGCCTTCGGGGGCCTGGGCGGCCACACGCTGAGTGAGTGACCTGGCCACCGTGCCTTGTCCCAGCGGGGCCTCCCTTGGGGGTGAGCCGGGCTGAACCCTGACCCTGACCCTGACCCTGACCCCAGTGCATGGGCCCGCCTGGGTGCTGTGAACTGGGCTCCTCCAGCAGCCCCGCGGCCCCTCGGGGCAGCGCCCACGGCTTTTCCTCACGCCCTCTGCCCGCCCTGCAGCTCCCAGCGGCAGCATCTTTGCTCCCAAGGAGGGTGCCGTGCTGCACGGCCTGCCCAGCCCTGAGGCCTGGAGCCGGCTGCACCGGGGCCCGCCCTCCTTCCCCACACACCCCTGGCCCAAGCCTGTGGACGCTGAGCGCGTCTCAGCCCTGACCAACCACGACCGGGAGCCGGACCAGGGCAGGGAGGAGCGGTGAGTGCTGGCCGAGGGAGGGGCCGGGCCGGAGGGCCCCAGGTGACAGCAGGGACGGCCATGGCTGGAGCCCCACAGGGCTTGCTGGCCACAGGCAGGGCAGAGCAGCACTTTCAGGAAACCTGGCCCTGGGAAAGCAGCTCAGAGGGGCCGGAGCCCCGGGAGCCTGCGTCCGGCATGCCCTTCTACGCCCCGAGCGTCAGCTGGGGAGGGCTGCTCTAGGGGTCCTGTGGCTGGGAGGGCACGGTGAGTGGGGTTCAGAGCCAGGGGTGACATGACACAGGGAGCCTCGTGCTGACCCGCCAGGGCCTTACCAGAGCTGCGATGACCAGGCCAGCTGGCACCAGGCCCGGGGTCCCCAGGCAGTGCCACACCCTCTCCCGCTTTTCCCAGAACCCTAGCTGGGAGGTGTGTCTGGGGAGCCCCCAGTCGGCCCTGCAGCACTGTCGTGTGCTGGGCTCTGCTGGGCCCTGGGCGTGCACAGGCAGGCTTGAAGGGGCGTGCCAGGAATGGTGCACAGGGGCACAGGTACGGTTCTGCTGGGCTGTGAGCTCGTGGGGCCCACCAGGGAGGAGAGGCACCTGGGGATTAGCGCAGAAATGGGGAGGCCATGGACGAGGTCCTGGGCCCAGGGGGACGGGGGCAGCCTGCCTGGCTCAGGGCGTGCCCGCTGGGAGGAGGCCAACGTGCCCCATGGGAGCACTGAGCTGGCTTCTCTAGCCCACCTAGCCACTCAGGCCCTCCTCAGTGGGGTCCCTGAAGTGCGCACCTCCCTGGGGCTGGCCTGTCACCCACAGGTCAGTGTGGCCAACATGCATGGGGCGGGGGTCTGGGAGCCCCTCAGAGTCCATTCGTGTTGGGGTACCCTGGAAAGTGTGGGTACGATGGGGTTTTCAGGGTCCTCCCCAGCACATTTGGAGGGAGGGGTGCCCGCGTCTAGACCCCTCGACCACCCAGCGCAGCTCCCACTGTCCCCAGGGGCAGAGGCACCCCAGCTGGGTAATCACGTGCCACACGGAGCTCGGGACCACCCAGCTAGAGGGATTCCAGGGCTCAGCCAGCATCCCCCGGAGACCTGGGTGTCGCAGTGCAGCCAGTGGTGGAGGCCTGCTGTCCCCATGCGACCGTGTTCTGCAGAACCCCCACCCCGGGAAACAGAGGTCCCAGCGGGTGGAGCGGTGACGACCACTGACCTCAGGGGGACGCAGTGCCCAGAGCCAGGGCTGCCCCTAGAGGAGGCTCTCGCCCCCCAGGGACCTCATGGAGCAGCCGCGCCTGCTGA
>NW_006159686.1:578354-578574 GCF_000334495.1 Tupaia belangeri chinensis | reverse complement strand
GGCCCGGGGCGCCAGCCTGCGCCTGGCCGGGCTCCCGGGCCGCAACCCGGGGAAGCTGCCCGAGGCGCCGGCAGAGCGGGCCCAGGACGAAGTGAAAGTCAAGGAGGAAGGCGGGGAGGACGAGGCGCCCGAGCCTCCGGGGACCGGCGTCCCCGAGCGCCCGCGCGCGCTGCCCGCGCCCCTGCAGCTCGGCCTGGGCCGCGAGCGCCTGGGCGCAACG
>NW_006159686.1:572919-578091 GCF_000334495.1 Tupaia belangeri chinensis | reverse complement strand
AGCAGGACTCCGCCGCTCGGGGGGCCGCCCGGAGAGGCGCGCGACTACTCCCCGTCCCGCAACCCGCAGGAGGTGGAGGCGCGGTAGGGCGCGCCCTCGAGGCCTGGCAGGAGGACCCTTTGCGAAGCTCTGCTGTAAACTTACGTCGTGGTCGTGTAAATCTCTAGGACTTAAGCACAGCTCCATCAGATCCCCGTGCCCTCGCTTTTCCACCCAGCCTGCGGAGTCGGGGACGTATACAGCTTTTCTGGGGTCACCTTTCGTTTTCTGAGCTTGAGATTAGGTTACTGGGAAAAAAATAAATCCAACTTTGTACCGTTTTCCCCACAGGTGAGGAGGGTTTTTAATGGATTTGTATTTTTCTTGATTTCGTGGTCTTTAGACACTTAAAAGAACCAAAAAAGAAACTTTTGCTTCTTCATTTTCAGTTGGGATCTGCCTGTAATGGCCTCAGATCCCACTCCAGAGCCCCAGGTCCCGAGTCTTATTTATGGAGGAGAAAACGGCCCTGCCCAGCACTGTGAGGTTCTGCACCAGGCCCGGCCCTGGCTCCTGGGTACCCGAACTTGGACCCGAACTTGCAGATATATATTAAAATAATAATAATGCACAAAAGTTTGGTTTTTGCCTTATTCTGTGATGCAGAAGTGTAAGAATTTCTTTTTTGGTTTTTTTTTAAGAGGAAATGTGTGAATAGTCTTTATATAAATATAGACGTTATTAAATTCTTAGGCGGACTTTATAAAAGTGATTTCCAGAAATTCCTCTTGTTGTTTGTTTAACGCGGTCACAGAAACCCACTGTGGGGACCAGCAGATGGTGAAATGGTTTCGTTGCTGGACTTCCATGTAGTCAGTCGACTGCAGTTCGAGTCCTGGTGGCTTAAAACTCACTCCCCGCACATGTGCATGTGTGCCCAAGATCCCGAGAGGAGGATAGTGGAGGGGTTGGGTGTGGTCATCCCCCCAGGAGGTGACTTGCTTTCTGTCTCTCTCTTGTCTTTCTGGGAAATGCATGCGCCCTATAGCAAAAATCTCTGAGAAAAAAAAAAAACTATGCAAGCTCTTCACACTCGTGGGGGGGGGACCCAGGGCCCTCTCAGCCCAAGGCCCAAGAGGGCAGCCTGTCCGTCACTGTGGGCTTCAGGACTGCCGGCCCAGCTGCGAGGACGGCTCCGTGGGCTGCTGCTAACCGAGCAATGTCCCTGAGTCTGCGTACCAGACCCAGACACACCTGCAGACGTGCCGGAGTCCGCACAGCCTGGTAGCCCTGCCCTGCCAGCAGGCGCTCAGCATCGCTCTGGGTGTGAGCACCTGTGTGTCCTGGGCCCATCTGTCCATCAGGTGGCTCCTGTGAGTCGCATCCGGGGCCTCTACTTCCTTCTTTTCTCCATTTTCAACCGTTTTCCCAACCCGACTCTGGTCCTGTGTTAGTACAGACCCACCGGCCCCTTTCTGAGCCCCACTGGCCGGTGCTTTCTGTGGCCGTGAGGCAGGTGACTGTCCGGCCTGGGCTTGAAGCCCACACGCCCTGCGTTTCCCCTCGGGGAGTGTGGCCTGGCCTCGCAGCGGTGACCTCAGAGCCAGGTGTCAGTCACGTCCCTGCGAGGCTCTGGTCCCCTTCTTTCTGCAGAGGGTGGTGGCTCTGCAGGGCCAGGTGGCCCTCAGGTGAGTGGGAGCCCGGAGCAGGGACAGGCAGGTGCAGAGGCAGTCCTAGACAGGAAAGCGGGGTGCCCACCGGAACCAGCACCAGAGCCAGCCGCGTCCTGACACCCAGCGCACTCCTTTAGGAGTGCGTCTCGCTTTAGGAGCCATGCCCTTCGCTGCCCAGAGCGAGGGACCCAAGTCCCTAAGCCGTGCCCCACAACAGGCAGAGCTGGCACTGCCCTGAGCCCGGCCGATCGCCATGGTCCTGAACTAAAGACCCGCAAGATCCACATCCTGAGAGTAAGATCCCCAGAGTAGGCAGTTCTGGGAAAAGTCACTTTTGAAATTATTTAAGAGACATTTACATTTTTAAAAGAATTCGGGAACCAGCAGTTAGTGTAATGGCTATGTCACTGGACTCTCATGTAGTCAACCGCTGTTCGCGTCCCGGACCCGGTGGCTTAAAACTCACACTGGGCACGTGTGCGTGCGTGCCCAAGATCCCGAGAGGAGAATGGAGGAGAAGGGATTGTGGCGTGACCATCCCCCCTGGGGGGTGATTTCTCGCTTTCTGTCTCTCTCTGTCTGGCAAGTGCACGCGCCCTATAGCGAAAACCTCTCCAAAAAAAAAAGAATTTATTTGGGGACCAGCAGGTGGCGTGGTGGTTAAGGTGCTAGACACTCCCACATGGCCGACCAGTGTTCGATTCGAGAATCTGGTGGCTTGCTTTCTCACTTCCTCTCTCTCTCACTCTCACTCTCTGTCTCTCTCTGGTCAAATTCAAAAATAAGTGAACGAATAAAATAAAATAAACATTTCTTAAAAAAGAATTTATTTGAAAAGCAAAACATCACAGAATACTTGCTAAAGTTTTTGTTTGGGTTTGGTTTGGTTTTTGCCATGGGGAGCATAGAGAGACAGGGGAAGTGAGAAGCACTGGGGGGCGGCCACTCCGCTGTCCCTCCTCCAGGACACTCGGCATGCACACACACCTGGCGCGGATTTTCAAGCCACCCTGCCGACTGGCGTTCACGTGCTTCATCCTCTCATTCCTCATGCTGTGAAGAACCTGTCTGGCAATGAAGACTTCCTGGTCTCCACCAACCAGAGTCCTCCGCAGGCAGCCAGGCACCCCCTGCGCTCCGCCCTCCCTGCAGCGGGGCAGCGTCCTGCCCCCTCTTTGTCATCCCAGTTTTGTCAGTGGAGCAAGCAAGGTGGGTGACACCCTGCAGCTCAGGCCTGGACCAGGAAATGCTGTGGCGGGGCCTCCCAGCTGTCGCCTGCTGTGGGGGAGGGCCAGCCCCGGTCTCTGACCCGAGGAAGCAGAGGCCCTGGGGCTGGGGCACCGAGGCCAGCGAGAGGTGAGAGGTGTGGGAGGAAGGACCGGGCCACGTGCAGTTGGAGCTGGGCGCTCCTCCCTGTACAGAGCCGCAGGCCCCAGTCTGAGCCCGCCCGCCAGCTCCCCGGTTTGCCCCGGGGAAAAGCTGTGCCGCGGCTGGTTCCAAGCTCCCGGTGCAAACCTGCTCGGCCCCAGGCCTGGTGCGAGCTGGCGCGGGGCGACGTGCGGCCGTGAGCGCACGCGGGGTGCCTCCCTGCCCCGGTCGGAAGGACCGCGAGGCCGTGGGGGGCCCCGAGTCCCGGTCTCTGCCGGCCCCGGCCGGGATCCACCTGCCTTCCCGGAGGTCGGGGCGGCACAACAGGCAGAGCTGGCACTGCCCTGAGCCCGGCCGATCGCCATGGTCCTGAACTAAAGACCCGCAAGATCCACATCCTGAGAGTAAGATCCCCAGAGTAGGCAGTTCTGGGAAAAGTCACTTTTGAAATTATTTAAGAGACATTTACATTTTTAAAAGAATTCGGGAACCAGCAGTTAGTGTAATGGCTATGTCACTGGACTCTCATGTAGTCAACCGCTGTTCGCGTCCCGGACCCGGTGGCTTAAAACTCACACTGGGCACGTGTGCGTGCGTGCCCAAGATCCCGAGAGGAGAATGGAGGAGAAGGGATTGTGGCGTGACCATCCCCCCTGGGGGGTGATTTCTCGCTTTCTGTCTCTCTCTGTCTGGCAAGTGCACGCGCCCTATAGCGAAAACCTCTCCAAAAAAAAAAAAAAAGAATTGGTGGCGTGGTGGTTAAGGTGCTAGACACTCCCACATGGCCGACCAGTGTTCGAGTTCTGAATCTGGTGGCTTGCTTTCTCACTTCCTCTCTCTCTCACTCTCACTCTCTGTCTCTCTCTGGTCAAATTCAAAAATAAGTGAACGAATAAAATAAAATAAACATTTCTTAAAAAAGAATTTATTTGAAAAGCAAAACATCACAGAATACTTGCTAAAGTTTTTGTTTGGGTTTGGTTTGGTTTTTGCCATGGGGAGCATAGAGAGACAGGGGAAGTGAGAAGCACTGGGGGGCGGCCACTCCGCTGTCCCTCCTCCAGGACACTCGGCATGCACACACACCTGGCGCGGATTTTCAAGCCACCCTGCCGACTGGCGTTCACGTGCTTCATCCTCTCATTCCTCATGCTGTGAAGAACCTGTCTGGCAATGAAGACTTCCTGGTCTCCACCAACCAGAGTCCTCCGCAGGCAGCCAGGCACCCCCTGCGCTCCGCCCTCCCTGCAGCGGGGCAGCGTCCTGCCCCCTCTTTGTCATCCCAGTTTTGTCAGTGGAGCAAGCAAGGTGGGTGACACCCTGCAGCTCAGGCCTGGACCAGGAAATGCTGTGGCGGGGCCTCCCAGCTGTCGCCTGCTGTGGGGGAGGGCCAGCCCCGGTCTCTGACCCGAGGAAGCAGAGGCCCTGGGGCTGGGGCACCGAGGCCAGCGAGAGGTGAGAGGTGTGGGAGGAAGGACCGGGCCACGTGCAGTTGGAGCTGGGCGCTCCTCCCTGTACAGAGCCGCAGGCCCCAGTCTGAGCCCGCCCGCCAGCTCCCCGGTTTGCCCCGGGGAAAAGCTGTGCCGCGGCTGGTTCCAAGCTCCCGGTGCAAACCTGCTCGGCCCCAGGCCTGGTGCGAGCTGGCGCGGGGCGACGTGCGGCCGTGAGCGCACGCGGGGTGCCTCCCTGCCCCGGTCGGAAGGACCGCGAGGCCGTGGGGGGCCCCGAGTCCCGGTCTCTGCCGGCCCCGGCCGGGATCCACCTGCCTTCCCGGAGGTCGGGCCGGCGGCGGGGGAGGCAGCAGGGCCGAGCGGACCCCGGAGCGGAGCCCGAGCGAGTCCGGCCGACGGCGCTGCGCTTGGTCCCGGGGCCCCCCCCAGCACCGAGGCCGCACTGAGCTCCGAGTCCGGGGGCCGCGCCTGACGGAAGTGGAAGCAGGGGCCGAGCGCCCGGCACGGCCTCACTTCCGGTCAGCCCTGGCTGGGGCCGGCGGAACCGGCTCGCTGCGCTTGGTCCCGGGGCCCCCCCCAGCACCGAGGCCGCACTGAGCTCCGAGTCCGGGGGCCGCGCCTGACGGAAGTGGAAGCAGGGGCCGAGCGCCCGGCACGGCCTCACTTCCGGTCAGCCCTGGCTGGGGCCGGCGGAACCGGCT
>NW_006159686.1:572158-572892 GCF_000334495.1 Tupaia belangeri chinensis | reverse complement strand
GCGCTTCCACGGCCCGCGGCGCCATCTCGTGGCCGCCCGCGGGACTGCGCCGCCCCGCGCCCCGGGACCTGCGTGCGCCTCCTCCGGGGACCTGCGTGCGCCCCGGGAGCTGCGTGCGCCCCGGGAGCTGCGTGCACTAGAGCACATGGTGCCGCCCCGACTGAGTCCTCAGGAAACGAGAGAATTGTGGGGACGCAGCCGGGGGACCGGGACAGTGGGGCGTCGCTGGAAGAGCAGGCCCTGGGAGTGACTGAGCCGTGTGTCACAGCAGGAAGGGGGGTTTTGGAAGGGGAGCGAGGGAGAGGGAGAGTTTAAGCACGACTTAATAACGGCTCCACCCGCCTTCATCGGCTGCCCCAGCAGTTCCAGCCCGCCCGAAGGAGGACAGGCCTCAGGGCTGCCTTTCAGGTGGCTTTAGTCACGCACGGAAAGGGGGCTTGGAGTCACGATGGGACGAGCGAGCAAGCGGCCTGTGCTCACGCCGACGTGCACCCCAGCTTGTCAGAGGCGGATGCTGTCACTTTCTGGATACATCGCGCTGGGGCGGGGGTGGAGGGTGGGGCAGCTGGATCCCACACGACCCACCGCCCGGTTCAGGTCCAGATCTGGTGGCTTGAGGAGCAGGCTGGGCGAGTGTGGGTGCCGCGGTCCCAAGAGGAGCACGGGGAGGGACCAGCAGTTAGCGTAATGGCTGTGTCGCTGGACTCCCACGTAGTCGACCGCGGTTCGAGTCC
>NW_006159686.1:567770-571907 GCF_000334495.1 Tupaia belangeri chinensis | reverse complement strand
TCCCTCTCGATCTCTGGGTCTCTCTCCAGCTAGTGTTTGTGCTCTAGCAAAATCATAAATCACGGTGTAACGCCAGTGCCCAGAGCGGTGGCGTCCAGGTGGAAGCTCTGGCCTGCACCGAAGGCTCCCGTGGGCTCAGGAACGCTGGCGGGCAGAGCTTCCTCCAGGCTGCCTTTGCGGGCCCTCTGGCAGAACCCAGGGCGGCTCCCGGCCTCCTGAAGGGCAGAGGCCTGCCAGCCCTGCGCCCTCTCCCCCTGGGCCTGCCATCTCAGAAGTTCGCCCAGGACAGGCGCCCCGGCCCTCCTCTGCAGCAGGGGGCACTGCTGCGCAAGGGAGCTGAGCTCAGAGGTTCTGGTCGCAGTAGCCAGCCAGTGCCAGAACAGCCCGAGGTACGACCTCAGAACCCAGCCCTGCACATGGCCTGCAGGCTGCAGTGTTCTCTGGGGGTTCCACCCTCTGCTGCCTCCTCCCGTGGCAGACACAGACACTGGTCCCCACTTTCTTTTACCCTTTTTCTTTTTTGTTTAATTTTACACATTGTCATTATTTTATATTTTATTTTTGAGAGGTTTTTGCTATAGGGCGTGTGCACTCGCCAGCGAGACAGAGACAGAAAGCAAGAAATCACCCCTGAGGGGATGGCCACGCCACAATCCCTTCTCCATTCTCTCTGGATCTTGGGCATGGACACACACGCGCCCAGAGTCAGTCCAAGCCACCGGACCCAGGACTTGAACTGCGGTCAACTACATGGGAGTTCAGCGACATAGCCATTATGCTAACTGCTGATCCCTATATTTTATTTTTGAAGTTGACCAGATAGACACACACGGAGAGAGAAGTGACGTGAGAAAGCAAGCTGCCAGGTCCAGGACTAGAACCACAGTCAGCCATGTGGGAGTCTGGCCACCCTAACCACCACACCACCTGCAGGCCCCTTTTTCTTTTTCTTTTCCGGCTCTTGCCAGACCGTACATGTCCGCACGGGAGAGAGAGAGGCTGCCCTGCCGTGGACTGCCGCACCAGTCCCCACTCCTCCCGCACCTTCCTCTCGGGACTCGAATACCTGGGCCTCTCTCACCTTCCTCCCCAGAGTCAGCCCCACCAGGTGCTGTTGTCCCACTTGGAAACGGCGGTAAGTGAGCCTCACCCATCACAGCATTCATTTACTCACGCTCAGTAGTCAAGGCCAGCCCCGCAGCTGTGATGAGCCCACAGACACTGCGTTGCTGGCCTCGAGAAGTGGGTTGTCAAGAGGAAGTGACAGTGTCCCTGACTGCTGTAGACGTCAAGTGTCCCCTCCTGGAGGGGCCACATGAGCAAAGCGCTGGCCCGGCGAGGTTCAGGTCCGGCACGCTCTTCAGTGCACACGCGTGTCTGTGTCACTAAAGGAAACAGTGGCCATCAGGAAGCAGGAGTGCCAGGGGACTTGGCAGAAGGACACAGAGGCCAGCAGAGGGGGCGGGGGGCGGGAACAGCTCCCTCCCGGCTCAGGACAACCTGCTCAGGTGGGCACACTGAGCACCTGCTGTGGGCAGGCCCTTTTCCCGGAGCTGGCAAGTCCCGGAGGGGCTCACAGACTGCGTGGTTCTCCTTTAGGGGCCAGACACCCACTCGAGACCTCAGTTGCTGGCTCTTGCACTGAAGCGCACCCTGGCCCCCACTGCCCCGTGGCCAGCTGCTCCCCCCGCCTCTCCTGCTGTGCCCCCACCCCGGTCCCCAGGCTGCCTCTGGGCTCTGCGGTCCCAGAGTGTCCTAGGTCTCCAATTTAGCTCAGCCACTGGAAGGTGCCCAGAGGCTGTGTGTGGTGAGAGGAGCAAGGAGGGGAGCCGTCCTCTCTCCCTGGGGCCTGTGGCTACCCTGCTTCGGCCCCTTCAGGGACAGGGCACGCACCAGAGGCAGACAGAGGGCCAGGATCCCGCTCCGGGGGATGCAGCGGTAGGGGCTGGCCTCGGCCAAACGGCAGGAGCACCGTCGCGGTGCTCTGTGCACTGGTGTCCGTGGGGCTGGGGAGACACAGGCTGGAAGTCCCCCATGCCACCAGGCAGGGAGGGAGGCGGCCGCACCCCACGGGCTTACCTTGCGCCAGGGCATGCACTGCAGGAAGATGGTCTTGGACTGGCAGTAGGTCTGCGGGGCACTGTCAGTCCTGACGCAGCAGCCGCTCCGGCACTCAGAGTGGCCGGAGCAGTTGTACCCGTTGGGCTGCAGGCCACAGGAGACTGTCCTTTCTGCTGCCCGCCTGCCCCTTTCCCCTGACCCTTGCAGGGGCAGGTGGGAGCGTGGCAACGGGGTGCTGTCGCACTCTCCACCCTCCAGCGCACCCCACACACCTTTCTCCAGGACAGGCACTGCAGGAAGACGGTCTGGGGGGTGCAGAACTTCTGCGGGTTCAGGCTGTTGGTGACGCAGCAGCCGCTCTGGCACTCGGAGTGGTCCTCACAGGCCTGTCCGATGCCCTGAAACCCCGCGGGCTCTGTTCACCTGCTCCAAGCAACTCCAGTGGGCCCAGCACTCCACAGGGCCTCCTGCACCCATTGCTGATGCCCATCTTTCAAGCTCAGGCGGCCACCACCATGGGTCACCTGCGGACTGGAGCTCCCAGACCAAGTAGGCCAGGCAGGTCAGTGGTAGGGTGCCCATGGTGAAGGGTCCCCACGTGGACGAGGAGTGAACTGAGTCATAGAGCTGAAGGAGCAGCTGGGTCAGGCTTGGAGGCCAGCTCGCCACCCCTGTGCTGGCAGTCCACAAGCAAAGAAACCGAGGCTCAGAGAGCGTAAGGGATTGCCCTAGGATCACACAGCGCATGAAGACATTCCAACTCACACCTGCCAGCCCACCTAGCCTGTCTGCTGTCACCTCTGAAGAAGGTGCCATGGTAACAGTGGCCTTTGACAGTGATTCAGGGCCCTCAGTAGGTTTGTTTTGTTTTGTTTTGTTTTGTTTTTGAGAGGTTTTTTGCTACAGAACATATGCACTCGCCGGAGAGACAGAGAGAGATAGAAAGCGAGAAATCACCCCCCAGGGGGGATGGCCACATCGCAATGCCGTCCCCATTCTCCTTGGGATTTTGGGCACACACACACACCCGGTGTGCGTGTTAAGCCGCCAGGTCGGGACTCAGACCGGTCAGCTATGTGGGAGTGCAGCGACATAACCACTACGCCATTTGCTGGTCTGCCACAGTGGGTCCTAAGATAGGCAAGGGGTTTTCGGAGCTGCGTGGCAGTGGGTCGCACCTACTGCGTCGGTGTTAGGCACTGAAACTGAGCAAGGTTTGAAATAACAATAATAAATCCATTGCTAAATAAAACTTGCCATAAGTAACAAAACACTACGGGAAAATGCGTTTTCAAAAAGCGAGGTGCAGAACAGGGGGCCGAGGGGCCTCTCCTGTTAGGCTCCATTTCTGGAGCCTGCCGAGGCCTAGAGGACAGGCGGAGTCCAGAGGAAGGACAGCCACATTAAGACATCACAGGCCTGGTAGTTAAGGCCCTGGATTGCCTCATGACCAACTGTGGTTCAAGTCCTGGACCCAGCGGCTTGAAAATCAAAACAGCTAAATAGATAAATAAAAACATGTAAAAAAATCACCAGGGAATTGTTATCTCAGGAAGGCCCCACAAGGGCGGAGACCTGGGAGCCCCCAGGGCCCACTGAGGCCTGCTACCTCAGACAAGGGATATGTTAACGGGCACGCGTCCCAGGACCGTCCATTTCTCCTAAGAGTGATGAGGCCGGGAGGCAGTCCAGCAGGGCCGGTTTGCATCAGGGCAGGGGAGGGAAGGGGCTCAGAGGACCTCAGGCGACAGGGCTGGGGGTGGTAGGTGTGGGGAGTCTCCTGGCACTGGGGCAACTCGCACAGTAAAGGAAGCAGGAGAGCCCTGGGCCCGGCGCCCGTGCACACAGCCGTCTGGCACACCCCCGTCCCGGGAGGCAGGGCCGCAGGCCAGGGTCCCCGGTCCAGGAGAGTGGGGTTGGGCAGAGAGGGCGGGAGCTCGCGTGGAAGAGACGGCCAGGACCCCAGGAGAGCGGCCAGCGTGCCTGCGGAGGCCCGGGCGCCTCACCTTGTGCGACAGCGGCATCACCGCCTTGTGGACAGCCCCACGCGCGGACAGCATCAAGAGCAGCAGCTGC
>NW_006159686.1:566187-567676 GCF_000334495.1 Tupaia belangeri chinensis | reverse complement strand
CCCCGCCCCCGCCCCACCAGCTCCGCCCAGGTCCAGCCGTGCTCCGCCCACACCGAGGCCACGCCCCAGCCCAGCTCCGCCCAGGCCCCGCCGTGCTCCGCCCACAGCGAGGATGATTGGCCCACACCACCACACCACCTTTCCCCTGCAAAATAAGATTTTTTTGCCAGAGGGCAAGGGACGGAGAGAGAAAGAGCCCCATGTGGCACGAACAGCCTGCAATCCCTCTCCATTTTCTATCCTGCCGGAATGCTGGGCATGCACACACAGGTCCGAGTGGTTTTCCAAGCAGCTGCTGTGCAAAGCCATTTCCTCACATAGGTATCCAAGAGCCACCAGCCCCACCGCCAACCTGAAGGGCCTTCCCTAGGGACAGAGCACACAGAGGTCAGCATCTGCAGTTTCCTTAACTAAAACATGGACTGACTGCTTTTCTGCGTTTGGTTTTCTGTAACTTAGATTTAGTTTACCTACGGTGAGCCAGGCCGTAGCCACAAAGGCCCTGGCGAGGCGTTCCATCCGAGTGCTGTGGCTTGGTTTCAAGGGGAGCTCCCATGAGCACTGTCACAAACAGCCACAGCAGCGGCAGCGCAGGTGCGGAGGGGGGTGAGCGAGCTGCCAGGCTTAGACTAGCAGAAACACCGTTTCCTCTAAGCTTACCTTTGCCAAAGCAGTGCAGGGCCTGCCCGTGGCCTGGTGGTTAGAGTGACAGGGTCCCACGTGGCCAACCCCACGGTTCAAATTCCAGCCCCAGGGTTTGAAAGACACGCTGGGTGCACGTGTGCCTCAAGTCCCAATGGGATGGACACAGAGGAAAAGGGATTGCGGATGCCATGACCGCGACATGCCTCTGGGCAGCACACCCCACCCCCTCTGCGGATCTCTCTCTGTAAGCCCCCTCTGGCAATTTATGAAAAAGGGATTAAAAATAATTACGAAGTTGCGACGTTCTTTCTGTACTTGAAATCAGGAAAAAAGATGTTTTTCTGGTCTCAAACCTTTTCATAGGCTCTGGCAAAGGTCACAGCCCACGGCACACACCTGGAGACCACACGGCCCACCCATGGCACATGCCTAGAGACCACACGGCCCACAGCACATGCCTGGAGACCACAAAGCCCACCCATGGCACATGCCTGGGGGCCACACAGCACACCCATGGCACATGCCTGGAGCCCACACGGCTCACAGCACATGCCTGGGGACCATAGCACACGCCTGGAGACCACACGGCCCACAGCACATGCCTGGGGACCACAGCACATGCCTGGAGACCACACGGCCCACGGCACACACCTGGGGGCCACATGGCCCACAGCACACGCCTGGGGACCACACAGCCCACAGCACACACCTGGAGACCACACACAGCCCACCCATGGCACACGCCTGGAGACCACACGGCCCACAGCCCAGGGACACCGGCTCCTGGAACAGACGGCCCAGCACTGAGGGTCACGAGTCACTGATCAGAGCAGCCACGGTGGAC
>NW_006159686.1:557867-566017 GCF_000334495.1 Tupaia belangeri chinensis | reverse complement strand
CCACAACCAGCCACAGCAGCGGCAGCGCAGGTGCGGAGGGGGGTGAGCGAGCTGCCAGGCTTAGACTAGCAGAAACACCGTTTCCTCTAAGCTTACCTTTGCCAAAGCAGTGCAGGGCCTGCCCGTGGCCTGGTGGTTAGAGTGACAGGGTCCCACGTGGCCAACCCCACGGTTCAAATTCCAGCCCCAGGGTTTGAAAGACACGCTGGGTGCACGTGTGCCTCAAGTCCCAATGGGATGGACACAGAGGAAAAGGGATTGCGGATGCCATGACCGCGACATGCCTCTGGGCAGCACACCCCACCCCCTCTGCGGATCTCTCTCTGTAAGCCCCCTCTGGCAATTTATGAAAAAGGGATTAAAAATAATTACGAAGTTGCGACGTTCTTTCTGTACTTGAAATCAGGAAAAAAGATGTTTTTCTGGTCTCAAACCTTTTCATAGGCTCTGGCAAAGGTCACAGCCCACGGCACACACCTGGAGACCACACGGCCCACCCATGGCACATGCCTAGAGACCACACGGCCCACAGCACATGCCTGGAGACCACAAAGCCCACCCATGGCACATGCCTGGGGGCCACACAGCACACCCATGGCACATGCCTGGAGCCCACACGGCTCACAGCACATGCCTGGGGACCATAGCACACGCCTGGAGACCACACGGCCCACAGCACATGCCTGGGGACCACAGCACATGCCTGGAGACCACACGGCCCACGGCACACACATGGGGGTCACATGGCCCACAGCACACGCCTGGGGACCACACAGCCCACCCACGGCACACGCCTGGAGACCACATGGCCCATGGCACACACCTGGAGACCACACGGCCCACGGCACACACCTGGAGACCACACGGCCCACGGCACACACCTGGGGGCCACATGGCCCACAGCACACGCCTGGGGACCACACAGCCCACAGCACACACCTGGAGACCACACACAGCCCACCCATGGCACACGCCTGGAGACCACACGGCCCACAGCCCAGGGACACCGGCTCCTGGAACAGACGGCCCAGCACTGAGGGTCACGAGTCACTGATCAGAGCAGCCAGTGTGGACATAACTCAGAGGTCCCGGGGTGGGTGGTAACAGCACAGCACACCACCCACGGAGTCCTGGCCCGCCCTAGAGGTGGGGACGGTGCTGTGGTGAGTCTGCACCAGCTGGAGAAGGCCCCACTCTGGGCCTGCCTGAGCTGGTGGTGCCCAGGCCTCATCCAGCCCACTGGACTGGGGGCGGCGTGGCGTGCAGATCCGATGGGGAGCGGCTTTCTCTGCCATGTGTGGGAAAATTTTAAAAAGCTTTCCATAAAAACAAAACAAAAAACACTTGCATGCTACAGCCTGGTGAACCTCGGTGTCACGCCGAGTTGCCAGAAGACAATGCTGGGTCCACTTGGTGAGTCCCAGAGTAACCAGCCCAGGCCCAGGGAGCAGGAGGCGTCAGGGCCGCGGGGGCAGGCAGTGGCGTGTGGGACAGGCTCCGTTTTACCAGAAGAGAGTTCCAGCCACCATCCTGCTGATGCTACCCGGCTCCTCACTGCGGGGAAGCGGCCAGTGGGGGGCACTGTGCGGATCTCGGGGCTGCCATTGGCCGCCAGGGTTCAGTCTCAGTCCCCGGGCTTGAAAACATGCTGGGCGAGCCCATGGCCAGGATCCTGGAGCCTGAAGGTGGCGTGGTGGTTAAGGCACTGGACTCCTACACGGCCTACTGAGGTTCGAGTACCGGACCTGGCACCTTGTTCTCTCACTTCCTCTCTCTCTGTTTCCCTCTCTCGCTCTGTCCCTCTCTGGTCAAATTAAATATAAAAATTAAAAAATAAAGTTAAATAAAATAATTACTTAATTAAAAAAAATGCTGGGTGTGCGTGTGGCCAGGGTCCTGCCGAGGTGGGAAGCGGAGGGAGGCTGGGGTGGCCACCACAGGGGCAGCCTCTCTCCACATGTGCACTGAGCCACTCGCATCATTGTTATGTTGGAGAGGTTTTTGCTATAGGGCGCATGCGCTCACCAGAAAGACAGAAAGAGAGAGATAGAAAGCGAGAAATCACCCCCCAGGGAGGATGGCCATGCCGCAATCAATTCTCCTCCGTTCTCGTCTCGGGATCTTGGGCATGCACGCACACGCGCCCGGCGTGAGTTTAAGGCACCGGGTCCGGGACTCAAACCATGGATGACTACATGGGAGTTCAGTGTCATAACCATTACGCTAACTGCTGGTCTCCATTGGCATCTTAAAAAAAGGGAGAGAGTGTATTTCACTCTAGAGAGAGACACAGAGAGAGAGAGAGAGAGTAAGAAAGCACCCAGGGAAGATGGCCATGCCACAATCCCTTCTCCACTCTCCTCTCAGGATTTCGAGCATACACCTGGCATGTTTTTTCAAGCCACCAGGTCCTGGACTTGAACCGTGCAGTCGACCAGGTGGGATCCAGCACCTTGACCTCTGCGTCTCCTGCCGACCTAGATGGTCAGCTCTGTTGGTGGACGCTCTGCCACAGTGAGACCGAGACCAGGCCACCCTCCATGCCCCAGGCGCAGTGGCTCCTGACCTCGAGGTGTAGCCAGGGCAGACCCTCCCAGGCTCTTCTCCACGGGCCTCTGGAGGGCTCGCAGCTCAGAGCAGACCCCACCCAGTCTTCCACCGAAGTCCCTCAGGCTGGTGCTGTGCCCTCCCAGAGCACAGGAGGCCTGGCCGGCTCAGCACCCCACCCCACATCCCCCCACAAGGCAGAGCTGGCCCAGGGCTGAGGCCATTCCTGGGCCCTTTCCTGGAAAATCGGCACGGGGGCAGCCGGCAGGTCTGCAGAGTTGCTAGCCCTCATCTTTAGCCTTCAGCAGGCCCACCCGCTCTCCTAGGTCCCACCTGCTCCCTGGTGAGGACGCGAGAGCCCCCTGCAGCTCCCAGGAACGCTGGCCGCTGGCCGCCAGAGTGGAGCTGCTGGCAGAGTGAGTGGGACACTGGGCCTGGTGTCCAGCCCAGCCTTCGTCCCACCTGGTCCCGCCTTCAGCCCAGGAGAAAGTCTGTCCTCACTGCACACGGGAGACTGGATGTGCGGGTGGGCGGTGGCCAGATCACACCAGAGAACAGGACCTGGCCGTCACCAGCACCCCGAGGCCACATCGTGACCTCTGACCCCGCAGCCATGGCCAGACTGTGGGCGCTTCCCTAGTCCTGTAACTTCCAAGCAGGCCCAGGCGGAGCCAGCTACACCCACCCCTGCAGAGCGCCAGCTGCTCCCACCCAGGGCCCTTGGCCGCCCTTCTCCACCCCAGCGTCGGCTCGGCTGCCCGCCTGCCCACCTGCGTCTGCCGCCACAGGTGCGGGCATCTCCGGTGCCCAGCAGCCAGGCTCAGCTGGACCCTCACCCGTTTCCACATCTCTGCTCACTCAGAAACACTCTCTGGCTGTTTCCTTGTTATTTTATCCCCCACTTTTTTTTGTTTGTTTGTTTGTTTTTGAGAGAGAGATGTTTGCTAATGTGCACGTAGGGTTGCCAGAGAAACAGATGGAAAGTAAGAACTCACCCTGGGGGGCCACGCCGCAGTCCCTTCTCCTCCACTCCCCACCTGTCAGGAGTCAGGGCACATGTGCACATGCAGCTGCCAGTGCTGGGATTCGAACCACAGCAGGCCCTGTAGCACCCAGCTCCCTTAACCACTAGGCTTTGGGGCTGGCTTATTATTTTGGGGGTGGGGGGGTCTGTTTTCAATCTCCTTATGCATGCACCAGAGAGAGACATAGAGGGAAAGTGAGAAAACACACCCCCGAGGCAATGGCCACATCACAATCCCTTCTCCATTCTCCTCTGGGGATTTTTTTTTTTTCAGAGGTTTTTGCTATAGGGTGCATGCATTCACCAGAAAAACAGAGAGAGACAGAGAGATAGAACGTGAGAAATCACCCCCCCGGGGGGATGGCCACGCCACAATCTCTTCTTCTCCATTCCCCTCTCGGAATCTTGGGCACGCATGCACACGCTCCTGGCATGAGTTTAAGCCACCGGGTCCAGGACTTGAACCACGGTCGGCTACATGGGAGTCCAGCAACACAGCCATTATGCCAACTGCTGGTCCCTCCTCTTGGGATTTTGAGCACATGTGCGTGCACACAAACACAAACACACGCACACACACACACACACACACACACACACGCTTGGCATGTCTTTTTAAGCTACCAGTTCCAGGACTTGAACTGTGCAGTTGGCCATGTGGGATCCACCGCTTTAACCACTTGGCCACCTCCCAGCTTTATAAAGCTATTTTTAAGAAGTAGTCTGTTTAGGGCAGCTGGAGTGCAGTATAACCATCTTCTGTGATATTGGACCCTGACCTAAGGTACATTACCTCTATTTTTAAAATTGTTTATGGGCAGCAGGTGACGCGGTGGTTAAAGGCACTGATTTAAGTCTTGGACCTGGTGACATGTTTCTCGCTTTCCCTTTCTCTCTCTCTCTCTCTGGTCAAATTTTTTAAAAAAATTATAATAATACAAATGGAATTACATAAATAATTCTTATTTTTTTTTTAAAAAGTTCATTTCTTGGGGACCAGTAGGTGGCGTGGTGGTTAAGGTGCTGGTCACTCCCACATGGCCCACCATGGTTCGAGTCCCAGACCTTGTGGCTTGCCTTCTCACTCCTCCTCCCCCCTCTCTATCTCTGTCTCTCTCTGGTCAAATTTAAAAAAAAAGTTCATTTCTTGGGACCAGCAGATGAGGAAATGGGTACATCATTGGACTCCCACGTAGTTGACTGCAATTTGAGTCCCAGACCCCATGGCCTAAAACTCATGCCGCGAGTGTGTACTTGCCTAAAATCCTGAGAGGAGAATGAAAGAAAAGGGATTGTGGCATGGCCACCCCCCCCGGGGGGGGTGATTTCTGTCTCTCTGTCTCTCTTTGTCTCTCCAGTGAGTACACACACCCTAAAGCAAAAAAAATCTCTCATTAAAAAAGGTTAATTCTGGGACCAGCAGTTAGCCTAATGGCTGTCACTGGACTCCCATGTAGTCGACCGCGGTTCGCATCCTGGACCCGGTGGCTTAAAACGCACGCAGGGCGTGTGTGCATGCATGCCCAAGATCCCAAGAGGAACATGGAGGAGAAGGGATTGCGGCGGGGCCATCCCCCCTGGGGGGTGATTTCTTGCTTTCTGTCTCTTTGTCTCTCTCTGTCTGTCTGGCAAGCACACACGCCCTATAGCAAAAACCTCTACAAAAAAAAAAAAAAGTTATTTCTTCCATGAGCGAAAGAGACAGTTGCCCAAACAGTGGCTTGACCCCCACAGTGGACCCCCCAGCCTCGGCAGCCTGGATTCCAGGCAGTTTGTGCCCTGTGCCCTTAGAGAGGTTTCTGGAATCAAACTCAACTTCCATTTAGCTGACCCCACAGAATGGCGCATTTGCCACTGTGCCACTGTCTGTCTTCAAACAAACTTGGAAAAGAAAATAATTTAAATTATAATTTTGTTGTTTTATAGGGTTATTCAATAATGAATTTTAAAAAATCTATTCTTGCTAGCGAATAATATTTCCTCTTAACCAAAGGTTTAAGAATTCAACTGAGGGGCATAATGGTTACATCACTGGACTCCCACATGTCGACTGCAGTTCGAGTCCTAGACCTGGTGTCTTACACTCATGCCAGGCATGTGTATATGCATTCTCAAGATCCTGAAAGGAGAATGGAGGAGAAGGGATTGCAGCGTGACCATCCCCTCTGGGGGAGTGATTTCTCGCTTTCTGTCTCTCTGTCTCTGTCTGTCTGGCGAGCGCACGTGTCCTATAGCAAAAACCTCTCTTAAAAAAAAAATTCAACTGAGGATTGGCAAGTGGCTTGGTGGTTAAGGCTCTGGCCTCCCACATGGCCAACCATATTTTAAGTCCCAGACCTGAGGGCTTGGTTTTTCACTTTCTCTCTCTCTCTCTTTTTAAAAGAATTATTTAATTTTATTTATTTTTTAATTTGACCAGCGATAGATACAGAGAGGAAGAGAGAGAGGGAAAGTGAGAAAGCAAGCCACCAGGTCTAGGACTGGAACCAAGGTTGGCCATGTGGGAATGTCCAGCACCTTAACCACCACGCCACCTACTGGCCCTCTCCCTCTCTCTCTCATCAAATTAAATTAACTTTTTTTTTTTTTTTTGGAGAGATTTTCACTATAGGGCACATGCGCTCACCAGACAGACAGAGAGAGACATAGAGACAGAAAGTGAGAAATCAACTGCTGGTTCCAAATTAAATATCTTTTTTTAAAAAAATTCTATCGGATAGTTTAACTTTTCATTTGGAAAGTGCCTTTTCAAAGTAAAAAAACTACATGAAACTCTGTCCTCTGAAGATTTTCTCTTGTTATTTTAGATTTTTTGCCATAGGGCATGTGCATTCGCCAGAGAGACACAGAGGAAGGAAAGTGAGAAGGCGTGCCTCTGGGGGGATGGCCACCCCACAATCCCTCTGCATTCTCCTCTCAGGAGTTTGGGCGAGCTCGCACACGCACCTTTTTTTTTTTTTTTTTTGTAGTTTATGTAAAAATTTATTTGACCAAAATGTAGAAAAAGTGATACTGTTACATATGATACAGTTGCAAGAATCTAAAGTGTGGGTTTTACTCCATTGCACAATCTGCTAGTGTGTCCTGGGTAGTGTGATGCTTAATAAACAGAGCGAGGGGCAGGGGACTCAGATAAGCTGGAAGCAGGGGGATTTTTACTCAGAATCGTAAACCGGAGTTGGCCCCGACACTGCTGGGGATGTGCAATGTTTCAGGTCTGAGATGTCCACTGAGAAAGCAGAAATTCAGCAAAGCCAGAACGTGCAGCCCCGTCTACACAGTACTCCATACCCAGCTTAACCAGGAGCGTCTTGGTCTTTTCACTTGGTCCCAAAGAAGGAATGAAGTCCCAGGTAAGTAAACCTTCAATTCGCCGCTCCCTGAAGTAGAGAGATGAAATCAATGACCTCTTTTTACCCCTACTGTGATTCCAGAGAAGTCCCTTCTATAGAGTTTTGTGAATGAACGAAACTCTCTTTGCTCCATGTACTGATGGCCAGCAGCTGTTCTGGTCTGAACAGGACCGAACGCCACCATATTCCGGCTGAGGGCTGGCCTTAGAGCACACAAACGGGTCCTTGAAGGAATACAGACATGCTCTTCAGAGAATCACTTTTAAATGGAAGAAATGCGGAAGAGCCTAACAGGATCTATCCAGAAAACGTGTGGGTAGTTACGGCTGTTTCCTAAGCATGCTCACGCCGGCTCAGACGTTTGTTCTGCAGAGTGGAGGGTGGAGCAGGGCCAGGATGAATAAGTTTATCTCAGGTTTCTGACTTCCCAACATAGTCCCCCCACTTCCCCCCCCACTCTGGATGGAAAATTCCCACCCAGTTAATGTAATGGTCCATAGCCTTCACAGGCTGTTGTTTGACCAGCTGCGACCCAGGGGTTACATTCTTCAGCGTTTTAAACTGATCTATGACTAGAGAGCAGAGTCTATTCTTGAACGTGTGGGGTGGTCTATTTTCCTAGGAGCCAGCTGCCCTCAGTCTGATGCTCACTATGAAATACCCGGCCTACCTCAGGAATAAATGCAGCTTAAGAATAATAACAGAGCTGAAAAAGCTGGTGCCATTGGAAAGGAGGAAGGAATTAGATTTAACTGATGCTCAAAGCTTCTCAGATACAAAATATTTGGTCATGTGTTCAATAATTTGCTTGACATTTCCAGCAAAGCGAAGATGCAATAACAAAAACCAAACAAACAAAAAAAACTTCTTACAAGAGAAGAGAAAGACACGGTGCTCTGGTGTTTGTGTTGGAACAAGACCCTTCTGTTCCGGTTATACACAATGAAGTTCATTTAGTGTCTGATCCAGTGTCTGATGTAAGTCCGCGTTCTCTCCTTTGGCCTGGGCAAGTTTTTCTTCCAGGTCATCAATGGTCTTTTCCAGTTTGGCAACAGTTCTCTCTGCAAATTCGGCACGGGTCTCAGCCTCTTTCAGTTTATCAGAAAGGAGTTTAATTTCTTCTTCATATTTGTCCTCCTTTTCAGAATACTTTTCAGAGGCAGCCTCGAGCGATTTCAGGTTATTAGTGACATTCTTTTTTTTTTTTTTTTTTTTTGAGAGATTTT
>NW_006159686.1:554852-557844 GCF_000334495.1 Tupaia belangeri chinensis | reverse complement strand
AGAGACAGAGAGACAGAAAGCGAGAAATCACCCCCCAGGGGGGATGGCCACGCCGCAATCCCTTCTCCTCCATTCTCCTCTCGGGATCTTGGGCACGCACGCACACGCGCCCGGCGTGAGTTTTAAGCCACCGGGTCCGGGACGTGAACCGCGGTCGACTACGTGGGAGTCCAGCAACATAGCCATTACGCTAACTGCTGGTTCCCATTAGTGACATTCTTGAGTTCTTCTTCCAGGTCACCACATTTTAGTTCAGACACCTCCGCACGCTCCTCTGCCCTTTCCAGCTCGCCTTCCAGGATGACCAACTTACCAGCTACCTCGTATTTGCGGTCGGCCTCCTCGGCAATGTGCGTGGCCTCTCTGAGCTGCATCTCCATCTTCTGCTCATCTGTCATGGCCCGGTTTTCTATCACCTCTTTCATCTCGCGCTCTCATCTGCCGCCTTTCCCGTCTCCTCCAGCTTCTGCAGGGCCGTGGCCAGCCGTTCTTGAACCCTGTCCAACCCCTCAACCAGCTGGATGCGTCTGCTGAGAGCTGCCACATCCCCTTCAGCTTTCTCGTGCTGCTCGGGCTCGCTGTCCAGCTCCTGCTGCAAGCCCTGCGCGCGGTCCTCCGCCTTATCCGCCCGCTGTTGCAGGGCTTGGATCTTGCATTTCACCACCTCCAGGGAGTTGAGGCTGGCCAAGGCGCGGAGGCACGGGGGCGCACGCAGCAGGCAGCGGGGAGCTCCTCGCACCATTTTTTTTTTTAAAGAATTATTTTAACTGTATTTATTTTATTTTTTATTATTTATTATTATTTTTTTTTATTATTTATTTATTTTAATTTGACCAAAGAGAGAGAAAGCAAGCTGCCAGGTCCAGGACTTGAACCATAGTCAGCTATGTGGGAGTCTAGCACCTTAACCACCACGCCACCTGCCAGTCCCACACACCATGTTTTTCAAGGTCACAGGTCCCAGACGCCAATGGAGTCAGCCTCATGGGACCCAGCGCCTGGACCACCACGCCACCTGCTGGCCCTGAGGCCCATTAAGATATACTCATCCAGGGCAACCCCTGGTGCGCTGGTCCAGGCAGCTGGGTCCCATAGAGTTGTGCAGTCCCCGTCCTGGACGCAGCCAGTGTGCCCAAAATCCCAAAGGAGGGAGAACTGTAGAGGATTGAGGCGTGGCCACCTCCCTACTTTCTCAGTTCTCTCTCTCCACTGAGTTACGTGCCCTCTGGCAAAACTTTAAAACAGTAAAAAGGTAAGGAAAGAATCGAGGCAAAGAAAATGTATTTGTGCAAATGACAGATACTAATTACGCCTCGGCCGTGGCTCAGGGCTGGGACAGCTCTGGTCTATGTCCATGCCAGAAGCGTCTTCTCCCGCGCCCAACCACTGCTCCACATTCTCCCTCTGCCCGGCCTCACCACCTCCCGCCAGGAGCTATGGTGTGTGTATCCTGCTTGGTTTTCAGCATGGCTGTGTGACTTCTGGGATGAACATGCTCTGGTAGTTTGTGTGGCCCAACTAGGAGTTGGGCCCCAGGAAGGCTTTCCACTGCTGGGTCCAGGGACCTCTCATGGAAGACAGAGTGGAGGACGTGACAGCTCGGCCCACGTGTCTCACTTGCACACCTGCTCAGCTTGACTCGTGTGTCTCGTTTGCACACCTTCTGCTTAACTGGGAGTCTGTGACTGGCTGAGAACCAGGTCTTTGCTACAAGAAACACCTGAGTTAGGTTTTCAGTTAGTTCATGCCAGGTGAGGCTGCAGTTGGCTAAGTCAGGACTTGTACACGGGCAAACTCAGGTCAGCTCTAAATTAATTGACCAGTGTTCATCACGGCACTCTTGGTAAAATTAGCTCGGAAACCTTTGACCAGCAGATGGCGCAGTGGTCACATCGCTGGAGTCCTGTAGAGTTGACCGTGGCTGGAGTTCAGGACCTGATGGCTTAAAACGCACCCCAGGTTGAGGCCAGTAGGTGGCGCGGTAGTTAAAGGCATTGGGCTCTCCCATGGCTGACCATGGTCCAAGTCCTGGACCTGGCTGCTCGCTTTCTTGCCTTCCTTTTCTGTCTCTCTCTGATGGAACTGGAAAATAACAATACTAAAAGTAATTCTTAAACAAAACAAAATTAAACAGAAACAACTCACGCTGGGCAAGGGGCCAGCAGGTGGTGTGGTGGTTCAGGGTGTTGGACTCCCACATAGCTGACCGTGGTTTGAGTCCTGAATCTGGCAGCTTGCTTTATTACTTTCTCTTTCTTTCTCCTCCCTTCTCTGGTCAAATAAAAAAATAATAATAAAAATTAAATTAAATAATTCTAAACAAACAAAAAACTCATGCCGAGCGTGTGCCTGTGTGCTCAATATCCCAAGAGGAGAATGGAAGGGAAGGGATTGTGGCATGGCCATCCCCCTGGGGGCGAGTCTCGCTTTCTGTCTGTCTCTGGGGACACACATGCCCTATAGCAAAAACCTGTCTTTAAAAAGTCCCTTTGAGACCTCACGCCTAAGTGTGACGTCTGGAGGATGTCATTTGGCCACAGAAAGGGGTGAGGCCACTGGGGCACAGGCTACCCTGTGGGTGGAAGCGACTGGGAGGGGCAGGTGAGATGCCCCCACCGACCCGAAGGGTCCAGAGCAGAGAGGAGAATGGAGACGGGACAGTGGCGGCCACCCCTCGCTCTCCCTCTTACTGTCTGTTTTTCTCCGGCGAGCACAAGCACTCCATAGCAGAAACCTTAAAAACAAAAAATTTACTTTTTTGCTAAGAAATTACAAAACCCCTTTAGACACAAAGAAACGCCGGATGGGAAGTTGAGAGATGGCCGGGTCTGCAGTGCAGCGGTTCTGCGAGACCGCGCTGGAGCTGGGGCGGAGGAAGGCGCTGGACGGCGCTGGCGCTGGACGCAGGGTTCGGGCGCCGGGGCCGGACCGCCGCCCCGGCACCTGAACGGCCCCGAGCCCACACCGGGGGCTGCCGGCGCGGTCCCCCTGG
>NW_006159686.1:553670-554408 GCF_000334495.1 Tupaia belangeri chinensis | reverse complement strand
TGGAGCGCGCAGTGCGCCGGTCCTCCCGGGTCGCCGGAGCCCGCCCCCCCGCAGGTACGTGTTCATCGCGCAGAAGAGTTACCAGGACAGCGAGACGGGCCCCGAGAGCTCCGTCATTACCAAGGTCAAGGGCATCACGGCGTCGGAGCGCAGGGTGTGGGACGTGGAGGAGTACGTGAAGCCCCCCGAGGTGCGCCCGCCCGCCCGCCCGCGCCCGCGCGCCCGGGTGGGACCGAGGCCGACCGCGCCCTCTCTCTGAGCCCAGGGGGGCAGCGTGTTCCGCACCGTCCCCCGGCTGCCGCGCCCGCGCGCCCGGGTGGGACCGAGGCCGACCGCGCCCTCTCTCTGAGCCCAGGGGGGCAGCGTGTTCAGCATCGTCACCAGGATGGAGGTCACCCCCTCCCAGGTCCTGGGAGCCTGCCCCGAGGTGAGCAGGCGTCGGAGGGCGGAGCTGGGAGCCCTGAGGCCCTACCGCCCTGACCCGCGTCTCCGCCCTAGAGCTTACGAGTCCCCAACGCCACCTGCCACTCGGACGACGACTGCGTGGCCGGGGAGCTGGAGATGCTGGGGCACGGTCAGCGCGGGGCCAGGACCTGCGAGGTGTCGGGCTGGTGCCCCGTGGAAGACGGGGCCTCTGTCAGGTGAGCCAGAGCCCAGCCACCCCACCTGAGACCAGATGTGCGGTCGAGGGGCCGGGGAGGCCCTGCGGGCGTCTCTCTAGGGAGTGGGGGGTGAGCA
>NW_006159686.1:541332-553552 GCF_000334495.1 Tupaia belangeri chinensis | reverse complement strand
CGGGGCAGTGAGTCCTTCGGGGCACGGGCCACTCCCTCCTGCCACCTCCTCAGGGGCAACATCGCAGACCGGAAGGACCAGTACCTGAAGCACTGCACTTTCGACGAGGTCTCCGACCCCTACTGCCCCATCTTCAGGCTGGGCTTCATCGTGGACAAGGCTGGGGAGAACTTCACCGAGCTTGCACATCAGGTGAGACGGTGCTGGGCAGCAGGCCAGGGGTGCAGGACGGTCCCTGACAGCTGGCGGTCCCTCCAGCCCAGTGTGAACACGGCACCTGCTGTGCTACCAGCCCTGTCACATGCCGGCTGCTAGTGTAGCACAAGGCTTCACAGCCCAGAGGCTGGGTGTCACCAGGCCCTGGCGGGAGGGGCGGGGACCGGGGGTGGCCCCCAGCTCCCGCGGCCCCACCCCCTCTCCGCCTGCCTCTTGGCAGGGGGGCCATCATCACCGGGGACTGTGCCCTGCCCCTGCCAGCGTCGGAGTGCAACCCTAAATACTCCTTCCGGAGGCTGGACCCCAAGCATGTGCCCGCCTCTTCAGGCTACAACTTCAGGTACCCTTCCCGGCCCGAGTCAATGGGCACTGGCAGCCCTGCTTCAGGACCAAGCAGGGCAGGCCCCAGGGCCCAGGCCCCTCGGGAGTGACCCTGGAGCACAGAAGACAAGTGTGTATGCAGGTGGCCGCCCTGTCCTGCTCCTCGGCCAGGCAGCCAGGGCATGCTTCCTGGGGCTTCCCTTCCAGGTTCGCCAAGTATTACAACACCAATGGCACCACCACACGCACACTCATCAAGGCCTATGGGATCCGCATCGACGTCATTGTGCACGGGCAGGTGAGCACCTCTGGGCGCACTCCGGCCCTGCCCACCTGCACGGCTCCCCCAGGACAGTGGCAGGCCCATCCCTCATGCAGCGCTGACTCCAGTCGCCACTGTCTAAAGGCAGGTCTGTTCTCCCCAGGCAGGGAAGTTCAGCTTGATTCCCACCATCATCAACCTGGCCACAGCGCTGACCTCCATCGGGGTGGTAAGGAGCTGCCCGGGGCGGGGAAGCTGTGGGACCGCAGGCCCTGATGCTACTCTCTGCCGGCCCCAGGGCTCCTTCCTGTGCGACTGGGTCCTGCTGACGTTCATGAACAAGAACAAGGTCTACAGCCATAAGAAATTCGACAAGGTGTGTGCACCAGGGCACCTCCCAGGGAGCTGGCCTGTGACCCTAGCCCTGGTTTTGGGACAGGCCCCGCCCCCACCTGGTCACTGCTGGAGGGACCAGCCACACAGCCTTCCATCAGGCCAGGGGGGCAGACCAGGGGCAGAGCCACACCTGGCCATCCTGCCCCCACGGCCCTGCCCCGTCTCTGCCCCATCCGAGCAGGTGGTGGACACACCTGGCCTGAGTGTAGAACAGAGGCTTCCCACCTCCGAGCCACCCCAGCAGGACCCAGCACCCACCGACCCCAGAGGCTTGGCCCAACTCTGAGCACCCTTTCCCTGCGGGCCCTGCAGTGGACCTGCGCCCTGCCTGGGCATGAGAGAGGCTGTGCACCTGCACGGCACAGGAGCCAAAGGGCCCGTGAGAGGGAGAGGCTGCACTGCTGCCCAGGCTGCCCTCCTGCCCCACCCCAGCCCCCAGGGTGCCCAGCTGACCGAGGCACCTTGTCCCTACTGCCGTCACAGCCACCAAGAACCTGGGTCAGGGCTGTGCTGAGGGGGCTGCCTCTGCTCTTTGGGCCACAGGGCTGACCACTCCCTGGGCTCTGTGACCTAGGGCTCTGCCTGGGCCCTCCCCTAGTTCAGAACATGCTGAGTCCAATAAAGCAGTGAGCAGACCTCTGGCCTCGTTCCTCTGGAGCACCATGAGCTCGAGAGCAGAGAGGGCTGCATGCTGCCTGGCAACACAGGCCTGGGCCTGGGCTGTGGCACAACTACCTGGTCTGGGCTTCCTCCCTTAACCAGGCATGTATGTCCCCACGTCCAGCCAGGTCTCAGTCATTTCTGCTAGGGGACAGACGGCGAGCACACTGGTGCACCTGCTGGCTTACTGCAGGGTCTGTCCCTCCTTGGAGTGGGGAGGGTGTCTACGAGGGCAGCGAGGCCCGGAGGGAGGCGGCAAGGCTGTGCTCAGGACAGTGGGGCAACTCCACCATGCTTGACCCACGTGCTCTCCTCTTCGAGCCTGCACCGAGAAAACCGGACTGTGGCATGGGAGGTGGCGTGGCTCGGCAGGGAGCCCAGGAGCCAGATCTGGTTGTAATGCAGTTACTGCTTCCTCCACGGCTGCGTCAGGCTGGCGCCCCCTGCTTGGGTCAGAACTCGGCTCAGGGCTTTGCCGAGTGCCTTACACAGGCCCCTCTGTGACAGCATGTGACACTCTTCTCAGACGAGGAAACCGAGCCATGAGTCTAGGAGTTGAGTGGAGGGCATGGACCCAACACAGACCCAGTTCCTAGCATCTTCAGTACACAGGGGATGTGAGCAGGCAGCTGGGAGCAACGCTGGTGGTGACAAAGCTTGTCCACAGCCCTCCCCTTCCTGGACATCGGCCTGCTCACCCAAGCTCTGGGGACAGCTTGTATCTGGGTCACAGGATGGCAGCTCTGGTTTTGGAGACTGGCCTTTCTAGCTCGTCTGACAGCTCAGGAATCAAGCCCCAGGCCTCCCCAGGGTAGCCAGGGTGAACTGTGACCCCGCAGGGCCACCAGCCCTCTGGGTGTGAGGACTGTGTCCTCCGCCTCCCCTCCTCCAGCGTGGCTTCCTGGAAGCCTCTTGGCTGCCTGCCTCCTCCCCACCACCCTAATTTGATTTGATCTCACTGTCCCTCCCGGGTGCTGCCCACTTTCCGAGGGCATCAGGTTTCTCCTGGCAGGCACTGGCGCCCTGAGCAGCATTAGGTCCAGAGAGGTGCCCAGGGGACAGTCCTCCTCCCAGACTGAGGGGCCTGCACAAGCACATGCTTGAGGCATGGCCAAGGGGCACTGCATGTCACACAGTAGGATGCCTGCTGTCTGCAGTGGGAGACCAGGACCCACCTGCTGCACCACCTCAGCCTGCACACGGCACCTGCTCGCCACACTGGTGACACAGAGGACGGCATTTATGACATGGTCCCAGCCTCCCAGTCGGCACACCCCTCCCCGCTGCCTCTGCCCGTTTGAACCCAAACCTCCCACATAGCCGTCTTGTTAAAGATCTCCCTCATCACGGTGGCATGGTGGCTAAGGAGTTGGACACTCCCACATGGCTGACCACTGTTCAAGTCTCGGACCTGGCAGCTTACTTTCTCTGTTTCTCTTTGGTCAAATTTAAGTGAATGAATAAATAAAATTACTTAAAAAAAAAAAAAATCTCCCTCATGGAGCACGGTCCAGCCAAAAGCCCTTCCTCCTCTCAGGGTTCTGGGTGGGTGCACACACATGCCTACTGTTTTTCTTTTTTTAATATTTAATTAAAAAAATTATTTAGCTTTATTTTAACTTGATCAGAGAGGGACAGAGTGAGAGAGTGAGCGAGGGAAAGTGAGAAAGCAAGCCACAAGGTCTGGGACTCAAAATTGTAGTCAGCCATGTGGGAATCTAGCACCCCCAACCACCACGCCACTTGCTGGCCCCATTATTTAATTAATTTTATTATTTTTAATTTGATGAAGAGAGAGGGAGGGAGGGAGGGAGAGCAAGCCACCAGGTCTGAGACTTGAACTATGGTTGGCCAGGTGGGAGTCCAGCATCTTGGCCACCACCTCCTGGTGTTTTTTTCAAGCTGCCAAATCCAGGAAGTGAACCTCAGGGTTGGCCACATGCCACAAGCTAGCCCTCTAAGTCCCCACTTAAGGGGCCAAAGCATCAGCCTCAGACCCGAGGGCCTCAGACTGACACTGGCCCTGTCCAGGCCAGTGGCTCGAGTCCCAGGCCGGACACGGCCCTCCGAGGTTGAGGACAGAATGGCACACCTCATCCCTGACAAACCCTTCTTTCTCCCTCCCCCCACTTCAGAGCAGAAGGCAAGCTATCATTGTATGTGTGTGTGTGTGTGTTTTAAGTTTTGCCACCGGGTGTGTGCACTTTCTGGAGACACAGAGAGAAAGTGAGGTACTCTCTAAACGACCTTGGGGACACACACCCACACACCCAGTATCATTTTCAAGTTGCTGGGTCCAGGACTTGAACCGCTTAGCCACACGGGATCCAGCTGCCTTAACCTCCATACCACCTGCTGACCCAAGAATCTACAATCTTGCTTGTTAAATATTTTCCTAGGGTTAGCCCTGTAGCCTGATGGGCCCAGCAGCCCCCAAGGGCACCTCCAGGAGACAAGGGGAAGACGGGGTAGCAGGAGGGCCTTCCCCACGCTACCCAGTAGGTACAGAAGGCCACAGCACATTGGTCCATTCGGCGAGACCACCCTCAGGCCTGAGTCTTCTCGGCACATGGCCTGCTTCAGTGGGTGTCTGACAAGGATGGAGCCACTTCTGAGTCCCCAAGTTGTTTTGCTCGGTCCAGCCCCATCCCCAGGCTGAGGTCAGGATGGGGCATACGCATGGGGACAAGGGTCCTGGCACCAGTGCTGAGGCTGGCTGAGCCCAGTTTGTTAACGGCCCCCAGAGGGGCTCTTCTGTAGTAGCCAGTCCAAGGTCTCCATGAGGTATGCCATGCCATAGTGCTGGGCGATGTTCCGGAAGATTCCGACCTGCTCCATAAAGACCTGTAAGACAGGCAGTGTGAGCCCAGCCCCACCCAGGGAGGAGGCAGAGGCGGCGAGGCGAGGCTGAGCCCACCCACCTGAGTGTGGACGGTGAGGTCAAAGTCGCCAGCACAGCTGCAGTACACAGGCATGTTGGTCTCCTTCACGCCACGGCACTTGAGGCATATCTGAGACAGAGCAGCCCTGTTGGGCGCCGGCCTGCCAGCCCTGCCAGGCCCCTGGGCTCCTCCCATGGCTTTGCTGAGTGCCCGGACCGTCAGAACTGTCAGCGCATGCTGCTGCCTTGCCATCCACATCATCTCTCGGTCCAGAGGAAACGCAAGGCTGTCCAGTGCTGGCCCCTCTGCCCCTGCGCCCTGCTCTCATTCACCGCAAGCGCCCCCGGGCCCTAAGGCCCCGCTCAGATGGCCCCGGAAACCCTTTCTGGCCCACTGAGCACTGTGGCCACCCCTGGGTCCCTGCCTTTCTCCCCTACCAGCAGGGAGTCCAGGAAGCCAGCACTGGGCCCACGGCAGTCAGCGGGGCTCGTGGACGAGGACTGAGTGTGAAGCGGTCCCTTAGGAGGACATTAGAACACGCGACTCCAGAGCCATGCACACCCCACCTCCCAGCTCGGCAAATGCCCGTGACTGCAGTGAGCAGCACCCGCTCACCAGGTCCTGCAGGGTGAAGGCCATCAGCTTCTTCTGCAGAGCTTCCACCAGGGCCATCTCGATGGCCGCAGAGTCGTAGGCGACCTGACAGTTGGAGCAGAGCCACTGGGGCAGGACAGCCCCGTCCTAGGCAGGGCAAGGCGAGTGAGAGGTCACATTGGCCATGGCCCGGGAACGTCGACAGCAACTTGAGGGGAAGACCCAGCACGAGAGGAAGGGGCTAGCAGGAGCGGGGGGGACAGCGAGAGGACGGGGCTAGTAGGACTGCTCCGTGGGGGACAGCGAGAGGACGGGGCTAGCAGGACTGCTCCGTGGGGGACAGCGAGAGGCCGCGTGCCCCTGCACCTGCGCCAGGACCTGAGGCAGGTGGGCAGCAGGCATAGCCAGTGGTGGAGGTGTGTTCCGATCCTACCAGTGAAGGGCGCGGGCTGAGCCCACCTGAGAGGAAGAGCCTCTACACAGGTCCAGGTCTCGGCAGGAGCTGCAGCTGCGGCAGACAACCTCCGGCAGCACGTAGGAGCGACAGGGGTCTCTGAATTGGGCCTCCTCGGAGAACTCAGCCACGTCCACCAGGCGAAGCAGGTCTCGGTTCAGCTTATTCACCTGGTTCGTGATGTTCGTGTCCAGGGACAGAACCTGGGGAAGCACGGTCTATGAGAAAGGAGCCCGGCCTCTCACTTTCTGGCCCCCCAAGCTATGGTTTCTCAGCACATCTTACCCCTCCCTTAGTCACAGCAGTTCCTGGGAGAGGGGAGGCTTCACTGGTGACTTATCCAACATTCAGGGAACAGACCATCCTTCTCTACACACGAAAACTGCAGGGGGAGAGCACCCTGACCCCAGTGGGTGAGCATTGTCTGTCCGTGGTGTGCGTCTCCCAAACGCACATGCTGAGAACGTTATGAATCATATTCCCTTAGCAGCAGCATGGTCCTCGAGGCTGCCAGCGGCTGAGGGCAGGACTCAGACCAGGACGGTCACACCTGGACACAGACCTCATGCTCCTGCCCTCCTCCATGTCACGATGCAGGAAAACGCCCATGACAGAGGTTGCCCCTGGCCACCCAAAATGGATCAGTGAGCCTCTCCTCTGAGACGGCCACACTCGGGTGCTGTCATTAGCAAGGGAAAAGACTAGGACACCGTGGTACCAAGACCAGACAGACGGGACCAGCAGCTGGCGTAATGGCTATGTCGCTGGACTCCTATGTGATCGACCACGGTTCGAGTCCCAGACCTGGTGGCTTAAACTCACACCAGGTGCGTGTCCGTGCGTGCCCAAAATCTCAAGAGGAGAATGGAGAAGAGACTGCAGAGTGGTCATCCCCATGGGGGGTGATTTCTCACTTTCTGTCTCTCTCTGTCTTTCTGGAGAGCGCGCATGCCCTATAGCAAAAACCTCTCTAAAACAAAAAAAAGAAAATGACAGATCAATGACTATTACAGGCAGAGATACAGAAATCCACACAAGATATTAACATGTTACAGGACCAGCAGTTGGCATAATGGCTATGTTGCTAGACTCCCATGTAGTTGACCATGGTTCAAGTCTCGGACCTGGTGGCTTAAACTCACACCGGGTGCGTGTGCGTGTGTGCCCAAGATCCCGAGAGGAGAATGGAGAAGGGATTGTGACGTGGTCATCTCCTCTGGGGGCTGATTTCTTGCTTTCTGTCTCTCTGTCTCTCTCTGTCTTTCTGGAGAGCGCACGCACCCTATAGCAAAAACCTCTCCAAACAAAAACAAACAAACAAAAGACCAATGGTTGCCAAGGAATTCAGGTGAACAAGGAGCTGACCTCCAAGAGCAGCTCGGGGAGCTTTGAGAGGCAGTTTACTGATCCCATCTTTTTTTTTGCTATAGGATGCATGCATGCATGCACTTGAGAACGAGAAATCACCCTCACCACCCGGAATGGCCACACACGATCTCTTCTCCTCCAGTTTCCTCTAGGAAAAAAACTTTTTTTTCTTCCTTTTTTCTGGGGGGCGGGGGGAGAGGTGCCCAGCAGCATCTGCACACCACTGCCTCCTCCCGCCAGTCCTCCAGCTCACCAGACGCTGGGCATGCCAGGGCACTTCAGCTCCACCCAGGATCTGAACCCGAGGTCGGCCACATGGCTCCTAGCACGAGCTCAGTAGGCTGGGCCTGTGCAGTGACAGGGTGCAACTCTGCCCACTGGGAGAGCTCGAGCTCGTACCCTGCCAGTGCATGTTTTACTATGTGTGTTTTATACCTTAACAAAAGTAAGCATGTAGTCAGTGGAGGGCCAAAAATGGTAAAACAGTTTTGGTAACATTTTGCAAATGTCATTTTCTCTGGGCCAGTGGTGGCATGGTGGTTAAGGCGGCCAGACCCCACAGGGCCAACCGCGTGGTTCAAGCGTAGAATGTGCCAGGTACACGTGCCCGTCCCTCTGGAGGGTGCTCTCTCACTACCCCTCTTTCCCCTCATCTCTGTCTCTCCCTTATAGGGAAAGTTTTTTTTTAAAGAGATACCCGTGACAGGGCTCTGTCGTTCCAAGATCCCTCCCTCAGGCTTCTGGCCAGCAAGGATCATACTTTAGGTCGCCCAGGATCCAAACTCCAGTTGGCCGTGTAGTCACTGGGGGGGGGTGAGAGCATGTTTGTAAAGAGAGGGGAGGACAGAGAGAAAGCGGTCCAGTGCGGTGTGTGGTCGTGTGGCAACCCTTTTCCCCACTCCTGCGTCCCATCGAGATTTGGGCACATGGGCACACATGCCTGACATGCTTTTCTCAAGCCGCCAGGGCCAGGATTTTAAACCCCACCGTGGACAACCATGTGGGATACCGCTCTCTGTGCACTGTCTAGTTGCCACACTATAGTCAGCCCCTAAAAACACTTCTTTGTACCAGTCGGACCTGGGACAGACCCTGGATCACACGTGTCACCTAATTGGTGTGTGAAGTGCAGTTGGCTGGAAGGGGAGGTCATGTCAATATCAGAGTGCTGTCAGGAACACGCAGCACAGCCGGTATCTGGCAACACATTGTCTCGCTGGACTCAGCCTGCCTTCCCAGAAAGGAATTGGTGTCCAAGCCAGCTCTCAGGCCATCGGTCTCGAGCTCAGTCCTGGCTTCCTGCTCAGCCTGCTGTCTCTGTGCTCCTCTGGCCCCTCCCCCGCGCCCCTCCCCCCCGGCCTGTTCCACCATGTGCTCAGCATGCGACTTTCACCAACACACTGAACACACCCACCACAGACTAGCTCAACCCCGTCTGGGCCACTGCCCCTGGCCAACCTTCTCCCCTCGAAGGTCTCTGGGATCTCAGCCCCAGC
Organism: Tupaia belangeri chinensis; assembly: GCF_000334495.1. Taxonomy (NCBI): domain Eukaryota; kingdom Metazoa; phylum Chordata; class Mammalia; order Scandentia; family Tupaiidae; genus Tupaia; species Tupaia belangeri. The sequence continues at coordinate 544,903 of NW_006159686.1, read as the reverse complement.
CCCCTCAGAGGCCCCTGTCCTCACAGCACCTGCATCTCTCTTTCTGTTTTTTAAAAAACACCAATCCGGGAACCAGCAGTTAGCGTAATGGCTATGTCGCTGGACTCCCACGTAGTCGACCGCGGTTCGCGTCCCAGACCCGGTGGCTTAGAACTCACGCCGGGCGAATGTGCGTGCGTGCCCAAGATCCCGAGAGGAGAATGGAGGAGACAGGATTGCAGCGTGACCATCCCCCCTGGGGGGTGATTTCTCACTTTCTGTCTCTCTGTCTCTCTCTGCCTGTCTGGCGAGCGCACGCGCCCTATAGCAAAAGCCACACCACGCCACATATAGCAAAAACCGCTCCAAAAAAAAAAAAAAAAAAAAAGCAAAAAACCCCCAAAAAAACAAAAACCAAAAACCAATAAAACCACCAATCTACCCACCCATCCTTCCATCCACTGTGACTTTCAAGCTGCTGGGTCTGGGACTTGAACCACGGCTGGCCGTATGGGAACCCAGCGCTTGAATCACCGCGCCCTGGCTGGCCCCAGCACCTGCATCTCTCAGCTGACCGCCCCTTTGATTGACTGTCCACCCTGGCAGGGACCACCGGGGCAGGGTTCTCCCATCTTGTTCATGCCCCAGCCCAAATGCCCCGACAGCAGCTGCATGGGACAGGGATGCAGCCGGCGCTGTGAGCTGAGTGACGTCCACCCGGTGCTGACCTTGTGCATGGCACACATGCACGTTGCCACCCTCACCTTGCACACGTATTTGATGAACTCCAACGCAGGGTTATTAAGCACCAGGTGAGAACCTGGCAGGAGGGGGAACATCTCTGAGAGCTCAGTCGAGTTCCGGGAGCCTGTGACTTTCTTCTGGATTTTCTGAGTGATGGTGAAGAAGCTCTGGGTGAGTTCATTGGCCACATAATCCTGAGAGAAAGTGATCACTCCTGGGGAAAAAGAAGGGTGTGATGGAAGGACCTGGACCTGCCCTAGTGACAGGCACCTCCTCCCGTCTGCCAGCGCCCCCAAAGCGCAGAGGGGTCAGGTTGTTGGCACAGGGCCGTGGCCTCGTGTAACAAGACCGCTCACCAGGAAGGGCTCCGCACACTCCTCCAGCCTCCTGGGAGAACTGGCTGGCCCCCCTCCTCCTCACGGGGGTGCTCCCGGGGGCGCTGCGCCGAAGCTCATCCTTCATGCTGTGGTACACCGCCACGATGTACGCTGCAGAGCCAGGCGGCCGTGTCATCAGAAGAGCCGGGACGCACCCCTGAACCGACCGCCCCGCTATCTGGGCTGAGCCCCGTGGTCAGTGATGGCTCTAACTGCTGACCAAAGGGTGAGAGAGGGCACCGGGGCCAGCAGGTGGGTTAGGGTGACCAAAGGCCAGTTAGAGGGTGAGAGAGGGCACCGGGGCCAGCTAGGTGGCACGTAGATTAAGGTGGCCGGGCCCTACTAGGCTGCTTGGGCAGTTTGAGTCCTGGACCTGTGGCTTGAAAAACACGTGCAAGTGTGCCCAGAATCCCGACAGGAGAAAGGAGAAGGGTGTGCTCCTGCCTTCCTTTCTTCCTTCTCCCTTTCTCTGTCTCTGTCTTTCTGTCTCTCTGGCAAGCACGGGAGCTCTATAGCACTCTATAAAGGAAGGACGCCTGCTGCCATCCGAGCCTGTCCTTGGAACCTGTGCAAGTACAGGGCACACGTGGACCACACCTTCCCTGCGCCCATCCCTCGAGCTGTCTTGTAACCACCCACTGACTCGGCCCAGCTGCTCAGGTGAGTGGAGACCGACCTGTGCCCAGGGCTCACCTGAAACGATCATAAGGAAGTAGCTTTGGCAGGAGGCTGCCTGCGGCAAAAACTGCAAGATGTTCCAGTTGTTTTCCAGCAAGTCCTCCACGCTGGACTCCTCTGCACCCCCTCCGTCCTCCTGCTCTCTGCTGTCCTCGTCCTCCTGGTCATCGCCTGCTCTCTCCCCTGTCTGGGAGTCTTGCTGTAACACAAAGAGTCCACAGCACTGACTGGCGACCAGTCCTCCCAGTCCGGAGTCTGCTCCTGGGGTGGCACCGACTGCATCAGAACCAGCTTCTCAACACTGTTAGTGACTCACAAATCTGCCAGAGAGTGGGTGAAACAGCAACCTGACAGGGAAGTTATGCTGCAGCCTCGTTTCCATTTCTCTCTCTTTTTAAGGTTTGGGAGTGCACACTCAGGCGCCTGATCATGTTTCTCAAACAGTTTGGTCCAGGACTCAAATCACGCAGCCAGCCACATGGGATCCAGCCACCTTAACCAGTGTGGGCTGGCCCCAGACCCAGCTCTACTGTGGCCTCTCTGCCACGTGGCAGGTCTGCATGACTGCACACACGCCCCGCCCCGCCTGTGCCCTCGTGAGTGGACGTCCCCACCAGCTCCAGGCAGCTGTGCCTGTCGGGGACGTCATGAAGCTCTGCCCTCTTCCTCAACGGCTTTTCCTCTGATTTCTATGATCTGGCTCCTAGAATCCCACCCCCAATGGCTTCTTCATGGTCCTCTGTGAAGACCCCATGGAGGCCCCCACGTACCCCAGCTAACCTGCATCTGGACCTCACAGCCACCATGTGTCCCGGCCAGACACGACTCCCCCACACTGCTCCCACCTGCCACACCCACCACTCACCGATTGGGTCCTCTTCCAAACCCCACCTGGCACCACCACACTGGCACTAACCGGACTTTGCCCACCTCTGCCCTCTGACGGCATGTTATGCACAGGGCCAGGCAGACGCCAGGCCAGACACTGCCCACTCAGAATCTCCCATCCCTACCCAAGTCCAGTCCTGGCCCTGATCACACCCGAGTGGCCTGACCCAGCCAGCTTCGGCCTGAACCTGCAGCCACTGCCCCCCTGCTGCCCAGCTTCATCTCTTGCTCAGGCCTCTGCTTCCATGTCTCCACCTGGGAAATACCGCAGCCTCCTACCTCAAGGCAAGCCCCCGGTCCTGGCCAGGGCCGATGCCACCTTACCTGCTTCTCTGCTCCCAGTCACCACCCCACCCATGAGCCACCGAGGGGACATAGCCCACTGCGCTCACCACAGCACACCCAGGCCTGGCCCGACCCAGCCCTTGGCCCCGCTCCCAAGCATGTGCCATCTGTGGCAGGGATGAGGGCAGACCTGAGTTGTCTCAGTCCACATCATAGCCTTTACCTGTCCGCAGTGGATGGTAGGTGGAACTTTTCCTTTGATCCCACCGTAGTTAGATGGGTCCATCCAGAGGAGAAATTCCCAGCACCGAGAGAAAGAGAGCGTCAGGGAGTGGAAGATCTCTTTGGAGTAGATGCTGCAAAGAGGAGGGGAAGCTGCTTTGACAGCGGCAACGGCGTCCCCAGTCTCTGCCTCCCTGCCCCCCATCTCCACACCTACCTACTACCTTCCCTTTACTTAAAAAGGGATGTAAAGCGGATGGGGCCAGCAGGGGCATGGTGGGTGGGGCCAGCAGGGGCATGGTGGGTGGGGCCAGCAGGGGCATGGTGGTGGGGCCAGCAGGGCATGGTGGGGGGGGCTGGAACCCCCCCAGGCCGACCGCCGCGGGACCGGCGCCTTT
>NW_006159686.1:531852-535497 GCF_000334495.1 Tupaia belangeri chinensis | reverse complement strand
GGAGTGGAAGATCTCTTGGGAGTAGATGCTGCAAAGAGGAGGGGAAGCTGCTTTGACAGCGGCAACGGCGTCCCCAGTCTCTGCCTCCCTGCCCCCCATCTCCACACCTACCTACTACCTTCCCTTTACTTAAAAAGGGATGTAAAGCGGATGGGGCCAGCAGGGGCATGGTGGGTGGGGCCAGCAGGGGCATGGTGGGTGGGGCCAGCAGGGGCATGGTGGTGGGGCCAGCAGGGCATGGTGGGTGGGGCTGGATCCCCACATGGCTGACTGCAGTGGACCTGGCGCTTTGCTTTCTTACTCTCTCTCTCTCTCTGTCCCTCCCTGGCCAAATTTAAATAAACAAACAAATAATAAATAAAGTTAAATAAAATAATTCTTTAAGAAAAAATGGACTTGGGACCAGCAGTTGGCATAATGGCTATGTCACTGGACTCCCATGTAGTTGACCGTGGTTCAAGTCCCGGACCTGGTGGCTTAAACTCAGGACAGGGGTTAAACTCAGGCCAGGTGTGTGTGTGTGTGTGTGTGTGTGTGTGTGTGTGTGCCCAAGATCCCAAGAGGAGAATGGACAAGGGGTTGCGGCATGGCCGTCCGCCCTGGGGGGTGATTTCTCACTGTCTCTCTGTCTTTCTGGCGAGTGCATGCACCCTATATCAAAATTCTCTTCAAAAAAAGGACTCTAGATCTATTGTCACTCAAACTTACTGGGGAAGTGGTGGCCCTGACACTGTGGTAACTGGCCGGGGAGCACCAGGACACATTCTTTGCCCAAGGCCTCTGCCTCAGCCTTCAGAAATCACAGCTTGGGTAACTGACTGCGGCCGTGTCAGTCACTCCACGCCTGATGCTGTCAGCTTGGCCTCCCTGTGAGAAAGCGGGCTGCCAGGTCTGGTACTCGAACAGGCTGGCCGCAGGAGTCCAGCACCTCAGGCACCACGCCGCCTGCTGGCCACAAAACTTTTTAAAGAAGAAACAAAAAAGGAGAGGGAGGGAGAAGGAAGGAAGGAGGTCCTAGCCAACAGCGATGGGCATAGTGACCCTAAATGATGCGAATCGTGGTCCCGGGAGAGTTTTCTGTCCCCTCTGCCTCTGTGCTAGCTCTCGGCTGGAAACTGGTGGCCTGCTTCTCCATGTGACCCAGTCCTGCCGGACACCAGGGCACTCCTGCAGCCACGCCCACCGTTTCCCAGCCAGGCTCTGCCAAATCACAGTCTGAGGCTAAGTCGATCCTGTTGGAAGATATGAGCCTATGTCGGAATCGAAAGGTCAAGCTGTGGACAGACCTAGTGGTGTCAGGACTGCACTGGTCTCGTGTCCTGTTACTATGGTGTACGTGTTACGATCAGGGACGAGTCCTTCTGCCTCTGCCTCCCGCTCATCAGTGTAAGACTCAGGACCAGTTTGGGCTTGGCCCTTCTGGGGCACCCTGATTGTGATCCCCAACTCACAGACCGGTCCCTCCATTAGAAATTCTGTCTGGGACCAGCAAATGGTTACATGCTAGACTCCCACACAGTTGACCATGGTTTGAGTCCTGGACCTGGTAGCTGAAAACTCCTACGCCAGGCACATGCATCCCCAAGGTACTGAGAGGACAAAGAACAGACTGCAGCATGGTCATCCCCTGGGGTGATTTCTCGCTTTCTGTCTCTTCGGTGAGCACACATGCCCTATAGCAAAAATGTCTCTCAAAAAAAAAAAAAAAAAAAAAAAAAAAAGAAAAAGAAAAGAAAAGAAAAGAAAAGAAAAGAAATTTCTCTGTCTATGCTTAGAAAAGTGTTTCAAGGGGCCAATAGTGATATGGTGGTTAGGGCGCTGGACTCCGACATGGCCAACCACAGTTGGAGTCCTGGGCCCAGCAGCTTCAAAGTCATGCCAGGTGCATGTGTGTGTATGCCCAAAACTCAGAGCAATGACTGCAATGCCACCCCTGGGAGGTGACCTCTCACTTGCCCTCTCTCTGGCTAATGCACACACCCTATGGCAAAAAACAAAACAAAACAAACAAACAAAAAACCTTAAAGAAATAAAAAAACAAAGAAAGAAAGAAAAAGAGAAGTGTTTTGGGAGCCAGCCCTGTAGTCCAGTGGTTAAAGGAACTGACTTCCACGTGGCTGACTGCAATTTGAGTCCTAGTCACGGTGGCTTGAAAACACATGCCAGTCATGTGTGCACGCATGTCTAAAGTTCTAGCAGGATGAAGAGATGGAGAAAGGACCGTAGCATGACCAGGTCCCATTGAAAGACACCTCTCTTTCTCTAGTGAGCGTGCGCACGATCTGCCAATTTAAGAAAACAAGAACAAAACAGTGCTTCATTCCTGGTGCTCTGTCTTCTAACCTACCATTAGAGTACTCGGAGTGTGCCGAGTACAATCAGGCCAGAAAGGAGCCTCAGGAACATGGCTTGGGATGCACAGAGAACTCAGGCTCTGTGGGGGCTGAGCACCCTGAGCTCACAGTCCTTGGGACAGCATCCGTATCTACTATTAAGGCTTACACCCTGGCTCTCCATGGGACCTTTACTTTTCTTTAATGGCGTGCTCACCAGAGAGAAGCAGAGAACAGCCCAGTGGGACACGGCATGCTGCAGCCTTCTCCTCACCAGGGTTTCGGACAGAGGCTCGTGCACCTGGTGAATTTCCAAGCCACAGGGCTGTAGTCAGCCACTAGCCTACTGGTGACCTGGCTCCCGTAACCACTGTACAATGGGCAGGATGTCTTAATTTTCTCAAAAAAGGGGCATTCCCTGACCTTTCTGAATCCGAGCAGCATGTCTGCTCATGTGGGGTCTATGATCGCTGCAGCCCTGGCCAGGAGCGACCACCATGTTTTTGTGCTGCTGTGCCCCAAAGGACACCTGGACCACGCCTAGCCCCACCTGTTGGTGATGTACTCCACATAGGCGATGGCGTCGTCGATCTGGCGCTTCTTTGTACAGAGGATGATGCGGTTGAAGTTGGCGTAGACGACTGATGACCCTAGGCGTTTGAACTCAGCGATGAGCCTGCAGGGGAAGGTCAGAGTCAGTGGTGGAGATGCCACGGTACACAGCAAGACCAGAGACCACCAGGAGAGACCATGAGGGAAACATCTGGGCATCCCGAAGTGGGGCAGCCTCCCAGGGACACTCAGAACCCAGGAGTAATAAAGAAGGGCAAAAGGGGACCAGCAGGTGGTGTGATGGTTAAGGTGCTGGGCACTGCCACGTGGCCAACCACGGTTCGAGGTCTGGACCTGGTTGCTTGCTTTCTCTCTCTCTGTCTCTGGTCAAATGAAAAAATAAATGAATGAATAAATAAAATTAAATAAATAATCATAATTTAAAAAAAACAAACAGCAAAGAAACCTGCATGGTAAAAATACCATATACAAGGGGCCAGCAGGTAGCATAGTGATTAACGGTGTTGGACCCACATGACCAACCATGGCCAAGTCCCAGATCGGCAGCTTGCTTTCTCACTTTCCCTCTCTTTCTCTCACTCTGTCTCTCTCTGGTCTAATTAAAATAAATAAACAAGTAAATAAATAAAATTAAATAATTTTCTTTTCTTTTCTTTTTTTTTTGGAGAAGTTTTTGCTATAGGGCGTGTGCACTCGCCAGACAGACTGAGAGAGACAGAGAGACAGAAAGCGAGAAATC
>NW_006159686.1:527318-531813 GCF_000334495.1 Tupaia belangeri chinensis | reverse complement strand
TCCTCTCGGGATCTTGGGCACGCACGCACACGTGCCCGGCGTGAGTTTAAGCCACCGGGTCCGGGACGCGAACCGCAGTTGACTATGTGGGAGTCCAGCGACATAGCCATTATGCTAGCTGCTGGTCCCAAAATTAAATAATTCTTTAAAAAATAAATATACACAGGAATGGCAAGTGGTGTGGTGGTTGAGGTGCTTTGCTCCCACATGGCCAAGCGTGGTTCAAGTCCTGGACCTGGTTGGTGGCTTGCTTTCTCACTTTCCCTCTTTCTCTCTGGTCAAATAAAATAATACTAATAATAATAATAAAATTAAACTAAATTAATAATGCTAAAAAAAAGCCCCTACTATATACAGAAAGCAAAATATAACCAGAAATTGAGAAGAGAAAAATATTCACTGGGATTGCACCTCACCCTATCAGTCTGCGACAACCCAGGCCAGGGTGGGTGGGCTGGGTGGGGACGCGTGTGCTCCACCAGGAGCCTGTGGCACTCTTCTGCAGCCCTGACATCCGCCCGCCAGAGCTGCCTAGCACCGCTCCCAGAGTCACGCTGCAGGCGCACATGTGGGCCCTTGTGCACACACTGCTCCCGACATGGCACCTGCTGACTGCCCAGGACGGACAGACCTCAGGCACATCTCTACCTGAGCGAGGCTCACGGCAGGAGATACAGTGCAGAAGGGCTGGCCACGGGACTGCCCGCTGCTCTCCGGAAGGGTGCACACGTGAAGAGCTGCAGTGGTAGCTATGCTCCTCCTGGGGCCTGTTAACTGCCATTACCCCAGGGATGGGCTCTCCCTCCCAGAGGGACAGGGGTTGGCTAGCCAAGCCTCGGATTCTGTGCTGGGTCAGCACAGCCTGCAGCCCCGCGAGCACACTCACTGCAGAAACAGCTTCTTCATCATGCTGTAGAGCGTCCGGTGCAGGGCGGGGTCGTGGAGCAGGGAGGACGGCGACCGCAGCCAGCGGTAGAAGTGCACCACCTGGTTGTCGGCGTAGACGTTGTGGTACTGCATGATCTCCCTCACCCAGCCCACCACCATACTCTTCAGGATCCTGAAAGAGAGGTACAGGGCAGGCTCCCTCCTGTCCACGTGCAGCTGCTCTGTACTCCCAGTACGGACGCCAGCACAGGTTCTGCCCATGCTGAGGGGCAGAAGCCGTTGCCATCTGCACTGCCCACATCTCACCCCTTACCTGTCTCCCTTTCCAGTCCACCCCTCAGACTAGGGCCTCGCCGTGAGCACTACGATCGACAGACGAGCAGCATGGGCCCTTGCACTTCGAGGGTGGGCGAGTGATAGGGTAGGGCGCCTGGCTCAGGGAGGACGTGGTGAAGCTGCTGCCCGGGCATCGGGGGACACACACCTGGAGCGGCACGCTGGCCGAGATGAGCTCAGGCCGTAGTGTGAGCTGGCACCTTGCTAACTCGGGCCTTCAGTATGAACTCGGCATCTCGGGTACACACGGGGTGCCCCGCCTGACCCCGAGACTAGGCTCCCCGTGTCCCTACCACGTCCTTTAAGAAAGGATCACTCAGGCACCTGCCAGCGAATCTGAAGAGACCACGCCCGCCGGCCGTGCGCTCCCCACCGGGCTCACACTGCACACGTTTTGGTGCTCGTCCCTACCACGTGGTGAGCTGACCTCACGCCTCCTACCGAAGACCAGGATCCCGACCCCAGAACAATGGTCAGGTGGGCGCAAATGGACACAAACCAGGCAAGAGTCTGGGCACTTGTCAACACAGACTTGTCTCCCAGGGGAGGAGCCCCACCACGGGCCAGACACGGAGGCAAGTCCAAGGAGGTCCCGGGAAAGGGCCAGGGTGCACACCCACGCCCAGTTCCCTCCATGTCTGTCGGAGGACTGCGAACCACTCTGATGCGGTACCTGGGGCTCTGCTGGAGGCTCGCAGAACAGCACCTGAGCCTGCAGGACTGGGAACCACCTCACTAGGGCCGGCTACAGAAGCCAGAGGCCCAGGTTCTGTCCCTGACCACCACCTTCAACACGTCAGGTGACACTGTCTCTGGTGGGGCCCTGGACACCACCACAAGGCCGCTGCCCTCAGTGAGGCCCTGGGCCGTCCACTGTCCAGCCCCTCCCACCCCCCCCGGACTGGACTTTTCCGCCAGCTTGCTCTCGCTCCCAAACACCTGCCTGGTTACCCCAGCTCAGCGAGTTCCCACTCCCCGTGGTGAGCAGGTGGCCACACAGACTGTGTCTGTGCCAGCCCCACCTCGGCCGCAGCAGAGCCACCATCGAGACGTCGGCCCTGACCGGGGTCTCCTCACCTCTGAGGCTGCTGTGGGGACAGGGCAGGTGAGCACCCGCACGCCCTTGTGCAGGGCACTTCCCGCAGTGAGAGTGGGGCTGCCGGGGACCCGAGACCCTTTCACTGTCCAAAACCGGGAACGCAAATGCACCCGGCCAGGCGAGCCAGGCCGCCCTGCTGATCTCTGACCGGAGACAACCTTGGCTGTGGGCCACTCAGAGGCCCCCGGAGCGGCCACTCAGCAGAAGAGCATCGGAGGGCAAATCTGGCACTGTCGACAGGGCTGAGGGAGGCCGCAGGGGATACCGGCGCTGACCCCCGTGTTCCTGAGCAAGGGCCGAGGCGAAACCCCCGTATGAGCCCCAGGCAGCACCTGAAAGTGCTGGAGCAGAGGGCCGTCTCGTCGTAGCTGGCCGGGGCGCTGGCGGCCTGGTTGCCCGTGATCATGTCTTCCAGGGACGCCTGCTGGATCACATCAAAGCTGATGCCCACGCTGTCGGACCCCTCCATGTCGTTGACGTGGTGGGACTGGAGGATGGTGTTCACGGCCAGGTTCTGCACGTCCAGCTCCACACACACTGCACAGGCCACAGCACGCTTGTCCACACACCCCTGCCCACCATAGCACCCCAGCCTAGGCCAAACCACCTCTGGACAGCGAGTGCTGCCCAGCAAGGGCGGGGCCCGGTGCGTGGCCTCTGACTGGCATCGACCGCCCCCACCCCACACCCTCTGGCCTTCACTGGACACCAGCGGGGTTGGGTGTGCTTCTCCCTCACCTGTGGAGTAGCAGCCAGGACTGTTGATCTCCACGGTGGCCTGGTCGTCCCACTCCATGACCAGGCGGTTGTCATCCGCCTCCTTCCCGCCAAGGTCGGGGCGTGCCGTGGGAGACAGCCAGAGCAGGTGGTTGTGGCGCTGCAGGTGGCGGGCAAAGAAGAGGTCGGAGCCGAAAGTGGAGATGTCCTCCGGCAGGTTCCCAACGGGAATGTGGAAGTACCTGCACAGGCCTGCAGTCAGCCCTGCCCGCGACCGTCCCCCAATGGGAGGGCCAGAGGCAGACTGCAGCCTGGCCTGCAGCCCAGTCCCTCCTGCACTCACCTGCTCATCTCAAAGGCCTGTGACAGGCAGGTGTCCAGCTGAAGGTAGTGCCTGAGCATGCGCCGGGCTGCGTGGCGCTGCCAGTCCAGGACTCCATAGCTCATCTTGTCAGCTACATGGACAGGCACCAGCGGGAACTCCTCCAGGATAGGAACCTCGCTGGCCAGCCTCTTCAGCTCCCAGCTGGACTGGACGGCAATGAGTGTGGGCCCCCGGCGCTCCTCCTAAGTCAGGCCAGAAGGGAAGAGGACCTGGGTGGAACCAGCCGGGGAGAGGGCCGGGATGGGGCGGTGGGGAAGGCTGCACGGGACCACCTCACCTTGTAGGAAAGCAGGAAGCGCTGGACAGCGCGGCAGATGGTCTTCAGGTCTGTTTCAGCCCGAACCTCAAAGGTGTGTTTGGAGGGTGGCAGGAGCTCAGGCCCTGCCCTCTCCAGCAAGAGGCTGTGCTCTGCTGAGTACAGGGCACTGAGGTTGGGCATCTGGTTGCTGCGAACCTAGGGAAAGGGCCACTGCATCAGCTTCTCCCTGTGGGACAAAGGAGGGACCCCCGGGAGCCGACCCCGCCTCTGCCACCCCATCTCACTCAGTCATGCCAGGCACTTTTGAACAAAGGCCTTAAGAGCCCACAGAAGCCTGGGTGGGCTGGCAGAATACGCCCTCCTTCCCTGAATGTGGCCCAGGCACTCACAGTGTCCAACACAAACACGGATGCTCTGCGCTGGGCAGGGATGAAGACCCCAAAGAGCGCCTTGTGGCCCTGCGCAAGGTGATACAGGTAGATGTGGCGGATGCTCCCTGCAGGAGAGGAGGCTGTCACTAGGAATGGTGCAGAGGTGGCGGGGGAGGGGGGGAGCAGGGTGCCGGCACGGGCGTACCTGGCTCCAGGTAGCTGAACTGGGCCAGAGAACGTGTCTCCAGGTGCTCGAGAGAAAATGTCTCTGCTTCCCAACCAGAAAGGTGCCTGACCAGCTGCTTATTGACCACACACACACACCCCAGCTGCACGAGGGCCCGGAACAGCAATGGCACCTGCAGAGGTGGGCAGACAGCAGGGAGGGCGGACTGGGGGCGGCAGCCTGTGTGGCTCCCCCCGGGGCCCCCGGCCACCCG
>NW_006159686.1:501072-525976 GCF_000334495.1 Tupaia belangeri chinensis | reverse complement strand
CCGTGGCCCACGGACACCTGCAGCCGTGCCCGGGCTGCTCAGAGCCACCTGAGCCCGGGCTGGGCAGTCACTGCTGGAGCCCGGCTGTGCCGTTGGGCTTCCCCCCTCTGCTGACCAGTGGGGCATGCTGCGGAGGGCTACCTGAGTCTCGTACACGCCTTCGACGTCGGGTGCTGACAGCTCAGCACCGATCTCGTTGCTGTGCTCCTGGTAGGCATCCTCTGGCACGCAGTACTCATAGAGATTGTAGACCACGCCAGAGCGAGGGAGGACCCGGTTCACCTGGGGACAGTGTGGGCGGCAGTGGGTAAGTGGCGAGGTCTGCTGTGTGCCCGTGTGCAGTGCACTGTCTAGAGTGCTGGGCCTGTGTGCCCACAGCGATGATGTGACCCCACTGCAGCCACCTCACCCAGTGATCACAGCCAGAAGGTCTGCACACACAGTTGTTGTTGTTGTGTTTGAGAGATCTTCACTATAGGGTGCGTTTGTTCGCCAGAGAGACAGAAAACGAGAAGTCACTCCCCCACGGGGGAATGGCCACACCACAATCTCTTCTGTTTTCTCCTCTTGGGATTTTGGGCATGCATGCACACATGTCTGACGTGAGTTTTAAGTTGCTGGATTTAGGACTCGAACTGCGGAGGAGTTCTGAGAGGAGAATGGTCCTGTAGGGACCAGTGAGCACACATGCCCTGTAGGGGACTAGTGAGCACGCATGCCCTGTAGGGGACTAGTGAGCACACATGCCCTGTAGGGGACCAGTGAGCACGCATGCCCTGTAGGGGACTAGTGAGCACGCATGCCCTGTAGGGGACTAGTGAGCACACATGCCCTGTAGGGACCAGTGAGCACGCATGCCCTGTAGGGGACTAGTGAGCACACATGCCCTGTAGGGGACTAGTGAGCACACTTGCCCTGTAGGGACCAGTGAGCACACATGCCCTGTAGGGGACCAGTGAGCACACATGCCCTGTAGGGGACCAGTGAGCACACATGCCCTGTAGCTCATTCACACGAGAGAGACAGAGGGGGAGAGAGAGACTCGGGAGTTAGCTTGAAGAGATGGGGTGAACTTGAGTCTTAAAAAATAGTGTGTTCATGGGACTAGCAGTTAGTGTAATGGCTATGTCGCTGGATTCCCATGTAGTAGACTGTGGTTCAAGTCCCGTTCCCGGTGGCTTAAACTCACGCCAGGCGTGTGTGCGTGTGTGCCCAAGATTCCAAGAGGAGAATGGAGGAGAAGGGATTGCGGCGTGGCCATTCCCCCGGGGGGTGATTTCTCACTTTTTGTCTCTCTGTCTCTCTCTGTCTGTCTGGCGAGCACATGCGCCCCATAGCAAAAGCTTCTCCAAAAAAAGAAAAGAAAAAAAAAATAGTGTGTCCAAAGAATCTGCTACAGGGCCCCATCATACGAAGTTCTGGCAGGTCAGGCACATCTACAGGCACAGAGAGGCAAGAGCCAGACCCATGGGTTGCACAGAAGTGGCAGGGGTGACGGAAATGCCTGTAGACAGCACAGGCATGTTGGTTGTCGAGGGGACCAGACCCAACATCTGCATCTAACTGCACATTGCTTACGCCTCTGCATGCTCCCGAGTGGGAAGGGACAGGCCTGGCTATAACTGATCTTAAACACTGAACAGGGGGACCAGTGGGCAGTGTAATGCCTATGTCGCTAGACTCACACTTAGTCAACCATGGTTCAAGTCCTGGACCCAGTGGCTTAAAACTCATGCCAGACACATGTGCGTGGTGCCTAAAATCACAAGAGGAGACTGGAGGAGGGATTGAGGCGTGGCCATCCCCCAGGAGGGTGATTTCTCACTTTCCCTCCTCACTGTCTCTCTCTGGTGAGCACATGTACCCTAAGGCCAAAACCTCATTAAAAAAAAAAAAGAAATAAAAAATTAGGGACCGGCAGTTTGCATAATGGCTATGTCGCTGGACTCCCACGTAGTTGACTGCAGTTCAAGTCCTGGACCCAACAGTTCAAGTTCCGGTGGCTTAAACTCACACCGAGTATAGTATGCGTGCATGCCCAAGATACTGAGAGGAGAATGGAGAAGGGATTGCGGCGTGGCCATCTCCCCCTGGGGGGGGTGTGTGATTTCTCGCTTTCTGTCTCTCTTATCTCTCTCTCTGGTGAGCGCATGTGCCCTACAACAAAAACCTCTCCAAAATAAGAAAAAAATAAAATAAAAATAAATAGGCGAGTATGTAGTATATTAATTTATATCCCAATAAAGCTCTCTTTTTAAAAGAATTATTTATCTTTCTTTCTTTCTTTATTTATTTAAATTTGACCAGAGAGGGACAGAGTGAAAGAGAGAGAGAGAGAGAGAGAGAGAGAGAAAGGGAAAACAAGAAAGCAAGCCTCCAGGTCCAGGACTCAAACCACAGTCAGCCATATGGGAGTCCACATCCCTTAACCACCACGCCACCTGCCAGATCCCCAGTAAAGCTGCTAACCACCTCCAATAGACGTCTACTCAGACCATGCCCCGCTCCACAGGCATCACCGACAGTGAGATCGGAGCACCCAGCCCTGCGGGCAGTGCCGGTGCCTGCACAACCACCCTGCTTTCGCTCAGTGCTCACGGACATCACCACCTCACCCTCTCTCTTCTTAGGTTTCTGCCATAGGGCGTTGTGCTCGCTGGGGAGATAGAGAGAAAGAGAGAGAAATCTCCCCTACTGGGGACGGCCATGCCACAATCCCTTCTCTAGTCTCTTCTCAGGATTTTGAGCCCTTGTGCATGTGCCCAGCATGTTTTTAAAGTCGCAGGTCTGCAGCTTAAACTGCTCAGGCAGCCATGCGGGGTGCAGCTCCCATACTCTCCACACTGCTACTGGCCCTAACTGGCTCTTACAGGGGCTCCACCCACACTCAGTGCTGCCCCACGCTCCTGACAGTTCTCCTCGTGGCTTCCTGTCACTGTGGGAACCACCTCTAAGGCTGATCAGGCCGGTGACTGCAGTATCCAACGACACCAGCTGCCTCCCTACCTTGCGATACGAAGGCCCCTCCTCTGCCTTGGCCACCCGCTGGTTCACGTAGAACACCCGTGGGATGCTCAGCTTGATGCAGTGTAAGTCGTTGCCGATGACAGCCCAGAGTCGGAACAGGCCGGCCTGGCTGGTCTCGCTGATCTGAAAGGAAACAGAACAGGTCCTCGAAGTTCAAGGCCTGCCCATCCTCCACTGCAGACCACAGGGCCTGGCCGGTACCCCTTCCCTGTCCCATAGGTAGTGCTGCTTCCCCAGGGGCTCACACCTGCACAATCTGCCACGGAAGGTCCAGAACACTGCGGGCAGTTCTTCGCAAGAAGCTCCCAAGCCCTGTGGCAGGCCCTTCGCGGACAGCTCCAGGCCTCAGTGTGTCCCCTGCTGACTCTAGACGTTGCCTCTTCCTGCGGGCGAGGCGCTGTCGAGCTTGCAGCTGCCACTTCTTCTTATGGAACTGGAGCCAGACCAGCCACTCTTCCTGGGACAGACAGTAAACACGCAGATAAGCAGTGGGAAATGGAGACATGCCTGTAACTCCTGTTAGCATCACCAGCTTCCAATAAGCACTAGGCAGTGGTCTTTCTTTCTTTCCTTTTAAAGAATTAACTTATTTAACTTTATTTATTTATTATTTAACTTGACCAGAGAGATAGAGTGATAGACAGAAAGTAAGAAAGTAAGCCACCAGGTTTGGGACTCGAACCACAGTTGGCTGTGCGAGAATCCAGTGTCCTTAACCACCACACCATCTGCCGGACCCTGGGCATTGATCTTAAAACATTTAACAAACAAAAACTCACAAGTCCATGGTAATACTTTAAAAAGAGAGAGAAAGTGAAGAGGCTTGGGTGCCCTGGGTCAGGACTTGCCTTGGGGTCACAGTTCCCTGCCTCCAGCTCCAGCTCCTCACCTGGGTGGTGCCAAGCACGGGAGGCTGCCCCAAGATCTCCTGCCAGGGCACAGTCAGCGAGAGGTCCTGAGAATCCTCCTGACTCTCCCAGAGGACCCGCTTCCTCTTGGTAGCAACAGGGACTGGCGGGCGAGGTTGCTTAGAGAGGCCGAAGTCCTCCATGTCCGGAGCACCTGGCCTTGGACTGCCTTCTGGGGCCTGGGCCGTCAGGACCTGGAAAGACCCAACCAAGCCTTCAAACTAGGGCTCGTCCCCATAAACAGTGCTTCCAGTAATGTAACAAGCACGTCACCTGAAACGGAATGTGCACTAATCGAACTTTAACTTACTTTTGCCTTAGGTCATGTGTGCTCGCAGGAGAGAGACAAAGACGGAAAAGGAGAAATCACCCCCCGGGGGGATGGCCATGACACAGGCCCTTCTCTATTCTCCTCTCTGGACTTCAGGCACACACGTGCACGCACATGGACCCAGACCTGAGCAGAGTACCTTGAAAATCACACCAGGAACATGTTCATGCGTGCCCCAAATCCCAAGAAGAGAATGGAGAAGGGATTGCAGCAGGGCCGCCCTGGGGGGTGATTTCCCACTTTCCCTGTCACTCTCTCGTCTCGTCTTTGTTTTTGGAGAGGTTTTTGCTATAGGGCACGTGCACTCGCCAGACAGACAGAGAGAGAGACAGAAAGCGAGAAATCACCCCCCAGGGGGGATGGTCATGCCGCAATCCCTTCTCCTCCATTCTCCTCCATTCTCCTCTCGGGATCTTGGGCACGCACACACGCCCGGCGTGAGTTTTAAGCCACCAGGTTCGGGACACGAACCGCGGTCAACTACGTGGGAGTCCAGTGACATAGCCATTACACTAAATGGTTTATCCCTCGTCTGGTCTTTCTCCAGCGAATGTCTGTGCCCTATGGGAATAACTAAAAAAATGTAAAAAGTCAGGCCAGTCACCTTACTGCACCGCTGTAGGCAGCCTTCCCAGTTGGCCCAATGACCCTCACCCCCAGTGCCCATGCCCCGTTGACTCCCTGCCGGAGTGTGGGTGAGACCCAGTGACATGCCTCTAACTGAATAGGTTACCAAAGAAGCAATGTTGTTTCTGAGAACAGATACAAATACGGCACTTCTGTCCTCATTAAGAGCTTATTCCAAAGAAGCTGCTCTGGTGTGAGCTGTCCATGAAGACTCCCAGAGTGGGGAGCTCAGGCCTGCCACCTGCCCTACTTAATACGCATGGAGTACCCGCACTCTACGGTAGACCAAAAACAGCTATGGACACTGAAGACAGTGTGGAAGTAGGGAAGAGTACAGAGAAGGAAACTGGGGAGAAGAAAATGGAAAGGCATAACATTTGTGGGACACAGAAATGGTTTACTGCCTGTTAGTGACAACATATATGGTATTCTCAACCGGACTAGTCTGAGAAGTATTACAGATGGAGTAAATTCTCTTTTTTAAAAATTATTTATTTTAATTTGACCGGAGACAGACAGAGAAAAAATGAGAAAGCAAGCCACCAGGTCTGGGACTCGAACTATGGTCAGCCATGTAGGAGTGTCCAGTGCCTTAAACACCATGCCACTTGCTGTCCCCATGTAAATTCTCTTTAACAAGCCAAATGATGTATAGTGATTGAATGTTAAAAAAAATAAAAAATAAAAAATAAATTAAGGGACCAGCAGTTAGCGTAATGGCTATGCTGCTGAACTCCCATGTAGTCGACCGCGGTTTGAGTCCCGGACCCAGTGGCTTAAATTCATGCTGGGCGCGTGTGCGTGTGTGCCCAAGATCCCGAGAGGAGAATGGAGAAGGGATTGCGGCATGACCATCCCCCCTGGGGGGGTGATTTCTCGCTTTCTGTCTTTCTCTGTCTTTCTAGCAAGTGCACGCGCCCTATAGCGAAAACCTCTCAAAAAAAATAAAATAAAATAAGATGAAAAAATATAATTTTCAAATTCTCTTGTGTTTTCACTTTATGGCAACTGCTACACTCTGAAAATGTTTGTTTTTTTAAAATTTATTTTCTATTGTGGAAACTTTGAGAGGTTTTTGCTATAGGGCACACGTGCTCACCAGAAAGACAGAAACAGAAAGCGAGAAATCAACCCCCAGGGGGATGGCCATGCCGCAATCCCTTCTCCTCCATTCTCCTCTCGGGATCTTGGGCACGCACACACGCCCGGCGTGAGTTTTAAGCCACTGGGTCCAGGACTAGAACTGCGGTCGACTACATGGGAGTCCAGTTGACATAGCCATCATGTCAACTGCTGGTCCCACCCATATTGTAGAAACTTTCAAACAGACACAAAAGTACAGTGATGGGGACCAGATGGCGTAACGGTTATGTTGCTGGACTCACACATAGTCAACTGTGGTTCGAGTCCTGGACCTGGCGGCTTAAACTCATGCTGGGCACATGTGTGTGCGTGCCCAAAATCCCAAGAAAAGAATGGAGAAGAGATTGTGGTGTGGCCATCCCCCCTGGGGGATGATTCCGTGTTTTCTGTCTTTCTGGTGAGCACACGTACCCAATAGCTAAAAAATCTCTCTTAAAGAAGGAAAAAAAGTACAGTGATAAACCCCATGTTCCTATCACCCAGATTCAACCATTAATGTTCTGCCATTCTTGTTTAAGGCTACAGATTTAAATTTTAATGAACTGATCAATCTTTCCTTTCTGATTTTTTTTTTTTTTTGAGAGGTTTTTGCTATAGGGCGCGTGCGCTCGCCAGAAAGAGACAGAGAGACAGAAAGTGAGAAATCACCCCCCAGGGGGGATGGCCACACCGCAATCCCTTCTCTTCCATTCTCCTCTCAGGATCTCGGGCACGCATGCACATATATATATATATATATACACATTTTTTTTTTTTAAAGAGGTTTTTGCTATAGGATACATGCACCCGTCAGAGAGATAGAAAACGAGAAATCACCCCCCAGGGAAATGGCCACACCTCAACCCCTTCTCCATTCTCCTCGCAGGATTTTGGGCACACACGCACACGTGCCCAGCCTGAGTTTCAAGCCTCTGGATCCCAGACTTGAACTGCAGTCGGCCATGTAGGAATTCAGTGAGGTAAACACTATGTCATCTGCTGATCCTGTGATCTGTAGTTTTTATGTGTGCCTTTCAGAAGCCCTTTGCAACCCAGCAGGTGGCACAGAGGTTAAGGCAGCTGGATCCCACAAGGTCAACTGTGCAGTCCAAGAAACAGCAGCTTGAAAAACATGCCAGGCATCTGGGTGTGCATGTCCAAAATCTGGAGAGGATAATGAAGAAGGAATTGTGCAATGGCCACCCTTCAGGGAGTGGAGGTGACTTCTCACTTCTCCCCTTTCTCTGTCTTAAGACAGGACATAAGCCTTACAACAAGTTATACTGTTATTCTACTTGGAATTTGTTCTTATACTCAGTTTGAGAGCAACTTAACCTTAAAAATACAAGTAACTATTTCCCCAGCATGACTCACGAACGGCCCAGTCCCTCCCCTCCCGTGCCGTGCCGTGTCCCACCAGGCCCCATTTACAGGCGGGTCTGTGCCTGGGCTCCCAGTTACTCCAGCTGCTCTGTGCGACCTTGTAGAGACAGAATGGGACACGGTCAGTCCTGCTACACAGTAAGACAAATATCCCCTCCTCAATCCCCAGAATGGCTTTGGTTATCTATTTATTTAAATTGCTAGAAGGTGTGCACACTTGCCAGAGAGAAGACGGGGAAAGGCCCCCAATGGGCACGATCTTGCCACACACAGTCCTTTCTCTTGCACTTCCCCATCATGTCGGGATTTCAGGCATGCAGGCACACATGCGTAGTGTGTTCTTCAAGCCACTGGGGATAGGATTTGAACTGAACCCAGTGGGATCTAGTCCCCTTAGCACTAGGCTATAGAGCTAGCCCACACTGGCTGTTATTTCAATTTGCTATAGGGCACACATGCTTGCTGCAGAGACAGAGGGGTGGGGGTGAGAAAACACCCTTTGGGGGAGATAGCCACACTGCAGTCCCTTCTCCAGTCTTCTCTCAGGATTTTGGGCATGCATGCACATGTGCCGAGTGTTTTTCTAGCTGCCAGGTCTAGGACGTAAACCATGCAGTCAGCCTCATGGGACCCAGCTGCCTTAGCTGCAACGCCACTGGTTAGTCGTACCTTTACTCTTCATACAAAGTTTTGGATTAGTCTGTCGAGTTCTACCCAAAAGACCTCCTGCATACGTTCTTACCGATTACAGCGAATGTGTGGGCTAATTCAGGGCAAAGTGCCCCACTCGACAGTCCTCCCACCCACGGAGATAGCACCTCGGACTCGTGTGGGAAAGCCTCACCCTAAGTAAAACTGTACCGCCCTTTCCATAAAAGCTTGCATCAGGGCCAGCAGGTACTGTGGAGGCTAAGGTCACAGACCCTACACAAGTCAGCTCTGTGGTTTGAGTCTCAGACCCAGTGCCTTGAAAACTGTGCCAGGCTCATGTGTGCATGTACCCAAGATCCTGCGAGAACGGAGAAGGGATTATGGCGTGGTCATCCCCCTGGGGGTTGATTTCCCACTCCCTCCTCCAACCCCAGCTCTGGAAAGTACACACTGACAGCAAAACTTAAAAACTCACACACATTTTGTTATCATTAACTTATCCCCACGTACATTATTTGCTTCTATAAGAAAAGTTATCTTCTGGGGCCAACAGGTGGTGTGGTGGTTAAGGGCACTGGACTCCCACGTGGCCGACTATGGTTCAAGTCCTGGATATGGTAGCTTCCTTTCTCACTTTATCTCTTGCTCAGTCCTTTTCTGGTCAAATCAAGGTAAGTAAATAAAGTTAAATAAAATAATTCTTAAAAAAAAAAAGTTATCTTCCCAAAAATATTTTGTTTCTACTACAAAAGAAAACTACAAATTTTGATGTAATACCTATAATCATCGTCAACTATTTCTATTACTGAAATGTCTTAGGACAATTATCTGAGTTTCCTTACATTTTGTGTTAACAAATCGTATCTGTAAACAGTAAGTTCTACGTGTCGCTTTCAGTCTTTAAAACGTAAATCTGTCTCTGTGTCGGCCAGGCCCTCTAAACAAGTGTGAACATCAGTGGACTAGCAGGCTCCCGTCCCTTGCTCCTCACTGCAGGGCTCCTGAGGTTCTGTGTCAAACACCTGAGTTAGAGCTGCTTTGGCGAGTGCACCTTATCAGCAAACAGCTTCTGTACTCTGACTTGGTTGCTTAAACTGTTATGGTGAACAGACAGCAAAATTTATCGAGTATTTTTTCTGTATCTATTTGCGATGATCCCATGAGTCTTCTCTTTAATGGTGAATTACCAGATTTCTCTTGGGAGTGCAGCAGCACGACACAATGTTTTTTTTAAGGTTTTTGCCATAGGGCAGGTGTGCTTGCCAGAGAGGAGAGAGACAGTGAGAGGAAAAGTGAAAAATCACTTTCCAGGAGGGATGGCCACCCTACAATCCCTTCTCCATTCTCCTCCTGGGATTTTGGGCACACACACACACGGTGTGATTTTCAAGCTGTCAGGTCTGGGACTTGAACTATGGCTGGCCATGTGGGAGTCCAGTGCCTTAACTACCATGTAACCTGCTGGCTTCAGCATGCTTAAATTTTACAACCCAGTCCACGCCAGAGTCTGAGAATGCACCCTGTCCCACGTGCAGCACGGCAGCTCTTCACCAGCCTGCCACCATGCAGCTCCTCTTACAAGAGCAGCCCTGGAGGGAATGCAGAGGTAGGGCATCAAGGCGTACATCTTTATGGACAAGATCTACCCTAGAGGCCTGAATGAAACGTTTAAAAATTATGAGTAGCAGGGGAGGGCCTGGGCACCTGTGTGCTGTGGGGACTCTACCAGCCTGGCCCCACAGTGTTCACTGTCCTGTGCCCATCCGCACGTACCTGTCTCTTGCCCACAGGGACGAAGAGCTCACTGATCTTTTTCTGCTTATAGACATCGTTTTTCTCCAGCAACTTTTTGTGCAGCCAATCAGGGTGTTTGACACGTGGCACTGGATTCTTCACCTGCAAGATAAAGAGACTGGTCAGGGGGAGAGCCTTGTCTCCGCACCTTGGCCTTCAGCCACATCCTGTGCCCACTGGCTCTTGCCCTGACCTGCTGCAGAGCCGCAGGGATCGTGATGATCTTCTGGATGGCGCTTCCCAGCCGTTCGAGGTAGTAGTCCCAGTCGAGAATCTGAGCATGCAGGAAGTGGGTAAGGAGAAGCAGCAGTGACAGGCAGTCTGCAAGCTCTACTGCACACCAAGCATTCTGCTAAACGCTTGGTGTCTTAAGACAAATTGGCACTCACGGTCCGAATGTCGAAGTCTTGAAGGGAAGAGCTCTTAAGCCACTTCCGGAGGAAATGCCTCCTCACTGTAGGCTCTGCTTGGAAGATGGCAAGTGGGATGGCCCTGCGTGGAGAAGGCAGACACGGAGACCGCCCTAAGTCCGAGCACAGCCTTCCCAGACACAGTCAAGGTTTGTGACCTGGTGTGTCACCTACCTTTTCACTGTTGCTACTTTGTACAAACTATACCTTGTATACAAAGCTTATCATATTTGATAACGTAAGAAGTATTCCTTTGGTTTAATGTGTTCCGCCACCCCCGTTGGTTATTTGGTCTGTTTTTAGTGTTTGGCCATTGGTAACAGGGTTCTTCATAAGTAACGGTCCTTATATAAATTACAGATCCACAGACCTGCATATATATTCACTTAAAGGCATTTCTGAAATGTTACTCATTATGTAGAACATAGAAAGGTAGGTTTCAAGCTGTCAGGTCTGGGACTTGAACTATGGCTGGCCATGTGGGAGTCCAGTGCCTTAACTACCATGTAACCTGCTGGCTTCAGCATGCTTAAATTTTACAACCCAGTCCACGCCAGAGTCTGAGAATGCACCCTGTCCCACGTGCAGCACGGCAGCTCTTCACCAGCCTGCCACCATGCAGCTCCTCTTACAAGAGCAGCCCTGGAGGGAATGCAGAGGTAGGGCATCAAGGCGTACATCTTTATGGACAAGATCTACCCTAGAGGCCTGAATGAAACGTTTAAAAATTATGAGTAGCAGGGGAGGGCCTGGGCACCTGTGTGCTGTGGGGACTCTACCAGCCTGGCCCCACAGTGTTCACTGTCCTGTGCCCATCCGCACGTACCTGTCTCTTGCCCACAGGGACGAAGAGCTCACTGATCTTTTTCTGCTTATAGACATCGTTTTTCTCCAGCAACTTTTTGTGCAGCCAATCAGGGTGTTTGACACGTGGCACTGGATTCTTCACCTGCAAGATAAAGAGACTGGTCAGGGGGAGAGCCTTGTCTCCGCACCTTGGCCTTCAGCCACATCCTGTGCCCACTGGCTCTTGCCCTGACCTGCTGCAGAGCCGCAGGGATCGTGATGATCTTCTGGATGGCGCTTCCCAGCCGTTCGAGGTAGTAGTCCCAGTCGAGAATCTGAGCATGCAGGAAGTGGGTAAGGAGAAGCAGCAGTGACAGGCAGTCTGCAAGCTCTACTGCACACCAAGCATTCTGCTAAACGCTTGGTGTCTTAAGACAAATTGGCACTCACGGTCCGAATGTCGAAGTCTTGAAGGGAAGAGCTCTTAAGCCACTTCCGGAGGAAATGCCTCCTCACTGTAGGCTCTGCTTGGAAGATGGCAAGTGGGATGGCCCTGCGTGGAGAAGGCAGACACGGAGACCGCCCTAAGTCCGAGCACAGCCTTCCCAGACACAGTCAAGGTTTGTGACCTGGTGTGTCACCTACCTTTTCACTGTTGCTACTTTGTACAAACTATACCTTGTATACAAAGCTTATCATATTTGATAACGTAAGAAGTATTCCTTTGGTTTAATGTGTTCCGCCACCCCCGTTGGTTATTTGGTCTGTTTTTAGTGTTTGGCCATTGGTAACAGGGTTCTTCATAAGTAACGGTCCTTATATAAATTACAGATCCACAGACCTGCATATATATTCACTTAAAGGCATTTCTGAAATGTTACTCATTATGTAGAACATAGAAAGGTAGGGTGCTTTCTAGAAAGAATGAATGTTTTCAAGTCACCAGCAAACTGTCAATACCTCTTTCTACAGGAAAAAAAATATATTTTTTTTAAAAAAATTTGCTATAGGAGAGAGAATTACCCCCCAAGGGGAATGGCCACACTGAAATCTCTTCTCCATTCTCCTCTCAGGATTTTGGGCACACACACACATGTGCATGGCATGTTTTTCAAGCTGCCAGTCCCAGACTCAAACGATGCCATCCATCGTGTGGGCTTCGGTCACCTTAATAACCATGTCACCTAGCTGACCTATGGGAAATATTTTTTACTTTTCTTTTTAATTGCCAGGGGGCACATGTGCTTTTTCCTGAGAGAGCGAGATTGAGAAGGGAAAGCTCTCACTAACGAAGTATGGCCACAATGCAATCTCTTCTGCATTTCTCCATTCTGCCAGAATTCCAGACACATACGCAAATATACCTGGCATGTTTTCCAAGCCAATGGGGCTGGGATTTGAACCAAGGTCAGCCTGTGAGATCTAGTTCCCTTAACCACTAGGCTATGGGCCAGCCCAATAAAAAATACTCTATCACTGGGACCAGCAGTTGGTGTAATGGCTATGTTGCTGGACTCCCACGAAATTGACTATGGTTCAAGTACCAAACCTGGTGGCTTAAGCTCACACCGGCACATGTGTGCGCACATGCCCAAGATCCCGAGAAGAGAATAGAGAAGGGATGGCGGCGTGGTTATCCCCCCTTGGGGGGTGATTTCTCTCGCTTTCTGTCTCTCTGTCTCTTTCTGGCGAGCACATGCGCCCTGTAGCAAAAACTTCTCAAAAAAACAAAACAAAACAAAATGAAAAACAAAGAACAAAAAAACCCAACTCTATCAAGTTTCAAGGCTCTGCCACTTTCTTTCTTTGGAGAGGTTTTGCCATGGGGGCTTGCGCTTGTCAGAAAGAGAGAGATGGAAAGCGAGAAATCACCTCCTGGGGGGATGGCCATGCCGCAATCCCTTCTTCTCTAGGGATCTTGGACATGCACACACACGTGCCCGGCATGAATTTAAGCCACCGGATCTGGGGCTCGAACCATGGTCGACTACATGGGAGTCCAGCGACATAGCCATTATGCCAATTGCTGGTCCCAAAGCTCTGCCACTTTCAATACTGTGAGATAACAGATTGGGTGTGTGTGTCCCCAGCCTGTTCCCTCACACAAAAGCAAACATAACACTGCTCCAGTGTTGAGCAAACACACATGTGCATGTTTAGGTTTTTGTAAGTAAAAGCATATGCATCATCCCCCAGTCGCGTTTGTAACATCAGCACGTGTACACACAAGAGGCAGAGGCACCCTCTAAGGACCTCACTTGCTGCCATCCTTTCCCCAGCCCTCAAGCTCTCAGGGTACTTGGTATCCACACACACACCAGTCCAGGGCGCTTCAGGCTGACCTGGGGGCCTGCAGCTTCCACCCTGTAGGACGCCTGCGTTACTGCTGTGCACAGCAGCTGGGCCACGGCTCACTTTCTGGGTCTACACTGTTGTAAGCTCTAACATTACAACCTAGGGACCAGCAGATGATGTAATGGTTACGTTGTTGAACTCCATGTAGTTGACTCTGATTCAAGGCTCAGACCCAGTGGCTTAAAAACTCATGCCGGGTGCATGGGCGTGTGTGCCCAAGATCCCAAAAGGAGAATGGAAGAGAAGGGATTATGGCATAGTCATCCTCCCTGGGGGGTGATTTCTCATTTTCTGTGTCTGTCTTTCTCTGTGCCTCTAGTGAGCACATGCACCCTATAGCAAAAATGTCCCTAATAAAAAGAAAGAAATTATAACCTGTAGGAACCAGCAGATGGCATAATGGCTGTATCACTGGACTCCCATGTAGCTGACCATGGTTTGAGTCCCGGACCAACTCATGCCAGGCTCATGTGTGTGCGTGTCCAACATCCTAAGAGGAGAACTGGAGAAGTTGTGGCATGGCCAGCCCCCTGGGGAGTGATTTCTCGCTTTCTACCTCTCTGTCTCTCTCCAGAGTGCACATTCCCTATAGCAAAAACTTCTCACCCCCCAAAAAAGAAGTTACGACCTATAGCTGCAATTCAATCCTTCAAACTTTCATTGTATCTCATACCCTAAAAACACACTTCCCCATCTGTCGTCAATGGACATTTACGGCACCTCGGGTCAGGCACTAACATGTGGAGGCAGCCCAGGACATGCGCTGAGAGCCAGAGGGGTAGTGTGCACCCTCTCCCTCCCCACGTCCTGCCAGGGGACAGTCAGAGCCCAGTCCACATGGCACTGAGGCCAGTCTACCTGCTCACCTACGGCCACCCCACAGTCCGCCTCCGAGCCAGACCTGCACTGGAAGGGCTCCTGGAGTTCAGCGCTGTCCCCGTGCTGGCTGCTCTCACCTCTTTTTCTTATCGATATTCAGGAATTCCTTACTTTCCTTGGGATACTGATCTATCCTGGCTCTACAGTTCCTCTTGCTGTAATGAAATTCTTCTTTACACAGATACTTGTTTTGTCTGATTTACCCCTCTCCAAAGGCCTCCCAGGGATGGGTACGCCAGCCACTGCCATCGCCAGCTTCCCTTTACTGCTGACCAGACAACCCAACACTCAGGGGCGGAACCACTGTTCTGCTCATGGTCTCTCCTGGTCACTCATGTAGTCAAGTGGCCTCCCTCTGGGCAGCAGCTGGTGCCGTCAGCCTCCTCATACCTCTTGGCCTTTAGGCAGCAAGAGAGCATCCAAGAATGGCAAAGCCCCAGGGACCAGGTTCAGAAGTCTCGCAGTTCTTCCACAGGGTTCAGTCAGCTGCTGCAAGTGCCAGGCTGCTAGACTCCGCAGGGCAGGGGAGTGGAAGTAGGCAGACCTCTCTGCCAGGAGCGAGGCAGTCACGTTATAAAGCACAACAGAGACTGGCAGGGGACAGCCCTGCCTCCAGTTTCTCTGGGCAGCTCCTCAGCCCTTCCTGCCTTTGCCACTTGTTCTCCAGGCTTCCTCATGGAGCAACTTCCAGCCCGAGGTCTGGCTGGTGGGAACGGCCTCTGAGCACCGCTGAGGCTGTGTCCCAGGAGCTGGAGAACACCCTCTTGTCGGTGCCAGGGGTTGAGACAGGTGCTCACATGACACGGGTCACCCAGAAGCTGGAATGGCCTTTTTTTCTTTTTCCCCAGAGGCTTTTGCCTCAGGATATGTGCACTCATGAGAGAGAGAGAGAGAGAGAGATGAAGAGAGAGACCGAGATGGTGAGAGGGGGGAATGGCCACACCACAACCTCTTCTCCACTCTCCTCCCTGGATCTCAGGCATGTAGACACATGTGCCGCCGGTGGGAGTTTCAAGGCACTGCGTCTGGGACTCAAACTATGGACGGCCATGTGGGAAGCCAGCTATGTAGTTGCTACACCATCTGCTGGTCCTGAAGCTAGAATGCTCTATGCAGCTCACCCTGGGCCCATGCCACCCAGAGCAGCTAGTCTTGAGAGGACGCGGGGCCTGGCCCCCGCCTGACCCTGTGATGAGACCACCCTAGCTCTCTCTGGAGCAGCACAGGTCCTCGGGAGCCTTCACCTCTCAGTGACGGGGGAGCCCTCGGGCTTGCGGGAGATGATGTAACGGCAGCTCAGCCCTGCGTCCTTGACCATCTGGTCTCCCAGGAACTCAGCCAGACGCTTCGCAGTGCTGATGGAGGTGGACTTCTGCTCCCCGTAGTCTTCCAGCTTCCGAGACATGGAACGGTTCTCAGAAATCAGCTCGAACAGCTCAGAATCAGGCATGTTGGCCGCCTGTGGGAGGGGCAGGGTCATCACAACTCAGCAGCGCCAGGCGGCTCCCAACCCATGAGCCAGGCCTGCGCTGCCCCGGGTCATGCACTCCAGCTTCGTAAGAGGCGAGGTGGGCGCTGCCGTCTGGACAATCTCACTATGGGATGGCACGTACACACCATGGGCTCTAGACTGCATGAGCCACCGAGAGCCATCCACGGACGGCACTGATGCTACAGGGAAAGGCTAAGTAAGAAGGAAAGAAAGGGAAGCTTGTGGGTTTTTTCCTGAAAGAGAAAGACAGGGACAGGAGGAGCCAGGAAAGAAACTCTGACCAGCTAGGGTATGACAGGGATCGGCAGGGGCCCGGAGGAGCCAGTGAGGTGTCCACACTGGGCCAGCGGGGCCACAGGGAGGTCCACATGGCAGTCACCTCCAGCTGTTTCTTTGCACTCATTTACCAGCTGCCTGTACAATTTGCTCGACTTGTGAATACTCTGGGTTTCCTGGTGTTGACTTTCAGATACGGGCCAACTCTCTATAGAACAGACAACGTGTAAGAGACAGAAGCACACAGCAAAGAGAGTCACAAAAAGGCTCCAGAATATCCTTGTATTATCTCCCCTATAGTGCCTGCCCCTAGAAAATAAAGTGGGAGAAGGAAAAGGCATATGCACAAAGAGGCTCCACAGAACATCGTTCACATGGAAACCTGAGGGCCAGCCAATGGTGTGTTTATGGCAGCTGGATCCCACATGGCCAATTACATGGTTCAGGTCTCAGACCTGGTGGCTTGAAAAACACGCGGGCGTGTGTGCACGCCCAAAATCCCAAGAGATGAGAAGGGAATGCAATGTGGCCGCCTTGCCCTCCCCACTGAGCGTTCGCACTCTATGGAAAAACGTGGGGGAGAAAGGGCCATGCTGCCTAGAGGGGAAAGCCTGGCATCCCTGGGTCCATCCCTGAGCTCACCTGTCACCAGCCTGCCCAGAAGCTTGGGGGACACTGGATCCCTCTCCTACAGCAGCCTTGGCGCCTCAGAGCCAGGTGAGGAGGGAGGTGAGCTCACCTTGCTGTACAGGACATCCAGCCAGTAGTCGGCCACCTTGGCCACAGAGCCATACACTTCTTCAAGTGTGCTGCCCTTGAGGAAGGCTTCAAAGACTGACGACTGGAAGATTTTAATCAGCTGCAGCTCCCCTCGGCGCTTGACCTCAAAGCCCTTGAGCTCCGCCAGGGAGCCATCTTCATTGAATACGGCATACCTAGAGAGAAGGCCCGCTCAGCCACGGGGAGCCTGGCATATTGGCTACTCCCCATTTTCCCAACACCCAGTGGGTGGCACCAGGTGGATCAGAACGATGTAGGGCCTGCAGCCCACAGAGCCAGGCACGGCAGCAAAGAGAGCAAGGATGGACAAAAAAGACCCAGGTCTGGTCCCACCCCGGTTCCAGGTCCATGTTCCTGACAGGGCTGTAAACTGTGGTTGATATTTAATTTTTAAGATTTATTTATTATTAATTTGCTATAGGGCATGTGTGTTCGCCAGAGAGAGGGAGAGAAGGAAAGTGAGAAAACAAGTCACCAGGTCGGGAACTTAAACCACAGTTGTCTGTGTGGGAATCCAAGGCCCTAACCACCCTGCCACCTGCTGGCCTCAAATGTGGTCAGTCTATGCGCCAGCAGGGAGTGTGGTGATAAAGGTGCTGGACCCCAACGGCTGATTATGCAGTACAAGACCCAAGACAAACACACTGGGTGGGCCCAGCAGCTGGTGTAACGGCTACATCGCTGGGGTCCCATGTAGGTGACCGTGGTTCGAGTCCCAGACCTGCTGGCTTAAACTCACGCTGGGTGTGTGTATGTGCGTGCCCAAGATCCCGAGAGGAGAATGGAGGAGAAGGGACTGCGGCGTGGCCATCTCCCCCTGGGGGGTGATTTCTCGCATTCTGCCTCTGTTTCTCTCTGTCTTTCTGGCAAGTGTATGCGCATTATAGTAAAAACCTCTCAAAAGGAAAAAAACACAGGGTGGGTGGGTGTGTATGCATGCACGTGTGCCCACAAACATCCTGCGAGGAGAATAGAGAGGGACTGTAGCCTTCCTCCTGAAGGGCGATTTCTCACTTCCCCTCTCTCTCTCTCTCTGACAAGCACACATGCCCTATAACAAAAATCTTATATAAAAAAAAAAGGTGGTAGATTCCAACCCATCTCCTTTCCAAAACTTCAGGGCTGTAAGTTCCTACCTCTTCTTTAGTTTCTTTCCTTCTTCCTTGGAGGCTGGAAGGATCATAGCAAGGTAGGGTCCATCGACCTCAAAAAAGATGCTGTTCTCTGAGCGGGTTACATAGGTGAGCGAGGAGGGCTCGGTCAGCTCCTGGTACTGGTCATTGGTGAAGCCTTCCTGAGGAGCAAAAGCGAGGGGGCATTGTAATGGCCCAACCCAGAAGCCCCCAAGGGCCCTCTGGAGCAGATGGACCAAAAACCAGATTCTTCAGACAACCTCACAGCAGAAAGCAAAGGCTGGGGGACCAGCAGTTAGCATAACGGCTGTGTTGCTGGACTCCCATGTAGTTGGACTGCGGTTTGAGTCCCGGACCCAGCGGCTTAAACTCACATCGGGTACGTGTGCCCAAGATCCCGGGAGGAGAATGGAGAAGGGGCTGTGGTGTGGCCATCCCCCCTGGGGGGGGATTTCTCGCTTTTTATCTGTCTCTCTCTGTCTTTCTGGCAAGCGCACGCGCCCTATAGCAAAAACCTCACCAAAAAACAAACAAAAAAAGAAAGCAAAGGCTGGTACTCCAACAACTTGGTAAGGCTCCGGTGCAAGTCACCATTTACAGGCAGACCTACAGGGCTGCAATGCTGTGTTCCCAATTACACAGCAGCGTGGAAGAGGCAGAGCATCACACCAAAACCACACGGGTGCTGTCTGAGTTTGGGGATGCAGCTGTTCTGTGCTGCTCTGCGGTGGGAGCACAGGCCCACGCATGTCAAAACCCAGAGCCGTGCCCCCTAAAGGGAATTCCAGTGTCTGCAAATTAAACACCAGTCAAACAGGATGTAGGGTACCTCCCAAGGCTGCAGACTGGGAACAAATGAACCTACAATCACCATATTCATGCATGACTAGCCCATGCCGACCCGCCCCGTCCTGATGGGTGTAAGGCTCAAGAGCAGGAACTGCACACAAAGGCTGCAGTGTGGCTGTCAGCCCGACACGGACAGTCCTGCTAGCGGCCGGGCTCTTGTTTTTTTTTTTTTTTAATTTAACTTTATTTATTATTATCATTATTTTTCATTTTGATCAGAGACAGAGAGAGAGAGAGAGGAAGTGAGAAAGCAAGCCGCCAGGTCCAAGACTTGAACCATGGTCGCCCATGTGGGAGTCCAGCGCCTTTGACCACCATGCCACTTGCCGGCCCTGCGGCCGGGCACTGTTACAGACACCAGGGTTGGACAAGACTGAGAAAATTAGACAGGTTGATCACTGCAGGAGAAAGAAGTTATAACTGAAGAAGGGAACAGAATGGAGTCGGATACAGCATTATGGACATGCACCTATGTGGATAGGCAAGACCACACGCGGCCGTGTGGGCTTCTTTCTCACACAGACACACACTCCCAGTTCACCCACTGCACATAGCTGGAGCTTTGGCACCCTGGCATGGTCTAATCAGGAACTGCGCTGTGCACCACTGAGTGTGCAAAGAAAGCACGCCAAAGACCAACAGACAGTGGCATACGGCAAACAGAGGGCCAGGACCCCGAGTCAGGAGGGACAGTGGTGGGGCACTGCCAGGGAGTGTCAGACAAAGGCTATGGCTTGGTCACAGGATGTGCCACAGAGTTTCTGAGGCTGACCACTGTACCATGGTTATTCAAGATGGTAACACTGGGAGGCAGGCAGAAGGGCGTACAGAAACCCACTGTGCTCTGTCATCTCCTGTGAGTTTGAACGCCTGGGTGTTGGGACCTGCAGATGGTGCAATGGTTACGTTGCAGGACTCCCTCGTAGTTGACTACGGCTCAGGTCCCGGACCAGTGGCTTAACTCACACCAGGTGCGTGTGCGTGCATGCCCAAGATCCCGAGAGGAGACTGGAGGAGAAGGGACTGCGGTGGGGCCGTCCCCTGGGCAGTGACTTCTCAGTTTCTGTCTCCGTCTCTCCAGCAAGTGCACGGGCCCTATAGAAAATCTCTCAGAAAAAGAAAAGCCTGGGTGTTGTGCTGGAGTAGGACAACTCACACGCTGACCTCTGAGCACAGACCTTCAGCCAACACAGAAGCACGCGAGCGAGGGAGGGCGGTGCCCAAGGGAGAGGCAAGCACACGATGCGAGGTGTTCATGGGCAGGACACCTTCTGAACTGTCAGAGTGACTGTTAGGGAGGGCCGATGGCCCAGGACTGGACGCTGACCCCTCACGGAGACCTACTCTCACCTTGACCATAATGTTCAACATGGCCCCAGGGTAGGAGATGGTGATCTTGGGCTTCTTCACACTGGTCGTCTGGATGACGAAGTTCTCTGGAAAGCTGTTTGGCAGGACACACCATATCCCATCTGTGTCCAGTTCTAAGGGCCTCCTTCAGAGACAGGGGTAAGGCTTCAGACACCAGGTTTCTGGGACCCTATGCACCCAGAACGAAATGCTAAATCCAGGCCACAGACATACGCAATGGCTGTCAACTCCCTGCTCCACCTTCGTAGCTTGAGACCTTCCATTCTTCCTACGCCTGCCCTGCTGCCCCACCCCGTGATCCCTGGCAGCGGACAGTGCCAGCTCTCACCCGATCTGCTCGATCAGCTCCCGGGCCTGGGTGATGATGTTGGCCCCTGTGAAGCAGACGATGCCGGCCATCTCCATGGAGTACCAGCGAGCCCTGGGTAGGAGAGCACACCAGCAGTGGTCCAGGCTACCAGAGGGGGTACATAGCGGGGAGGAAAGGAAACACCAAAGAGGGACAACGGAAGAAGCCTAATGCCACCCTTATTGAAGCAGGACAGAACTACGGACATTGGCTTTTCCTTGAGGACACCTCTCTGCTCCTCCTTCAGACAGCCCTCACAGCTCAGGGAAGCTCGTGAGGGCTCCAGTGCGTGCCGCTCACACTGCCCCACCCCAGCTTCAGCAGGGCTCTCACCCCGACCACCTCATTCCTTCTAAGCTTCGACACTTGTCTCTGACTTCTCTGAGAAAGTCCAAGCCTTCAGAGGCCTCCTGTCCCTCCTTGATCTCAGCTCTGCCTTCTCTGCCTTCCCCTCCCCTCTGTATGCTCTGTAGAATTCAACATATTTCAATCTCTGCCATTAAAGAGCATCTACAGGTCCCTGCTGCAGTCGAGCTCTGTGAGTAAGAGGCCAGATCCCACATGGCCACGCAGCGAGAACTCCAGCCCCGAAAGCGTGGAACACACACCAGGTACGGCACGTGCGTGACCCAGTCCTGATGGAATGGAGAAGTTGGGGGACTTGAAAGGATGGGTGTGACCACATCCCATTAAGGGGCTCTCCCTCTCTCTGGCAAGTGTGTGTCCTCTGACCATAAACAAAGAAACGATAAAGACCAACAGCGAATAAATGTAGCCTGCATCCCAAGGTACTAGCCCATGGAGAGCGACCATCGTGAGCACACAGGATGACCTAGAGACACGAAGAAACGCAGCTCCATGCGCTGCTACCTGTAGGGCGATGAAGCGGTCAACATGTGAACCCGCCAGCTAGCTGCCTGCTGTCGACACTGAAGCAGTATCGGGGTAAAAGCAGCCATGTACGCTATTGGAACTGGTCCCAAAAGATCAGAGAGACTACACGGCACCAACGGCCTCTGCATCGTCAGCCGATCAATGCCCAAGAACCATGGCTTTGCGTTGTCTCCTCCTTCCCCATCCTCTGCCCTTCAGAAGAATAAACCCGGGACTGGTTAGAGTCGTGACCACCTCCATCAGAGAAGTCGGGCCCACCCGATCTCCTCTCTCTACACTCATGGGCCTCTATTGACTTTTATGTTTATTTCTGACCCCAGCCCTGCCACTCACAAGACACACTGTGCTGAGTGATCTCCAAAACCAGCCCTGCCTTCCCCAAAGGCCCCACGCCTGGCCTTCATGCCACCTCCCTGCAATCCCGAGGCCAAGTACCACAGGGAACTTGGGCTTACCCTCCATAGCCCCCGCTGTACGACCTCTTTCCACCTCGAGTCTCCATCTAGGCCTATGGACCCCACAATGGCCCTGCCAGTCATGGCCCTGTCCCTCTTCACACATGTACAGTGGGGACCAGCAACTGCCAGGCCTGGCTGCGTCCTGAGTGGTAGTGCACATCAAGGGGCACACACACGGCTACCCAAGCCCGTCCCAACCAAGGCACTTGGCCAAGTACACCCTATGCCTCGTGGGCGCTCTGGCCCTTGTTAGCATGGCTCCTTCTCTCCCTGGCCCTAGCCCCGCCAGTCCCTGCTCCCTCACGCCAAAGCCAGCTCTCACCAGTAACCCTTGAATTGGATGAGCGGCCCCACCATGCGCCCCTCAGCCAAGCCAGAGCTGCAGGCATCCCTCCCCAGTCCCTTACCCCGGCGCTGAGCCCATCCCTCAGGGTTCCCGTATGTACGAGTCATACAGCACTCCCGAGCCCCCCAGCCTGCCCTACCCCTTGCGCATGACGTAGCCGTAGAAGGAGTTGAGGATGCACTTGTGGGCCAGCTGCAGCGAATCGTACAGCACCTCCATGTTCCTACAGCGCTTCACTCCGGACGCATCGCCTGCCTCCACAGCTGCAGCGAGCTTCTTCTTCCACACCTACAAACCAGAGACCACCGGGCACCTAGAGCTTCCCTCACGCCATCCAAGCCTTTTCATTTTTTCCTTAGAGACAGGGTCTTGCTACGTTGCCTAGACTGCTCCAGACTCGGAATTCTCTCACCTTAGCCTCCTGAGGAGCTGAGGGTACAGGGGCACGTCCTTGCACAGGGCTCCCCAAGCTCTTATTATCTAAAGAAATTAAAACTCTAGGGGACCAGCAGGTGGCGTGGTGGTTAAGGCACTGGACACTCCCACGTGGTTGACCAAGGTTGAGTCCTGCACCTCATGACTTGCTTTCTAGCTTTCTCACTTTCCCTCTCTCTGGTCAAAATAAATGAATGAATAAATAAAATTAAATAAATAATTATTTCAAAAAGTCTATAGAAAACTTGAAAAAAGTGCAATGAAGACTGTATACTCTCTTCTAAGATACGAATATTTAATATTTTATATTCTGTTGCATCCCTTTACTCCCTTCTCTGTTGGCAAGACCACTTGAAAGCAGTAGGTGTCAAAGCTTGATGGCTGCAAGTACTTCAGCACGCCTTTCTAATCGCCAGAGTGTGTGTACATGCCGGGGAGAGAGAGAGAGAAGCCACCCGAAAGGGGGCCTGGTCACGTTGCAATCCTTCTTCTCCACTTCTGCCCGTCCGCATGTAGGACATTGCATGCACACGCAGTGTGCTCCAGAGGGGCCACTTCTCAAACCGCCTGCCTTGCTGCAGCTTGCTGACACTGCTCTAGGTAACTACTTCAGAAACAGCCGTTACAAACAGTTCTGAGACCTCAGGCCAGACCGCTGACACCCACGTCCTTACTATTAATTCTCCAAGTTAAAATCAACCATACATGAATTGCTGGAGTTTGTGTACCAGCTCAGAAGACCACATCACACCCCCATGAAGGGGCCAAGAATGTCTAGGATGAAGCCAAGCAAAAGGTTTCCACTCCCGGAACTAAACTGTACTCTGCTTCTCAGAGACCTGACTCTCCAAGCTCACCTTGTGGAGCCCTTTGAACTCATAGCGCCTGTCCCGAAAGGCACGCACTGTGTCCACATAGAAGGAGTTTTCCCGCTGGCAGACAGTGGTGAGGCGCTCCTCCACCTTGGTGACGTGGGTCTTCCTGTAGGCCTTCCGGCAGTAATCTAAGCGAGGGTGGTGGTGGGGGGACATGAGACCTGCAGACTTGAGAGAGCTGGAGCAGCAGAGGGGAGACTGGGACACGGCTTTCTATGTCCAGACAGCTCAGCTAAGCGGCTAGTTTATCACCCGAAAGGACAGCCTCTGTGTTCCAACAGGTCAAATACACCGAAACCACAGAAAGAGTGCAGTTTCTGAAGAAACAGGGAGTGACACCCTGCAGAAAGAACGTAACCACCTGGCTGGCCTCAGGCTGCGACGTGCCGCAGCCCAAGGAAGACACCAAGTCAGGGCAGGGCACAGCGCTGGAGGCCACTGTGCCGAGGTGCTCACCCGCCAGCCTCCTCTTCTCATATTTGGCCTGCTCCTCACGGGACAGCTCGTGAAAGGCCCGGGCCGGCCCCTCCGGGAACAAGGCAGGGAACTTCTCTGACTCCAGCTGGTGCTGGATCCGATGGTACTCGCTGCGGCTGGCGGGCACTGGGAGGAGACAACAGGAGATGCTCGAAAGGAGAGGAGCAGTCTGGGACATGGACCACCACTTCCGGTCAACCCCACCCGTGGCCGACACTTACTGAACTCGCCCCTCCACTGCCAGGCCATCCTCCTCTGGCAGTTCGCTCCAGGCTTGTTGAAGTCACAGGCAGCACAGGTGGCCTCGTTCACCATGGCAGAGGGCTGCGAGAAGAGAGGGGAGGAAGATAGAGCAGAAAGTGAGAAAGCAGCTGGCATTCAGGTAGAGGGGCGCCCTTCCGATGTGGGACACGGTCTCACCTGGAGGCGGTTTGTCAGGATGATGTTGGGGTACATGGCCCCCACATCCAGGTGGTAGATAAGGGGACACTCGATTCGGTTAGGAACATCTTTCAGGCAGGTGAGCTTGGTCTTAATCTGATCACACACCTATAGGGAAAGGGGAAACAAAATGAGGCTGGAGACCCAGGTAAGGGCTGGGGAACTGTACATGGTAACCAAGATAGGACCATGGGGAACCAGCAGTTAGCGTAATGGCTGTGTCGCTGGATTCCCATAGTTGACCACGGTTCGCGTCCCGGACCCGGTGGCTTAAACTCATGCCGGGCGCGTGTGCATGCGTGCCCAGGATCCCAAGAGGAGAATGGAGGAGAAGGGATTGCAGTGTGGCCATCCCCCCAGGGGGTGATTTCTCACTTTCTGTCTCTCTGTCTCTGTCTGTCTGTCTGGCGAGCACACGCGCCCTATAGCAAAAACCTCTCCAAAAAAAAAAGAAA
>NW_006159686.1:499299-500897 GCF_000334495.1 Tupaia belangeri chinensis | reverse complement strand
TCTCTTGCTCTGTCTGTCTGTCTGGCGAGCACACGCGCCCTATAGCAAAAACCTCTCCAAAAAAAAAAGAAAAAAAAAAAGATAGTACCACGGCCTGAGACGGCACGGCACCTCCACGGCCAGGCCGGGTGAGCCGCCCTTACAGGAGGGAGCCGAGCCCAAACGAGGGTGGCACCATGGAAGCAGAACTCCCTAGCCCAGAGCCATCAAGGCTGACAGAAAGATGCAGGAGGTGTGTGTGGCTCGAGCTGCATGTCCTCAGACTCCTGCTCCCAGTTCGGGCCTGAGCCATTAGCCTAAAAACCCTCCAGGTTCCAAACACCTCGGTACAGACGAACTATGCAGCCTGTACACCCAGAACTGGTCTTCTAAACAAGAACAATCCTCGAAGTGCAAGAGCTACAAGCAGACTCAAGGGCAGAGTGGGAGCTGACTTGGTGGGGCCCTTACTGGAGTCACAGCTACGCTAGCAGCACTGAAAGGACACAGGGCACAATCAGCAAAGGGGAAGGGCCGGGTGAGCTTCCAGAATCTTCTCCTCTTGGAGTCACAAAGACTGCTTATTTTTCTAGCATCAAATCATGACAAACATGCAAAGTGCTTTCTTCTACAGGAAACTCAGGAGACTCAGACCCGGGGTTTCTTTCCCTTTCTTTAAAAAATTACTTGAGGTCAGTAGGTGGTATAGTGGTTAAGGCACTGGACTCCCTCCCACCCACCTGGGCGACAGCAGTTCAAGCCCTGGACCTGGCAGCTTGAAAATCATACCAGGCGTACGTGTGTGTGCCTAAACTTCCAGGAGGAGAATGGAGAAGAGATGGTGGCACGGCCATGCCCCCAGGGGTAATTTCTCACTTCCCCTCTCACTGTCTCTCGTGAGCACACACACCCTATGGTAAAAATCTTAAAAAATCATTTACTTTATTTATCAATATTATTATTTTTAGTTTGCTATAGGGCACATGTGCTCATCAGAGAGACACACACACAGAGAGAAAGAGAATGTGAGAAAGCAAACCATCAGTTCTGGGACCCAAACTGTGGTTGGTCATGTGGGAGTCCGATGGCTCAGCCACTGTG
Organism: Tupaia belangeri chinensis; assembly: GCF_000334495.1. Lineage (NCBI taxonomy): Eukaryota > Metazoa > Chordata > Mammalia > Scandentia > Tupaiidae > Tupaia > Tupaia belangeri. The sequence continues at coordinate 499,817 of NW_006159686.1, read as the reverse complement.
CCACCCACCGGCCCAGAGTCCAGGGTTTAACTGAGGGCTGATCACACGGGTACCTCTGCCTGTGGCATACCCAAATTCCAGACCCCCTGAGAAAAGCAGGCAACCAACACCAACTACAATGTTTGCGTAAACCGACATAGGGACAGAGAGCCCTTCTTGTCAGAAAATAGTGTGCTGACCCCGCCAAGCTGGCAGCGGCGGGAGGCGGGCCGGGCGCCAAGGCTGCGTCCGGCCTGGGGACGTCGCGGGCCCTTCCGGGCTCTGCGTGTCCCCCCCGGGGCCCTGCTAAGCCGGCGGCAGCAGCATGCACCTGCCCCCCCCTCCCGTCGCCGCGTGGCCTCTGGGCCAGCCAGCTGAAACTGAAGAGAAGGATTAAGAACTTGCAACTATAAGCAACAGAAAGAACCTTTAACTGCCTTAAACCAACTGAGAAATACACTGTAGAGAAGGATTTTATCTACCTATGGACAGTGAGAAGATGATGGATACCAGCCCTGCATTACCTCAGGCAAGAACAG
>NW_006159686.1:484339-498216 GCF_000334495.1 Tupaia belangeri chinensis | reverse complement strand
GCACAAGGGGCCCCTCTCGCAAAACCCTCAAAAAAAAAAAAAAAAAAGTGTGCTTGCTTCGGCAGCACATGTACTAAAACTGGAACGACAGAGAAGATTAGCATGGCCCCTGCACAAGGACGACACGCAAATTCGTGAAGTATTCCAAATTTTTTCGTTAAAAAAAAAAAACTCCAAATTATTTTGGGAAAAGAGAATTTATGGGTAGAACACCTGTCCATTATTTGCACATGAAATAAAACCATTTAAAAGAAAATAGTGGAAAATAGCCAAATCCAAGTCCCTGCACAGACGGCCCTGCGGACAGCGTCTCAGGCCTGCATCATGAGCTCTTTGCACAGCTGAAGGCAGACAGCCTGCATCACCAGACAAGGTGTAGGCCCTGCGGGGGCTTCACAGACCACCTCTCCACGAAAGCAGAGCCCAAACAAGTCTGTCACCAGAGCTATGAGAAAGAAAAGGCCTTTCCAGAGCAATCCTCTGTCAGACTGTGGTTACATTACCCACGTGGATGGTGGGCCAAACAAAAGGGGGCCCCAGGCAGTGACACTCTGGGGAAGAGGGTGGAAACAACCGTCAAGATCCCTGACAGCCTGCAGCAGACTGGACGGACCCTGCTGCAGATGGAGTCACATTCCAGTCACAGTGTGGGGAGAAGCACCCACTGTGGCACACACAGGAGCACCCTCGGCTTCAGATAATGAGACTCCGAGACTGGGGCTGGCAGGTGGCATGGTGGTTAAAGGTGCTGGATTCCCACATGGCTGACTGAGGTTCGAGTCCTGGACCTGGTGGCTTGCTTTCTCACTTTCCTTCTCTTTCACTCTGTCCCTCTCCATGAAAATTAAAATAAATAAATAAATAACTAAAGTTAAATAAAATAATTCTAGAAAAAATACTACCAGGTGCTTCAGCCATTCTTAAAAAAAAAAAAAAAAAAAAAAAAACCCCTGGACAAAACATTAAATAGATAAATAAATAAATAAATGTTTTACGTGATCCTTATAAAGAAAAGAAATTGGGGGACCGGCAGATGACATCATGGTTACGTCACTGGACTCCCACAAAGTTAACTGCAGTTCAAGTCCCAGATCAGGCAACTTAAAATTCATGCTGGCTGCGTGTGCGTACATGCCCAAGATCCCGAGAGGAGAATGGAGAAGGGGTCGTGAAGTGGCCATTCCCCCTGGGGGGGATTTCTCTCTTTCTGTCTCTCTGGCGAGTAAACGCACTATATAGCAAGAATATCTAAAAAAAAAAAAAAAAACAAAAAACTCAAGCCTAGCATGGCAGTTAAGCACTGGACTCTCCCATGACTGACCACGATTTGAATCCCAGACCCGGTGGCTTAAAACTATGCTGGGCACATGTGCATGTGTGCCCAAAATCCCAAGAAGAGAATGAAGAAGGGACTGTGGTGTGGCCACACGTCCTGGGGGTGATTTCTCACTTTCTATTTCTCTCCAGCAAGCTCACAGGTCCTATGGTAAAAACCTAAAACCAAAAAAATATGAAACACAGGAAGAGAAAAACAACATAATTTAAAATAGATCTGAGAAAGAACGAAGAACTGGGCCAATAGGTGGGAAGGGGGCTAAGGGCGCTGGACTCCCACATGGCCGATGGCGAGTCGAGTCTTGGACCTGGCAGCTTGGTTTTTTGCTCTCCCTCTCTGGTCAAACTAAAATAAGTAAATAAAGTTAAATAAAATAAGTCTTAAAAAAAAAAAAAAAAAGAAGGACCAAGAGCTTTCAGCATGAAAACATTGTTCTAAAACACAAAAATAAAATCAGTCAGAGACCAGCTGGTGGCGTGAAAGTTAAAGTGGCTGGGTCCCTCATTGCCAACCACAGTTTAAGTCCCAGACCTAGCAGCTTAAAAGACACAGAGTGCATGTACATGCGCCCCAAAAACCCCACGAGGAGAGAAAGGGGTCGCACTGAGTACTCTCCTGAGTACCTGCTGTCTCACTTTCCCTCTGTCTCCAGTGAGCACTCACACTGTACAACAAAAATTTCTTAAAAAGATTTTTGCTACAGGGCACATGAGCTTGCTGGGAAGACACACACACAGAGACAGAGAGAGAGAGAGAGAGAGAGAACGTGAGAAATCACCCCCCCAAGGGGATGGCCATGCCACATCCATTCTCCTACATTCTCCTCTCGGGATCTTGGGCACACATGCACAAGAGCCCGGCCTGAGTTTAAACCACTGGGTCTGAGACTGGAACTGGTTGAGTCGTGGGAGTCCAATGATGTAACCATTATGCCACCTACTGGTCCCTCACCTTACAACAAAAAGAAAAACAGAGCAGCAGCCCTCTGCAGATGACCTCCTGCCTCCCGGACAGTACCTCATGGAAGTTGGTGACCTGCTCCATGGGCACCTTCTCCTCCTCCTCAATGGCGTGGCGCATTGTCTTCTCGACTCGTTGCAGCAAGAAGTCGAAGGCAGCAGGGTTCTGGAGCAGACAGCCAGGAGACAGCACAGGTCGCACTATGCTACTGCTGGTGGTGCAGCCGCACGCACACCCACACGCAGAGCCCAAGCCCGCCGGTACAGGCTGTGAGTGCCAGGGCGTGCCCAGCAGGGCCCACACCCTGCAGTGTGCTGTGGGCCAGGACGCACCAGCCAGAGACCTGCCCAATAAGCCCAAGGTGGGGGATGCTGGGTCAGATGAGCCAAGCCAGGCAGGAGTGGGGAGGAGACCCAGGAAGGCGGCGCACCATCCTAAACCGACAGGGGATGTCACTGCGGAAGACACCGGACTCCAGGGCCTCCACGTGGCCCCCCACATAGGTCTCGGCATCCAACACGTGGCCGTCGTCCGTCAGCTTGTTGAACTCCTGCTCCTGCTTGTTGGGGAAGATGATGTTGGCGTGGAACGCCTGCACCATCAGCAAGGCCTCACACAGTGTGCCAGAGCCCTTCCGCAGCACCTGTAGGAGAAACACGGCCTCGAACCAGACACCAACAGCTTCCAAGAACCTCCAGGACACCTAATCTTGCCTGGATATGGAGAGAGAAAGCCTGTGGATTAAAGGCCGTAAGCTCCGCCTCCTGGTTATCTCACACCGAGGCCCAGGCTCCAGCTGGACACCAGTGACATCACAACCAAATCTGAACTCTGCCTTCGGTATCAGCCTTCTAGGACCACACCTGGTGGGCACTGCACTCTCACGGTGCAGGGTCCAGAGTGTGGCACTGATGCGAGAACCAGAGCAGCAGGACAAGGATACTGACCTCGTCGGGCTCCATGGGGATGATGGTGCAGAGCGCGAAGATGAAGGGGTGGACATACTTCATGTACAGGTAGTATGTGGCGACTGCGTCGGACACAGAGTATGTGGCCAGGGTCTGCAGAGAGAGTCAGGTGGTCATCAAAACCAGAGGGTCTAGGGCCAGCAGGGGTACGGTGGTTAAGGTGCTGGATCCCACATGGTCAGTTGGGTCGTTCAGGTCCCAGACCCAGTGGTTTGAGAAACACATGTGCGTGAGTGCCCACGGTCCTGAGGGAGTGGAGAAGGGATTAGGCGCAGCTGACCCCTTTGGGGTGACTTCTCCCTTTCCAGAGCATGCACACGCCATACAGTGGAAACTAACGAGACAAGCCAGAAAGAGGGTTCACAGGTTTGTGTGAAGCATAAAGGTGAGGCTCAGTGAGAGCGGGCCTGGCCGGGGCTGTGGGCATGAGGGACAGGAATGACAAAGGACAGGTGTGACAAGGAGGCGGGCATGAGGAGGGGATGGGCATGACAAAGGACAGGTGCAATAAGGGGATAGGCGCGACGAGGACAGACTGACGAGGGGACAGTTATGAGGAGGAGACAGGCGTGACAAGGAAGCAGGTATGGCAGGGGGAGCCAGCCTGAGTTATGGCAGGTTGGCTGGCAGCCATAGGAGTGACGAGGGGACAGTCTGACGAGGGAGCAGGCACAGCAGAGTGGACCGAGTCTGAGTGAGGGCAGGTGTGGTGGGCAGTGGCCAGGCGAGCTGGCTGCTGGAACGTTTGCGGCCTCGTGAGAGAGCTGGGCTGTGGCTCACGTGCCTGGGGCTGCTCGGTGGCCATGCGGCACATGTCCTCGGGGTCCAGCTCCACAGGGTCATAGCCCAGCTTGGCCTTGGCAGCTGCTTTGAGGTTGTGGCTGCCCACGGGGAGGTAACTGTCCCTCTTCACCCACCTGGGGAGGAGAGGAGCGGCACAGGCTAGAGAACACCCTTGCCCACTGCCCGAGAACTCGGAGCCAGCCCGGCCATCACAACGCAGAAGGCAGTGTCTTGACCGGTCCCCAAGAAACCCACACCAAACCCCAACACTGTGCGGACTCTTGGGAAGATCTCCTTTGAATCCAGTAAACCACAGCTGTACCCACCAAGCACAGGGATCTCTGAGCCAGCCCTTCAAGCCCCTCGCCTCTCCTCACCTCCTGCCCCAGCACAGTACTTGGCCTCGCACCCAGAGAGTCAGGAAGACGCGTAGACCGGAGTGCTGCGCCCTCAGACGGCTGCTGGCACAGACACTCATGGCCTCTGTGCTGTCAGCTGCCCTCTCCCTTAAACCCTCCATGGCTACCCCCTCCCTCCAGTCTCTCCACATCAACCAGCCCTCCTCTTATTTCTTCTCAAGAATTCACCAACTACCATGGCTTTTTACCAAGACCTACACGCCAAACCTGCTAGTTCATGGTGCCCGTCCGAACTGAGCTTTGAGATCCACCTCACTGTAGGGGTTTCCAGAGCCCTCCACGTGCGTGGGGTTTCTGGGTCAGCAGGATTGTGGCCGTTACCTTCCACCTCAACCCCCGCCCCCATGCCCTGTCTGATGGCCCAAGACCCCTAGAAACACACCCTCGTCCCTGAGAACCAGCGCCCCTCGCCTCCCAGGCCCACGTCCCACATCAGCAAGGCTGAGTCCTGACTTAGACAGGCCACTCCCAGTGGACACCTAGGCTCCTGGCCTCCCCTCCAAGCCCAGTGACATAATGCCAGAACGGAGCAGAAACCTGGTCATAGGTCCAGGGTTCCACAGGAGCCCATGATGGTCTAAGGAAGTCCACCCCCCACCAAGCACAGGAAGCCCTGGAGACCCATTGTCCTCTCCAACCTTGGCATTTCCACACCCACCTCTGCCCTTCCAGCCACAGCACGCCTGAGTCCCCAAACACTGGGCCTCTGCATGTGTGAGCTGCCTTGCCTGCTCACCCTTTGATCTGGGACAGGCCCTGCCTATCTGGTGACTGGGCTCTCCTAAGACCAGCCTGGGCACCACCCCGTCAGCTTGTCAAGGACCTATCAGACTTTCTCTCTTGTCTCTCTTCCCCGCCCCGTAGCTGATGTTCTATGTGCTTTTTGAATAATAAAATAATTAGCAAGTGATTAAAGATGTGTATCCCCGGGCCCCACAAGAACCAGCCATTGCTACTCAGGTGACCCGGAGCTGCTTCTTGGAGGCTGCCCTCCCTCCACGAGGTATGTCAACAGCAACAATCTGCGTGAGGAGGCAGCTTTCAGAACTCACTCCGAAGACCACGGTGACAGGCAACAGGTGCACACGGGTGTCTACCTGAGACAGTCCATGTGGATGCACTGCGGCGCCTTGTACTCTCCCTGGCTGTCCTGCTGGAAGCCTATCTCCTGGTGCATGCTCAGGCCATGGACCGCTGCTCTGGCCTCCACAAATGGCCTGTGGACGAAAGGGGACAGACAAGCAACAGACACAGGTATGTCTCTAATTCTCCTACCCCATTCCTCTCTTAGGCACAGGGAAGACAGTTTTTCGGAAAGGCTCCACACATCCACTTTCTCCTGTCAGAGTGAGACACACACGTGACAGCAAACAGATCCTTCCACCCGCTCCCCATCACGTTTCTTAGGCAACCACGAGTGAGACTCACCAGTCAAAAAAGTCCCCGTTGTAGGTGACCATGATGGTGGGCTTAGTCTCCTGGACGTGCTCAAACCACCTCTGGATGAGGCGAACCTGAACTCAACAAGCCACAGCAGTCAGCCTGCTCTTCTCTTCTTCAAGCCATCTCCAAAGACAGCTCCGAAAGCTTGGAAAAACCGCCTCGTGCTGGCCCTTATGCCCATGCCCCACCGCAGCCTGCGCCATGGAAGAGGGTTGCACACCCAAAGCAAAGCTCACTGACTTGCAACTCTGACTCCACAAATGCCTGAGGCCTTACGAGGATCACATGCCTCTTTTTACCTCACTTCATCCGAAAATATAGGGTGCTCTTTCAAGTGATGACTTATTTCTTTTCCTTTTAAAGAACTGTTTATTTCATCTTATTTATGACTACAATTTTTAAATTTGACCAGAAAGAGTTAGAGAGAGACAAAGTGAGAAAGCAAGCTGAAAGGTCTGGGACTCCAACTGCAGTCAGCCATGTTGGAGTCCAGCGCCTTAACCACCACACCACCTGTTGCGTCCAAGGGACACTTTTTTACCTCATCAGGTTCATTGAAGACACAAAAGGGCCCTTCATACTCTGGTTTTGGGGTGAACTCGAAATCTTCAATATCTTCTGAGACAATCTCCCTGTTAGTGATGAGGTAACCCTGGCAAAGTTCATTAGCAGTCAGTGCAGGTCAGAGACAGCGACGCTGAGACATAGTCTCCCTACACTGCCTGGGACTGCATGGGGTCTCTGCCTTCGCGTAAGGCAAGGGCACCTTTAATTTCCTGGGAAGAGGCCTCCACAAGTGTCAGACTCCATCAAGAAGGAAGGAGCACACTGTTAACCACCTGCCCACCTCCCTGGACAGCACTCGCTCATGACTCGCCCACCCGGTACTAGCCATGGGTGGGTGCGGCTCTACTACAGACCAAAGTCCTCCTCCTCAGGGGCTCACTTCCCAAAAGTCCCCGCTCACCTGCCCATCGATCATGTAGGATATCATCATGATCTGGTCTGTCTGGGCGTCAGGGAACTTCAGGGGAAGTTTGGTCGTCTCAATATCAAATGCCAAAACCACAGGGTCCTGGGGAGACAAACCACAGCATGAAGTTAGCCAAACTAGGTCAAGCTTGGGGAGTCCCATGAGCCCTTCCCAACTATTGGCCTGCTTCACCCTCCAGCGGCTAGAAGCAAGGGATGAAGGCTCTTTAAGACCTATGACAGGTACCGTGGGACCAACTGACTGGCCTTGAGGCCTAGTAATGAATGGAGAGCCAGGTTCCACATGGCTAACCGTGATTTGAATCCCAGTCCTGGTGGCTCACAAACACACCAGACACACATACATGTGTGCACAGAAACCCAACAAGATGAAGAAACGATGAACGAAGGTGGGGAGGGCAGTGTGGCCACTGGAGGAGGGCGTTCTCTCTTTCTTTCTGTGTCCTATCTCCCCAGAGGGTACATGTGTACATGTGGTCTCTGGAGATTAAAAAAAGAAAACCTCTTTACTTCATTTGACCTTTAGAACAACACTAACAGGTCCTTATGGCATGTTAATAGCTGACGTGGTCATTTCGGAAATGAGAAAACTGAGTACAGAGATTTTCCCAAGCTCACAAAGCCATGCTGAAACAAGGCCTTCTAGTTAAAAACCCACTTCTCACTGTTACTTCACTGGCAGCTACTGAAACGGATGTCATAGCTCCCTTCAAACACTCATTCGAGCCCCGCAAACCACATGGTTTGCACAGGTACAAAGTGAAACCATGCTCGGAGGCCAGAAACTGATGAAGTGCCCTATCTCTATAATTCTTTTTTTTTTTTTTTTTTAAGAATTATTTCATTTAACTTTATTTTATTTATTTACTTTAATGTGACCAGAGAGGGGCAGAGTGAGAGAGAGAGAGAGAGGGGGAAAGTGAGAAAGCAAAACTCCAGGTCCAGGACTTGAACCATAGTCAGCCATGGGGGAGTCCTGCACCTTTAACCAGCATGCCAACTGCCGGCCCCCATTATTCTTTTAATGAAGTATGTAAGAAAAAAGTAGCAAACAAATCCCTGAATCCAATGCACCTTCCAGCACCCATTTTGAACTCCAGAAAACAAGATGAGGTTTCAGAATGGAGGCGATTCAGTGAGTACACTTACAGGCCGTTCAACGAGGTCATCCCGCCGGGTGATCTCCACTGGAAAAGCACTTCCTCGGAGCCTGACGTTGTACCAATGAGCCTACAAAATGGACAGGGTAACCTTCCAAGAGCCTGAAGTGCAGGGAAGTCCATTTCTCTGTGGAGTTATCTGTAAGCACCACCACCTCCCGACCCTCTACCCACTCACCACGTGGATCTTCAGATCAATGGAGAGGCGGATATGGTAAGGGACATCGTACTCGCGCATGTCCACGATGTTGTCCAGCTGGTCAGCTGTCTTCTTAGAGGCTTCCTCTTCATCGGGAACTATGCTGCCCCCTTGCAGGACACTAGCAAACAGAGCAGTGATTGGCTAGGCTCTCCTAGGAGCTAGCAAAGGTGAAGATGAGTGTCCACACTGAGTAAAAAGGCAGCAATCACGGGGGGACAGTCCTCCCTTAAGGAATGGCCTCAGACAATCATCCTTCCCTGACAGATCAGATGTGGGAAATTTCAGCATACACATTTGAGGTGCATTTTATATGGCGTAAGTAACATTCCAATTCAAAGAAAAAAGGGGCCAGCGAGTAGCATGGTGGTCAAGGCGCTGGACTCCCACATGGCAAATGTGGTTCAAGCCCCAGACCCAGTGACTTGAAAATCACACCAGGTGCGTGTGCGTGCCCAGGACTCCCAAGAGGGCAATGGAGGAGAACGGATTACAGCATGGTCATCACACCTGGAAGGTGATTTCTTTCTCTCTGTCTCTATCTCCAGCAAGTACATGTGCCCCATGGCAAAAACCTTTTAAAAAGGGGCCGGCAGGGACCAGCAGTTAACATAATGGCTATATCACTGAACTCCCATGTAGTTGACTGCGGTTCAAGTCCTGGACCCAGTGGCTTAAACTCACTATGTGCGCATGTGCGTGCGTACCCAAGATCTCAAGAGGAGAATGAAGGAGAAGGGATTGAGACGTGGCCATCCTACCCGGGGTGTGTGTGTGTGTGTGTGTGTGTGTGATTTCTCGCTTTCTGCCTCTGTCTCTCTGGCGAGTGCATGTGCCCTATAGCAAAAACCTCTCCGGAAAAAAAAAAAAAAAACCCCGCGGAAAAAAAAAAAAAAAAAAAAAAAAGTGGGACCAGCAGATGGTGTAATGGCTATGTCGCTGGACTCCCATGTGGCTGACCACGGGTCGAGTCCCGGACCTGGTGGCTAAAACTCACGCTGGGCATGTGTGCGTGTGTGTCCAAGATTCTGAGAGAATGGAGAAGGGATTGCAGCGTGGCCATCCCCTCCAGGGGTTGATCTCTCGCTTTCTGTCTCTCTGTCTCTGTCTCTCTGGCGAGCGCTTGTGCCCTACAGGAAAAACCTCTTCTAAGCAAATAAATAAATAAATAAATACTATTCTGAAAAGTAATTTGTGACATTGCTGGGGAAGGTGGGCTCCGCGGGAAGGCCTGGAGAAATGTTCGGGGTTCCAAATTGATCTTTTGTAGGAGGAAGAGATTAGCTCTTCTCAAGACATCCACGGTTACTCTGGAAGTTTTCTTAATCTCTTGTTTCCTATTATCCTGACGCTTTAACATTCGATGAAGTGTTTAGTGCTCTCTGCTTCAATTTCTCTGTATGATATACAAGGTTCTCTGGAGAAAACATGCTGTGTAAATATCAGCACTTCATAAAACTTCTAGAGGGACTGTGCTTGGGTAGTGGGATGAGGAATCTTTCTCTAAGATGTCTTTACTAACACAACAACTCCATTTTAGAGATATGAATCCAACCTCTAGGGAAGCAAAGAGAGCTGAAATATAAAACACAACCTGGGAAGCCTCTGTTCTTTTAGCACAAACAGAGCACATAAAAACTTCTACCAGCCAGCCTGAGGTATGGTAGTAAAGGCAGCTGGATCCCACATGGCCGACCGTGTGGGTTTAAGTCTCAGACCCAGCGACTTAAAAAACACACTGAGCATGCACGCGTGCCCAAGGTCCCAAAAGGAAGGACAGAAGGGACTGAGGCATGACCATTTCAAATGAGGGTGCTCTTCCTTTCTGTCTCTCTAGTGAACACACGTGCCCTCTGGTAAAAATTAAAACGGTAACAGAAATTTCTACCGAATTACTCAAAAGTGTTTCTACATCCAAGAGTCAATCACCAGGGTAACTATCTCTGAGTTTTCCCACCCTCTACCCCTCTAGCCACTCAGAACTGTGGTGCTTTGCTCAGAGAATGAAGTTTACCTGGACAGCATGGCTGTGTACGCATCACTGGCATGGGCCCGCTCTCGGTTCTTCTTCACAGCAGGGGAAATCTCTTTCCTCACTTTGACAAGATCGTCCACAGTGTGGAAAGACAGCTTGATGTAATTCCGCTTCAAACCCACTAAATGATTTGGCTACAGAGTGGACAGATCATGCCCGTGAGCTTGAGAGCCAGAGCGTCAGTGACAGCAACAAAGGGGAAGACTCAGAAGTCAACACACAAGTCAAAGAGCTGCTACCTCGAGCACCCTGTCCAGTTCTGCCTGGGACACTAACACCATGAGGTCTTTGAGATTATCCACTCCAGTCGTCAACTCTGCCCACTACCCAGAAAATGACCTGTCTCTCTCTACCTCTCCCCATCTGCCCATGACACACAGTGTGGACACTGGGCTCACTCACCCCTGGGGGGTCTCACTGGTACTCACCAAATCCAGATCCTCTTTGGGGACAGTCTCGACTTTGGCAATTTTACCCTGAAACTTCTTAGAGAGAAAAGATGAGACTTCACGTTCACAACCCTAAATTCGGATCAGAATGAGGATTCCATTAGTCCAGTCTGTCTCCTCCTCTGCCCACGTCCCAGCCCACTGAAACAGGATGAGACATGGGTTATTGGATGGACTTTGTAAAACAGTTACCTTTCTGGTGGCGATGTAGAAATATGGCCTGTAGGGTAGGGCCACCTGCAGAAATCACCGAACCATCCACAGGAGATGAGAAAGACAGGGAGAGGGAGGTGAAGACAGACTGTCTGCTGGTGTAATCCAGCAGTACACCCAATGCATCCCTGACCGTGACAGCTCGAGACGTCACAGTGGAAACCAGAATCTGCATGTATTTCAGGGGTGAAGACCTAACGACTGCTCACCTTCCGGAGTTTTCCTGAGCCACCTCCTCTCAGGGCATCTCACACGCTGACTGATGCACCTCCCAGGGCCCGCGAGGGGTTATGAGCAGCTGTGTGCAAGAAGCCTCCCACGCCCTGAGAGCCACAGAGCTAACGGGTGCCCAGCATTCTGGATCCAGCTGCTCCTGGTCACAGATGGGTTTAGCTTCTTGGGACCGAGGGCTCACCTTGAACCTGCTCCCGTCATCTTGAATAAAGTAGTAGTCCACTGCGCTCACCAAGCGTTTGTCTTCATCCAAGACCTCGGTCTACAGGAGGTCACCACACAGGCAGGAAGTTACCCTCCCCACGGGGTAGCCGCCTTTCTCCTTCTATCCTCTGGGAAACTGAGCACTTCAGAAGCAAAACCCTCTCATCTAGCTCTTTGCCCCAACCCGGTGTAAACTACCTGTCTCACTCACAAGAACTGCGCCGTAACCTCCACCAAATGGAGAGTTCTCTGCATTTCGCCTTCGCAGGCCTTGAAAGCTCTCTATTCTGGTGGCTAACAGGGACACGCCTCCTCTTAGTCTTTCTACAGTGGTCTCTTCGTAGCCCTCAATGGTACTGAGCAGAGTTACAAACCAGTCTCCCTGAGTCACCATCGTAGGACAAGGACAAGGCTCTGACGAGGAGGAGGCAGGGAAGGGCTGAGGGAAAGCACGGGTGCTCACGGGATGCATGTTGATGAGCCAGCCTGTCTTCTCACCAGGCTCCTTCAGCCTCTCGAAACCGAACCGGGCATCCATCTTATCTGTCCACTGACTCCGCTCCAGGCGCTTGAGCGCGGAGACTGAGGAAGACGGTCCATCATCCCTGAGTGAAGGAGGTCAGCCCAGTCATGGGCACGGATGACACCACCCACTCCCACAAAAGTTAACCCACCTACCTAGTACAAGTGCTATGCACATTCCTGAAAAACCTCAAACTTAGCACAAAGGCTCATTAAAATGATGGGACTGATGAGAACAGGACTGGTGCAGTCCCTTCAACCCTGTCCAACTCTGCAGCAAGAACACTAACGAAAACTGCAATCCTGATGTTGCTGCTCCCAGCATGCTAGAAATGCACAAGACTCAGTTCTGCACTTCTGGGCCTTAATTCTAGAGAAACAACTCATATTCATACAAAATCCTGTGTGTGTGTGTTCATGGCACCTTCGTTCACTATAGCCCAAGCGGGAGCATCCCAGCTAGCCCTCAGCAGGCACATGCAGCAGTCAGGCCGTGGTGCACTCCGTCAGGGTGCACTGCGCTGCAATAAAGGGGGCAGACTGGAGCACGCGAAAACGGGGACGAACTGCATGGTTACGCTGAGTGAAGGAAGCCATCTCCCCCACAGACTGCACTTCGGATCCCATTTACACAGCATTTAAAATGCTACCATGGAGGAGAGCAGGCCACGGGTCACCAGTGACAGGAGCAGTAGAGGCAGCTGTGGCTTCAAAAGGGTAGCTCGGGGAGCCAGCAGGTGGCGTGGTGGCTAATGAATGCACTGGGCTCCACATAGCTATCAGCGGTTTGAGTCCTGGATCTGGGGACCTGGGAATCACAGAGGACAGGAGAGTGCGCCTGCCCAAAGTCCCTAGAAGACTGGAGAAGGGACCATGACACGGCCATACCGAGGGGTGATTTCTCACGTCCCCTGTCCGTCTCTGGTCAACACATGCACCATACAGCAAAAACCTCAAAACAAAAAGTGGTACGAGACCCTGGAAACAGGCTGTTGTGCACCTTGGTTTTGGTAGCAGAGACACATGTGTACATGTGACAAAAACTGCACAGAAAGTAGATGTTCATATATGTGTGTGCTCATAAAAATGGTGTAATCTGAGACTGCAGACATTACCGAGTGAGAGACTGGGTGGAGGGATGCGTTGTTGTATTTTTTTTGACCAGAGAGAGAGAGAGAAAGGGAAAGTGAGAAAGCAAGATGCCAGGTCCGGGACTTGAACCACTGTTGGCGATGTGGGAAGTCTAGCGCCTTTAACCACCAGTCACTTGCCGTCCACTCTCTGTATTACTTCTGACAATTGCAGGGAAACTGAAAATTATCTTAAAATGAAAAGGTGATTTATTTTTCCACAGGGCATATGCGCTTGCTGGAGACAAGAGAGAGGGAAAGCAAGCAATCACCGGGTGGAGTGTCCCTTCTTCCCATGGGGTTCTGTGCACGTGGCCACTCGCACCTGGTGTGACTTTCAAGCTGTGGCCTGGGCCTCCACCTGCGAACCTCCACGCCACTTGCTGGCCCAAAGATTATTATTATTTTGAAAGAGGTTTTTGGTTTTTTTGAGAGCTTTTCGCTATAGGGTGCATGCGCTCGCCAGACAGACAGAGACAGAAAGCAAGAAATCACCCCCCAGGGGGATGGCCAGGCCGCAATCCCTTCTCCATTCTCCTCTCGGGATGCATACGCGCCCGGCATGAGTTTAAGCCACCGGGTCCGGGACTCGAACCGCGGTCACCTACATGGGAGCCCAGCGACATAGCCCTTAAGACGCCTGCTGGTCCCGATCCCTGAACTTTTAAACGCAAAAAACCCAGAGTCTCCGGAGATGCTGGGTTGGAGCTGCTGGAGACCCACTGGGGCGGGAGCGCAGGCGCGGCGGCGCCCCTGTGCCGAGAGGCGGGCCAGGCCAGGCCCGGGCGGCAGGCACGCGGCGCCCCCGGGAAGGGCGTTCCACCCGCGG
>NW_006159686.1:470032-483788 GCF_000334495.1 Tupaia belangeri chinensis | reverse complement strand
GGGCCGGGGCTGGGGCCTGAGCCGCGCCGGCCCCGCCGCCTCCCGCTGGCCGAGGGACTTTGCAAGGGCAGCCGTTCGTGAGCGCGGGGCGCTCCCGGGTGCGGGCCTGGGCGCGGACCTTCGCTGTAGGAACTAGGAGGAAGAGGTCCATATGTGACGCCTTAGGCGCTGCGGACTTGCTCCGAGGAGGCGACATTGGGCAGGCAAAGAAGCGACCGCTGGGCACAGACTCGGCGGGGCAAAGTCCCGAGCGAGGGGCAAGGTCCGGGAGCAGGAGCGGCCTGACTCGGCGAAGGTCCTGACGGCGCAGTCTCAGGGGGCAGCTGGGCCTGTCTCCACTTTCCCCTTTTTATTTATTTCTTCCACGAGCAGTAGAGTCAGCACCCCCAAAGGGTCTTGAGATCCGCCCCCAGTTTCACCAGTCCTGGATCGAGGGCACACCCGTGCCGGCTCCGCAGGGAGCTCCGTTTTGGGAACCTGGCGGCAGCCTCCCAGCTCTGAGTGTCCCACCGCTCTGAGTGTCCCACCGTGCCACTTCCAGCCAGTCTGGACCTTCTGAAAACCGTGTGGCCCTGACTGCAGACCCCACGCAGTCGTAGAGGGGATGGAGCTGCTTGTGCGCTTTCTGCTTCGCTCCCCGCACCGGAGCGCTCCTGTGAATAGCAGGGCGGGGACCCTGGCATGGACACATCTAGGTTTCCTCCAGGCCTAGTACTCGTGTGTTCGTCTGGCCTTCTCACGTGTTCAGGTTCATTTTGCAAAACTGGAGTATAGCCTCACAACCAGAGCACCCCACCTGGAGGGATGGCGTCACCTCCAGGGAGTGCTGTTCTCCGGGCGCGCGGGCCCAGAGCGGCCCTGCCTCTGACCCGAGACCCTCCGTCCACAGTGGTACCTTGTCAGCACTTGGGAGCTTCTTGGCCCAGATGATTGAGAAAAGGCGGAAAAAGGAAAAGCCTGGAACTCGAGACATTGGTGGGCCCCTCAGATATGCAGTTTACGGGTGAGTGCCAACGGAGGACTGCTTTTCCCTGCTGCAGACCGAAACTGCAAACAGGCACCATACCGAGGGCTGGGAGCAACCTAATTTGGAAAAATGATTATTATTTTTTAAATCATGGAAGTAATTACAGAACAGTGTTACTTTGTGGAGTGCCTATGTGCCTGTGTTGTACAGGTTTTTTTTTTTTTTTTGAGAGGTTTTTGCTATAGGGCGCGTGCACTGGCCAGACAGACAGAGAGAGACAAAGAGACAGAAAGCGAGAAATCACCCCCCAGGGGGATGGCCATGCCACAATCCCTTCTCCATTCTCCTCTCGGGATCTTGGGCATGCACGCACACATGCCTGGTGTGAGTTGAAGCCACCGGGTCCGGGACTCAAACTGTGGTCGACTACATGGGAGTCCAGCAATATAGCCATTACGCTAACTGCTGGTCCCTGCTTATGTATAGTTTTATAATTTACGTGCGTGGGGCTGAGGGACACCCCTGAGGGCACTTAGCAGAACCTGAAGTCAGACTTCAAGACTTGGACCCTGAAAGACCTGGTTGAGCTCAGGAAAGATGAAAATGGACTCAAATATGACTAATTTGGATGATTCTCATTTAAATATCCAGAAAAGAAATAAACTTGGATCCTGGAAAATACCCAGTTTCTGAGCCGCTTTCCAATTTGCAAAACACAAAAATTTAGAAGTTGGATCCATTTGATTCATCCTGAGCTGTCAGCAAGTGTTAGATACGGGTTATTCTGAAGTCTCTCCAACTTGGGTTGTGTTTGTGTGTATGTTGACGTGTGTGCTTGCGATGGCCGGGGGGCGGGGAATCACCCCCCCAGGGGGATGGCCATGCAGTCCTAGCCCTCCGTTCTCCTCACGTGGGCACACACACACCTCCAGCTCGCACCCACCGTGGGGCCCAGCTTCTTCTTCACAGGACCGCTGAGTCACTTCTTCTACCTCTTCCTGGAACACTGGATCCCTCCCGAGGTTCCCCTGGCAGGGGTGAAGAGGCTGCTCCTGGACCGACTCCTCTTTGCTCCCGCCTTCCTGCTGCTGTTCTTCTTCGTCATGAACTTCCTGGAGGTTGGTGTCTGCCATGGCACTCACCGCAGCCCTGCGCTTCGGCCGGCGCTCTCCTGACGTCTCTGGGTAGGAGTCAGAGAGCATGAGCCTGGCGTTATGGCCAGGGACATTCCACGTCCCTCCCACGAGCCAGGAAGGAAGCACGGGCCGCACTGCACCTGGCGGTCCCACAGGCACCAGACATGCCGCCACTTGTTGCAGATAGCCCGAGTTACCTTTCGTGCTCTTGTTCCTTGGGCCTGCCGTCGGGTCTCGTCACTGGCTGCTAACAGACACACACACACTAGTTGCCGTAGCGTTTTACTGTGTGGCCAGCCCCGTAGGGCCGACGTTAAACGCTGTGCTTCGAGAGCCAAATCCCACATGGCCAGACCCAGCCCCAGCAGCTTGAAAAGCAAGGCACGCACGCATGCATGACAAACCCTGACAAGATGGAGCGGCGGAGGAGGGGCTCTACACCCACTGGAGCGTGCATTCTCACTCTCTCTGCAGTAAGCATACTCACCCTCTGGCAACAAAAATTTAAGAGTTACTTGTGAATATTTCAATGACTGTACCTAAGGATAATTTGTTCCATTGTCATCTTAAAGTTTCTTAGACGGTATAAAGCATGGTTTTGAGAAGAGGGTCCATGGGCCCAACCAGGCCGCCGCAGAGACCTAGGGCACAGGAGGGCCGGCGCAGCGACTAGGGCACTGGAGGGCCAGTGTGGGCATGGGAGGGCAGGCACGGGGACCTAGGGCACCGGAGGGCAAGCCCTCTGCTGGCATCGTGGACACCTGTGTAGGCTCTGGGGCAGTGAGCTTATCGGCATAAACCTAAAACCAGAACCCACCTGTGCACGGACCAGGCGTGTCTAACTGCTGGAATGTGTCCAGCAGCCCCTCCGTGCCCTGGGAACACGGGAGCTGGGCTGCGCTGGGTCTGAGGTGCTGCGCCCTGTCCCGGGAGCATGCGTTTAACCAGTCAGAAGGCAAATGCTTCTCGCTCAGACTATATTTCAAAATGGCGTCTCAAGTTTAGTTTTTGTTGTTGTTGCCAGAGGGTACATGTGCTCAAGAGAGAGAAAGTGAGGGCCAGCAGGTGGCATGGTGGTTAAGGGGCTGGACTCCCACATGGCCGACCTACAGTTTGAGTCCCAGACCTGGCGACTTGCTCTCTCACTTTCCCTCTCTCCTACTCTCTTGCTCTGTCCCTTTGGGTCAAATTAAAATAAATAAATAAAATTATATAAAAATAATTCTAAAAAAAAAAGAGAGAGAGAAAGCACCCCCCACAGTGAGGCGTGGTCATGCCCCAATCTTCCTCCTACTTCTCCATCCTATGAGGACTTTTGGCTTTTACACACACACACACACACACACACACACACACACTGGTTTTCAAGCCACTGATAGAAACAAGTGTGACTTCTATGTGCAGGGGTTAATCACTGCACTGTGGGGCTGGCCCCGCTAGGGGACACTCCTGTCTCGTGACCCCAGGACAACTGCGAACAGTCTGAACTTAGCTGTGATTGCTGGTGAGTCTCACAGAAAGAAATGAGAGCGAGTCCTTTCCAAATCTGAGCTAGGAGGAAGGAAGCAAAGGGTACCACACTTTGGACGTGGGGGACCTTCACACCCTCCTTTCAGATCCGGAGACAAAATGTTTTCACTTTAAGAAGATGGGGCTGGGAACCAGCAGTTAGCGTAATGGCTATGTCGCTGGACTCCCACGTAGTCGACCGCAGTTCGTGTCCCGGACCTGGTGGCTTAAAACTCACGCCGGGTGCGTGTGCGTGCGTGCCCAAGATCCCGAGAGGAGAATGGAGGAGAAGGGATTGCGGCGTGACCATCCCCCCTGGGGGGTGATTTCTCGCTTTCTGTATGGGCTATTACCTGAACTTTTTCCTTTTTTAAAACATTTATTTATTTATTTGGAGAGATTTTTGCTATAGGGCGCGTGTGCTCACCAGAAGGACAGAGAGAGACAGAGAGACAGAAAGTGAGAAATCACCCCCCAGGGGGGATGGCCACGCCACAATCCCTTCTCCTCCATTCTCTCGGGATCTTGGGCACACACGCACATGCGCCCAGCGTGAGTTTAAGCCACCGGGTCCGGGATTCGAACCGTGGTCGACTACATGGGAGTCCAGCCACATAGCCATTCTGCCAGCTGCTGGCCCCCATTGCCTGAACTTTTTCTATTTATGCTGGAGTCTTAATTTTTTAGTCATTTAATTAATTATGCATCTGGTATAGGGCATGTGAATTCACTGGAGAGAGACAGAGAAGAAAAATGAGAAAGCGTCCCCTGGGTGAGTGGCCGTGCCCTCCTCCATTCTCATCTCGGGACTTTGGGCAGCACGCACACGTGTGCAGGGTTTCAAGCAGCTGGGCTCGGGACTCGGAGCACTCAGTCGGCCTTGTGAGCCCCAGTGCTCTAAGCACCGTGCCACTGGCTGGCCTCGAGTTTCTTCAGTTTGATTTTAAGGTGGTTCTTTTTGTTTGTTTTTTTGTTTGTTTTTTTAATCTCCGGCTGTTGCTACCAGACTGTTTTAATTACCATCATTTAATAGGTCCAGAGTAATTATTATGCATTTATTCTTCCAGATGACATTTAGAATAGATTTTTGGGGGTTATTTGTTTTAAAACTTGCAGTGAGTCTGGCTGGGAGTGCGTCAGTTTCATAAGTTATCTTGGACAGTGCTGATGGCCAAGGCATGAGCTGTGGTGCTGGTGCCAGGCCCAGCTGCAGGAATGGCACCCCAAGTCCTGGCGAGGCAGGTCGAGGGGTGACAAGCCCTCCACGGGGCGGAAGTCTGCTGCCCCCCGCCAGAGTGGGACGATTCCCAGGTGGTCAGGGGCCTCCAGCTACTGCTGGCCAGGGTCTCGGCGCCCACAGGGACAGCCGGGGCAGCAGGGCAGCTCTGACCCAGCTCTCCTATGCAGGGGAAGGACACTGCCGCCCTCGCCTCGCAGGTGAGGAGGAGCTTCTGGCCAGCGCTGAGGATGAACTGGCGAGTGTGGACGCCTGTGCAGTTCGTCAACATCAACTACGTCCCTCTGCAGGTGGGGCCTTGGGATAGTTCCTGTCTCCTGCTTGCTTTTCCTTTTTTAAAAAGAATTATTTTAACTTTATTATTATTTTCCAATTTGACAGAGAGACAGAGGGAGAGAGGGAAAGTGAGAAAGGAAGCCAGCACATCATGGTTGGCTATGTGGGAGTCCAGCGCCTTTAACCACCACGCCACTTGCCAGCCCCTGGCTTGCTTAATTTCCTCGAAGGCTGTCTCGCTTGCTAGGGAGAGACAGAGAGCCCTCGGATGGGGCAGGGCTGCACCAAATCCGTTCTCCATTGCTCCATTCTGTGTGGACTTGGGGCACACGCACTGCGGGTGAGACTCAACACGCCCAGGCGTGTTTCTCAAGCCCCTGGGGCAGGACGCGAACCTCCGTAGGCCACGGCTACCAGGCATGGCCAACCTGTGAAAATCACACCAGGAGTGAGTGTACCAGGCCAAAATCCCAGGCGGAAAATGGAGGGAAAGGGGTGAGGTGTGGCCAAGACCCTGGGCGTGAGTTCTCAGTTCCCTTGGTCTGTCCTGCAAGTCCCCAGCCACGCTCCGGTTTCTTAGCAACTGACACGCTCTGGGATCTCTGAGGCCTGCCAGCCTGCGGGTCGGGCCTGCTGAGCCCAGCTGGGCGTGTAGACCTGGTGTGGTGTGTAGGGTGGGCTCTGGACTTGGGGCTCCAGGCCTTCAGGGTGGGAGGTGGCCGGGCGTGGGGGGTAGCTGGGGGTGGGTTAGGGTTAGGGATGGAGGAGGCTTCTGGCTGCTGAGCTGAAGGCCTGTGAGCGGTGGCCTTGACTCCAGAGCCTACGGGGCTCACCAGCCCCTCCCGCTGCTTCTCCCAGAGCCCAGCCCATGCCCACGCCCCAGTTCCTGGCCAATCCGTGGTGCAGCCGCCTAGCTGGGAGCCCTCCCCCCCCCCACTCCAGCCAGGGTCCAGCAACTCGAAGGTTGTGGTTCTGTCCAGCGGCCGGCCGGGCGCCCCCATCTTGACACATAACAAAGGCTGCAACAGAACACCTGGCCCTGGAAATCTGAGCTGCCAGCCGAGGGCCAGCCCGAAGACAGGCCTGCCCCGGGGCCTGGGCACGAGCTGCTTAGAACCAGCTGCTCGGTGTTGGTCCCCACCAGGCTTCAAGGGAAGGGGAGGGGACCAGGACAGGACCCCTGGGAAAAGAGCTCCACTCCAGGGTGGGGACAGGGAGGCCCAGCATGCATGTGGGCACACACCGTGCAGATGCCACACACACCAGGAAGCGGCAGAGGGTCGGGCAGCAGTGCTGTGGGAGCTCAGGTAGGCCCATGTGGGAACAGTCCCAGGTTCCCATCCCACGGGAGAGGTGGGTACACATCCTGGGATTACCCAGGCTTCCTGAGACTGGGGAGGGCTGTGGTGCGAAGATCTTATTGGCATGCCTCTGTCATGGAGGCAATTAAAGGAACAAAAAACGGGACCAGGGACCAGCAGATGGTGTAATGGTTACGTCGCTGGACTCATATAGTTGACCTCAGTTCAAGTCCCAGACCAGCAACTTTAAACTCACACTGGCACATGTGCGTGCGTGCCCAAGATCCAGAGAGGAGAATGGAGAAGGGACTGCGTTGTGGTTGTTCCCCCGGGGGGTGACTTCTTTGTCTGTCACTCAGGCGAGTGCACGCGCCATATAGCAAAACTCTCTCTTAAGGAGGAAAAGGCAGGGCCAGCAGGTGGTGTGGTCAAGGTGCTGGGCTCCTCATGGCCACTGTGCAGTGTGAGTCCCAGACCCAGTTTGGAAGCACACCAGGCATGTGTCACACATACCCAAAATCTCAGGAGAATGAAGGAGGAGGGATCGCAGCGTGGCCAGCCCCCTTTCTCTCTACAACAAGCACCTGTGCCCTACAGCAAACTAAAAAAAAAAAATGCAGCAGAAAACTAGGAGAAGGAAATGGTGCGGCAGAGAGGCTAGTCAGCCGCAGCAGAGTTCAAGCTTTGACTTTTGCGACCTTTCTCCCCTTCCCCCAAGACCAAGCCTGGTGGCACATGGGGACTGAATCCAGGTTACTTCCAACTGAAGAGGGTTGGGAAGTGTGAAAGAGATCGCAAGTCTAGAATGTTCTTTCTGGAAGTTTGTGAAGAGGGTAGAAGAAATAGATGAGGTCTCACGAAGCTGGGAGAAGCGTGGAGCTGATCTGGGGTGGCAGATGTGCTCAGGAAAGACATTCTGCAGAACGACCGGCCTCTAAGGAGCTACGGCGGGCTCCTCTGGGCTGTGCAGACAACAGTGCTCTACACAGAGATGCGAGCGCCCACCAAGAGGGGAAGGTGTGCCAGGGTCCTGCGGGAACTGAGGGGTACCCCTCACTCCCCCTTTACTAAGGGGAGTGAGGAAGGAGCTGCCGGCACCAGTGAAGAACAGGAGAGCAAGCTGCTAGAGAGAGGATTTGGGCAGAGGAGACCCAGCAGGGGCTGGAGGCTGCCAGGTCACCCAGCCAGCATAAGGGTGATGGGTTGGGATGGAGAGGTCACAGCTCAGAGGAGGCCAGGGAGGGGCCTCCTGGTGGACAGGCTACTCAGGGAAGGAGGAAGGGGGCAGTATTACTTTTGTGATTCCTGCGTCATTGCTTTCCCCTTGGCCTGTCAACAGGAAGGGGCTGTTTCCTCCTCACCCTCTGTGCCTGGGTGCACTGAAGGCTGGGGAAGTACAGCAGCGGGTGGCGGTGGGCAGTGCGGTTCTCATTAAAGTGGCTCCATCCTGGGCGACTGGCCTTTGATAAAGCCTTCATGGCCTCCCACTTACTGCAGCCTGTCGACTCTGTTCTCTGGCAGTTCCGGGTACTTTTTGCCAACCTAGTGGCTCTGTTCTGGTACGCCTACCTGGCCTCTCTAGGGAAGTGAGACCGTCACGCCGTGGACCTGGACCTTGATGAGGTCTGGGCCAGCCCAGTCAGACTGATCTGACCAAACCATGTGTTCAAGATGTCCGAGATGACAGATGGAGAAGCAGGAATCTCCAGGGTCAGAGTCTCTCACTTTGACTCAGATGGCGCCGCCCAGAAATCAGGAGTGCACAGAAGCTCCCTTGTCACCTCAGACAGGGTCGGGGTCACAATAAACTGTAAAGCAGCTTCTGGAGTGTTGGCTGTCATTTCTAGAATGGTGCTGTTTGCTTTGGAAGAAATATGTAGGCAAAGGGCTTTTTCTTTTTTCCTTTTTTTTCTTACATGTAAAATACATGAAGCAATTTTTACCACTGTCGTTGGCCTGGGTATAGGATGTACAGTCAGTGACATCAAGCATGTTTGCAATGCTGGGCAAATATCACCATCCCCCATCTCCCAAACTGAAACTGCACTCCCCCTTTTGCCCTCCCTAACCTGGCTCCACCATTGCACTTTCGGTCCCTTTGAATTTGACTCTGGGTCCTCATATCAGTGGAATCATACAGCATTTGCCAGAGGGTGCATGCATTCACCAGAGAGAGAACAAGAGAAGAAAGCACACCTATGGGGAATGGCATGCTGCAACGCTTCTTCGTTTCTCTATATTCTTTTGGGACCTTGGGCACAAACGCGCACCTGGCATGCTTTTCTAGCTTCCAGGCCAAGCCATGAATGGTGAGGCTGGCCATGCAGTCCTGGTGTTCTCAGCACTAGGCCACGGAGCCAGCCCAGTACTCGTCCTTTTGGGACAGGCTTGTTTCACTTAGCATAGTAGCTGCTGTGATTTGAATGTGGTGTCTCTCCAAAATTCATGTTGAAACTTAATCCTGATTCTGGAGGTATTAAGAAGTGGAACCTTTGGGGAATGATCCATGCCCTTATAAGAAAGGCTTTAGGGGCCAGGAAATGGCATAGTGGTCACGTCACTAGACTCCCACATGGTCTACTGCCGCTGAGTCCCGGCCTGGTGGCTTGAAAATCATGCCAGGTGCATGTGCATGCATGCCCAAGGTTCTGGAAGGTGAATGGAGGAGAAGGGATTGTGACGTGTCCACCCCCCGGGGGAGATGTCTCACTTTTCCCTCTCACTATCTCTGTCTTTCATGAGCGCAGGCTCCCTAAGGCAAAAAAAAAACCCAAAAAACAAAAACTCTAAGAAAATAAGAAAGGCCTGAGAGTTCTCCCTCCTGCCTTTGCCTCTTTCACTTTATGAGGACATGTTGTTCCTCCTCTCCCAAGGATGCAGTCCCAAGGCCTCATCTCAGACAGAGACTGGACTGTCACATGCTGGCACCTTGGTCCTGGGCTTCACAGCTTCCTGGACTATGAGGAGGGAAATCCTGTTTAGAAGCAGCCTGATCTGTGTTATTTTGTTATAGCATGCATGTTGGTGCCTGTATCAGAATTCTCCTCCTTGGCCAGCAGGTAGCATGGTGGTTAAGGTGCTGGACTCCCACATGGCCACCTGCAGTCTGAGTCCTTCTCACCTTCCCTCTCCCTCTGGTCAAATTAAAAAATAATATGATGATGAATAAATTTATTCTTAAAAAAAAAGTGGGGGGGGGGAGCCAACTGGCCCATCATGTATGCTGTGGACATCTGGATTGTTTCCCATTGCGGCAGTTGGGAGTGGTGCCGCCATGAACAGGGACGTGTGGTGTCAGCCTCTGTCCTTGCTGCCCTCAGGTTTTCAGATGCTCTCGATTCTGTACATGGGGAGGGGCAGATAGTCCCAAAGGAAGACGTTTAGGGCATTTGCAGAAGTAGCAGCTGTGCCTGCAGTTCATGTGGAAGGTAATGGTGCCGGTTGTTTAACCCCCCACTCCATAAGGCCCCACCAGGAGGGTTAGGGCTCAAGGCTGTCAGAGTAGTGTCTAAACTGGGTTCTAGAGCCCGGCTGTAGTGCCAGCTGTCTGCCAGAGGGTCACTTCCTGGATGCTCCCGAGAGCCTCATGTGAATTAGCATCACCTGACCCTACAGTAGTCCTGTGAGCTAGGGCCCAATGTTTTTCCTGTTTCACACATGGGGAAACTGAGGCAAGAATCCTCAGTAAGCAGTGGATCCTGGATTCAGATGAGACTTTCCAAGTGCCCGAGCTGCTATCCTTACCACCTCACTTTATGACCTCTCAGAATGTCCAGGTGAGATCAAAAGAGAGTTCATTGGGAACCAGCAGTTAGCGTAATGGCTATGGAGCTGGACCCCCACATAGTCGACCGCGGTTTGCGTCCTAGACCCAGTGGCTTAAAACTCACCCCGGGCGTGTGTGTGTGCGTGCCCAAGATCCCAAGAGGAGAATGGAGGAGAAGGGATTGTGGTGTGACCATCCCCCCTGGGGGGTGATTTCTTGCTTTCTGTCTCTCTGTCTCTGTCTGTCTGTCTGGCGAGTGCACACGCCCTATAGCAAAAAATCTCTCCCCCCCCCAAAAAAAAGAGTTCATTGGGGCCGACTGTTTCATTTTTTTAATTGCCAGAGGGCACATGCATTCAGAGAGAGAGATGGGGTGGGGGTGGGCACACTTGACAGTTACGGTCACACTGCTGTCCCCTCTCCACTCTGTCCGGTTGTTGGACACGCACACCACTCTGTTTTTCAAGCTGCCAGGGCCAGGATTTGAACTATGGTTGGCCATATGGGATCCAGCTGTTAACCGTCAGGCTACAGGGCCTGCCCTGGGCCATATTCTCTTTAAGTACAGGAATCCTTACTCCTGGCACATTTGGCCTGTCACAACCTGTGTTCACTCAGTTTGCTTAGCCCACGTTTACTGGGTGCTGCCAGGAACATAGGAGTGCAGACGGCAGGAGTTTTAGTCTCCACTCAGGTTTTTCCAAGTGCTTAACGAGCTGAAAACAGTCCCACCAGGAAGAGAGACACTTATTCTTACACTTAGGTCTGAGCGCCTGACCATTAGCACTTTAATTATATTAGAACAGAATTAATTCCATAAAAAAGTCTGTAAAGCTTCACTAAATTACATGCACCACTCGAGGGCTCGTTCTCTTCCAAACACGCCTGACTTTGATCCTTTCTGATGGCAAATAAATCGAAGGACTCCACAAACTGAAGCAGTCTCAGGAGACAGAGGATTTTTATTTCCTAGAATTTGCAGCACCCTCATGTCCAGGGACACTCACACAGCATTTGCCGTCTGCCTGGGAGAGAAGCTGTTCGAGCCACATAGCTGGCTCTCCTTGGCACGTGTGGGAAGGCGGGGAGCAGCCACGCTCCAGCGCCGCTGCGCACTGTCCAGAGTGGGGCAGTGGGGATGGCGGGACCACTGCTCCACCTGACTTCCTCAGTCCCACCACGACACAAATGAGAAGGCTCGCCTTGCCTGGCGCACAGAGGAGCAGAAGTTTATTGTTGTTTTCTTGATATTTTTTCTTTATTCATGATCAAACTTGTGAGCACATACATGTGAGAGAGAGAGGAGGAGGGAGAGAGGAGCAACTGCAACAGGCCTGGCCACATCACGATCCACTTCTAGGCCTCCAGCTCATCAGATCTTGGTGCTTATGTATGTGCCTGGTGTGTTTCAGCTGACCAGCTGGGGATTCAAACCACAGTAGCCATGTGGGATCTGGCTCCTCCTGCGGCACCTTACTGCTGCAACATGGAGCCGGCCCAGGTTTCTTGTTTCTGTTTCAGTTTTTGTAATTGTTATAGGACACACTCACTGGAGAGACACAGAGGGAAAATGAAAAATCACTCTCCAGAGGGTTGGCCACGCCACCATCCCTTCATTCTCTTGGGATTTTTTTTTTGGCATGTACAGACACATGCCCAGTGTGTTTTCGAGCTGCTGGGTCTGAGACAAACCATGGTGCCAGCCATCCGGGATTCAGAGTCACCTGCTGACTCCGGCTCAGGTTTCTTTCTTCCTTCCTTTCTTCCTCCCTTTCCTTCCCTTCCTCCTTTTCCTTCTCTTCCTTCCCTCCCTTCCCTTCCTTCCCTTCCTTCCTTCCTTCCTTCCAGGTTTCTTTTTAGACAGACACAAAAACAAGCATGCATGGTTTCTCAGCCAAGGGCTCAGAGCAGAGGAATAGCAGCTGTCACAGGCTCTTCCCTGCACTGATATGCAGCCTGTTTTCTTTGAAAAGGGGCCCAGAGCAGTGGGCACCTTTTGCTCAGGTAAAACAATCTGTCCCAGCAGTTCCCAAGGGCAGGCAAGGAAGGCTGCTGACAGTGGGTAGCCTGGCGTAGTTTCCTACAACGGCCCTAAGGAGTCCCGCAAAATCAGTGGCTTAGTCCAGAGTCCTCACGGTGGGAGCCAAAGTGGGTCTCATGGCACCAGGGAGGATCCACACTGAAGAGGGTCTTACCTTTCCAGCCCCCAGAAGTGTCCCTGCCGTGGTGCTGGCCTGGGATTACCATGGCCTGTTTCCATCCCCACGTCTCTCCAATGACCTGCCTCTCTTCGTCTTGCTGGGATCCCATGAGGCATAACTGGACAACCCAAGCTACCTTTCCCGTCTCGAGTTTGGGAGTCACACCGTAAAGCCCCTCTTCTCTGCCAGGGTGATTTTGGGCGTTACGGTGGATGGAGCATGTCTCATCCCAACACCCAGTCTTAGCATCTCCTCAGAGAGTTTCCTGAAGGCCTCCCATGACATACAGAAAAAAGTTGATTAGATGGTAGAGCTGCTCGTTCAACAGTGTCACATACTGTGCACAAGTGTTGCCCCGCCATGGCCTCCCCTTGGGTGCCCTGCCAGCCCCAGTGTGTGGGAAGAATGTTCACGTCAGTGTCCTTGGCTGTTGCCCCAACCAGTCTGAGCAAGCCTCTGCAGAACAGCTTTGCTCGCTGGCGTTTGTCTTCATGCTCCAGCCCCTGGTGCTCGTGGGGTCTGGGAGAGAGTTTGGCGAGGGAGTGAGGAAGGCAGAGCTGCTGCTGCCCCTGCAAAGAGACCTTGGAGCAGCCACGCTCCCTCCCGGTGTTTCCTTGGGCAAGGGGTGCTCTCTGGGAAAAACTTCCCTGAGCAGTCCAGAGCCTGGTTTCCTGCAGACACTTTGAGTTTGCATTGAAGCTGGTTGAGATCGGATTCAGGCAGACTCTCACTGTTTGGTTTAGAGGTTTTTGTTTTTTTTTGTCTTGCCAACAGGGTGTGTGCACTTGCCAGAGAGAGACAGTGAAGAAAAGTGAGAAATCTCCAGGGCGCATGGCCACACAACTCCTTCTCCTCCTGGGATCTTGGGAAGGCACATGAGCCTGGAGTGATTTTGAAGCCACCAGGACCAGGACCTGAACTGTGGTTGGCCACACAAGAGTCCAGCGACATAGCCTCTGTGCCATCTGCTGGTCCCAGAACTTTTCCTTTTTTTTTTTTTTTTTTTTGCTATAGGGCGCGTGCCCGCGCCAGACAGAAAGACAGAAAGCGAGAAATCACCCCCCAGGGGGATGGCCATGCCGCAATCCCTTCTCCTCCATTCTCTGCTCTGGTTTTATGCTATCGGGTCCGGGACGCGAACCGCGGTCGACTACATGGGAGTCCAGCGACATAGCATTACACTAAGTGCAGGTCCCTTTTCTTTTTTTTTTTTTTTTGAGACAGTTTTTGCTTCAGGGCGAGTGCGCTCGCTGGAGAGACAGAGAACGCGAGGAACCACACCCCTCCTGGGGCGCTCTCCTCTCCGGATTGGGGCACGCACACGCATCTGGTGCGAGTTTCAAGCCACCGGACCCGGAAGTCC
>NW_006159686.1:464716-469598 GCF_000334495.1 Tupaia belangeri chinensis | reverse complement strand
GCCCGGCTCGGGCTCAGGCAGGATCGACCCAGGTCGCCAGAGCCCGGGCCACGTGCACGTGGGGCGCCTGAAATGGGGCCGGTGTTTTCGGGAGAGGGTTCCTCGCTTTCTCTGATGCTGATGTAAATGAAGCCGACGCCGCGCGGTTCTCCGGCCTCGGTCCTGGTTCTGCGGCACCTGCCAGCTCTCTGGCTGCGTCGGATCAGATGGAGCTTGTGGTCCAGGTCTCCCAGTCTGGCCCCTTCTCGGTCCTGTTGGACAGAGGCAGAGAGTCGGGAGTATCCGGCCGGCCTGGCCGCTCTGCACCTGGTGCCTGACAAGGCCACAGTCGCTACCCTAGTGGTGGCAGGAACTTCATGTAATTTCTTTAGCCTTTGATACTTTAAGACATTCTTGGTAGAGCGTG
Source organism: Tupaia belangeri chinensis (assembly GCF_000334495.1). Taxonomy (NCBI): domain Eukaryota; kingdom Metazoa; phylum Chordata; class Mammalia; order Scandentia; family Tupaiidae; genus Tupaia; species Tupaia belangeri. The sequence continues at coordinate 469,192 of NW_006159686.1, read as the reverse complement.
CAGGAGAGAAAGGGAGAGAGAAGTGCTGTCGGCAGGGCCCCGTGGCCCCGAGGACCTGCTCCTTGGGTCCTGGGCACCTGCACTCCTGCCCTGGGTGTTCTCAGTCAGATCCAGGACGCACCTGCCGATAGCTGCCATGTTCTCTGGCCTTGCAGGCCTGTGTCAGGGCTGCGCTCGCAGCTGGGCCGATGTCCTCTTAATCTTGCACAGGTATGGGATGCTTGTGAGAGTGACAGTTTCGAGGAGTACTGGCAGGTATTTTGGGTCAGGTCGCTCCATGGGGACCGGTGGGTCTGATGTGCTCCCCATGCTTGGTCTGCAGTCATAGGCCCTCACAGTCTGTCTCTCTCAGCCTCTCCCTCTCATACTCTCTCGCTTAGTCTTTTTTTTTTTTTTTTTTTTTGTGCTACAGGGCACATGCACTCACTGGACAGGGGAGGAGTGAGAAATCACCCCCCAGAAGAAATGGCACACCATAATTCCTTCTCCGCCATCCTCCTCAGGATTTGGGCCACACACGCACATACTCCTGGTGGGATTTTCCAGCCACTGGGTCTGGGACTCGAACCACAGAGTCGGCCCTATGGGATCCAGCACTCTACACTACTTGCTGTCTCCATACTCTCTTTTTTAAAAAAATCATCAGTATAGTATTCTAAATCTCATAGGGTTTTTGAAGGAAGTAAAGTCAGATCGCCGAACTTTGTTGAAATAGAACCAAAAGTTGAGTCCAGCTTTTCTGACTGAAGCTGTTGAGTTGAATTTGTGCCCTTGCCTAGATTTATGGATGGGCCTGGGGTGGAGGTGAATGAGCTTAGAGCAGTAGGGATGATCTTGTGGCAGAGAGCATAGAGCTGTGTGGAGGTCCTAGAAAGGGACTGCCGTTCCTCTGTGCCGAGAAGCCCAGAGTTGACTCTGGGCTGTCTCGAGCCTGGGTCTTACAGTCTGTGGCTGTTCTCTGTGTGTGTAACTCACTGATGTTTTCTCTGGCTCAGTCCCAGACTCCCTCGTCCTTGCCAGTGCACCCCAGATCAGCACGACCCAAACAGCTTGAGTCCGCACTGTGTCCCTCCAGGACATCAGCACAGCCTCAGCTGACTGTTCTGGCAGGTCCCACTCCTGCTGTCCCAGCTCTGCCACATCTGGCTCATTGGTGCAGACGCTCCCACCGGCTCCTTAGCATTGCAGCCGTGCTGTCTAACAGGGCTCCAAGATAACGGGAAGGGTTTTAATTCACTGTCCGGTGACGGGATAGCCACTACCCCACTGGCTACTGAGCATTTAAAATGGGCTCCGTGCGTGGCTAGCAGGTGGCGTGGCTAAGGCACCGGATCCCGCATGGCCGACTGCAGTTTAAATCCTGGATCAGCAGCTTGAAAATCATGCCAGGTGTGTGCGTGCCCAGAATCCCAAGAGGAGAGGGGATTGTGGCGTGGCTATCCCCCTGCATGGTGCTTTCTCATTTTCTCTCTCTCTGTCTCTCTCTCTGACGAGTGCACACCCCCTATACCAAGAAACTAAAGTGGAGATAAAATGTGCTCGGCGTGACTGAGGAAATGGAGTTCTATCTGACTTCATTTAATACTTTTAATTTAAACAGCTGCACAGCTGCGACTGGACACAGCAGCTCTAGATGCCAGGCCATTCTACCACCCCGTGGGCTCTGCCCGCCTTCACACCCTTCCACGCTGTCACCAGGTCCCGTCATCTGTCATCAGCTCCACTCTCAGTCCTTCCCACACCCCTCCATGCTGTTACTTGGCTCAGTTGTCATCGGCTCCGCTCTGGCAGTCCCTGTGCGGTCTGCCTGCCTCTCACACAAACGACTCACACACCCACTCGTGGCCCGAGAGTGCGGCTTGCTCTGAGGGACTGGCCGCTGGGGCTGGGGCTGAGGACCTCGGCTTCTCCCCGTGCTCCTCCCAATTAATCTGATAATTTGGAAATACCAGCTTGTCAGAAGAACTCAAAGGTGATTTGGAAACAAAAGTTGTGAGGGCATGCCACCTTGTATTTCAACATTAGGCGGGAACCACTGTCTCTGATCGACCTACGGAAGAGGAACGTGGAATCTGGGGAAGACGAGCTGGCATCCAGGCTGGACCACTACAAAGCCAAGGCCACACGGCACATCTTCCTCATCAGGCATTCCCAGTACCATGTGGACGGCTCCCTGGAAAAGGACCGCATCCTGACCCCACTCGGTAGGTGGCCAGGGCTTGGCCCCCGCTGCCAAGGCCCCATCGCTTGTTTTCTTTCTTTCTTTTTTTTGGAGAGGTTTTTGCTATAGGGTACGTACGCTCGCCAGACAGACAGAGACAGAAGGGGAGAAATCACCCCCGAAGAGGGATGGCCACGCTGTAGTCTCTTCTCCATTCGCCTTTTGGGATCTTGGGCACGCACACACACGCACCCAGCGTGAGTTTAAGCCGTCAGGTCCAGGACTCAAATCATGGGAGTTCAGCTACAGCCATTACGCTATCTGCTGGTCCTGGTTGGTTCCTTGAAGGTGCTCCAGGCCCTGGACCTCCCTTAGCCCATGCCAGGGACTGTCAGCCAGACTCAGACGTTGTCACTGCCAGTAAGTAGCAGCCAGACTTGCAGGAGCTAGGCTGCTGGGACCTCCTTCACTTCATAGAAGCATGGCAGTGGGCGGCTCCATGTGGCTGAGCCTGACGTGGCCCCGTTTGCCCTCTCCCTCATCACACACCCTGTGCATCTTCTTCTCCTCGTCCACCCTTGCAGGGCCCTTAGTCACTGCTGAACAGGTCGTTTGGTCTCTGCGTCACGAAGGTCTTGTTTGAAATTTTACTGTAGAGCATGTGCACTTGCCAGAGAGAGAGACAGGTGAAGTGAGACAGCAACCCCTGCGGGATGGCAACACTGCAGTTCCCTCTGCCTCTCAGAATTTTGGACATGCACAGACACACGTCTGGCGTTTGCCACTGGGCTTGACGCAAACCGTGCAGTCAGCCATGTGGGATTTAGGCACCTGAACCACCATGCCACGTGACTTTCCCATGAAGCTCTACCTCACAGATGAGGTGAGTGGTAGGAGGTCCTGTCCCAGGCCCAGCCCCACAGCCTAGTGGTTAAGGGAGCCAGGTCCCACATTGCCACCTGTGCTGTTTGAATCCTGGCCTGGTGGCTCAAAGAATATGGGCCAGGCGTGACTGTGCACAGAGTCCTGGCAGAGTGGAGAAGGGACTGGGGCTGGACCACATCCATGGGGTTAGGCTGTGGCCAGTGTGCCCGCCGTCTGGCAGTTAAGAGAAGAGGAAACCCTGTCCTCTACGCTTGCAACCATTTGGTGCCATCTCTCTTTTTTTGTCTTGCAGTTGTTTTGTTTCATGTATTACCATCATTACTTACTTAACTTGACCAGAGAGACAGGAAGGGAAAGTAGGAAAGCAAGCCTCGAGGTCCCCAACTCATACTGCAGTCAGCCATGTGGGAGTCCAGCACCTTAACCACCTTGCCAGCCCCTTACATCAGAGTTTCAGGAGTTTATGTATTAACAGCTGTAGTGTCAAAGAGGTAGTGATTATCGTGCAAGACCTGGTTTTTGGACATGCTTGAGCAGCAATGCTGTGAGACCCAGGACCCGTGGACAAGACACCACCCAGACTCCAGCCGCGGCCATGTGCCAGTGTTGTCTTCTTTGGAGATGAACACAGCTGCCTGTGAGGACGGGATATGGGTGTGGAGTTTAGTGCTTCACTGGTCGCCAGGGAGCCCAGTGCATGGGACCCAGATGGATCTCTCTCTCCTCAAGGTCGAGAACAGGCCGAGCTGACTGGGCTCCGACTCGCGAGCTTGGGGCTGAAGTTTGACAAGATCGTCCATTCCTCCATGACCCGCGCCGTGGAGACCACCGACATCATCAGCAAGCACCTGCCAGGTGAGTGCTCGGGGCCCTCTGTGAGCGAGGGCCACGTCCAGTCTGCTCCAGCCAGCTGTGCTCCCCCTAGGCGTCTGCAGAGTCAGCACAGACCTCCTGCGGGAAGGCGCCCCCATTGAGCCCGACCCGCCTGTCTCTCACTGGAAGCCAGAGGCTGTGGTAAGAGCCCTCAGCAGCCCGGCCGTGGCCCCACCGTCGCCGCTGCCCTTGCGGGAAACATGGCACCTGCCGCGCTGCCACCTGGCCCTCCTTCCTGCCCTCTAGCAGTATTACGAAGACGGAGCCCGGATAGAGGCCGCCTTTCGAAACTACATCCACCGTGCTGATGCCAAGCAGGAGGGAGACAGCTACGAGATCTTCGTCTGTCACGCCAATGTCATCCGCTACATCGTGTGCAGGTAAGGCAGACCACGAACGGGCCTCTCCTGGCCTGCATACTGTTGGTTAGTTGGCAGCTCTTCCTGGCTGCCCGCTGGGGTCCCTGGTGCTGGCAGCCCCTGCTGGCTGCCTGCTGAGGTCCCTAGTGCTGGCAGCCCCTCCTGGCAACACTGGCGTTGGCGGGAGGGGGGCGGGGC
>NW_006159686.1:454246-464487 GCF_000334495.1 Tupaia belangeri chinensis | reverse complement strand
CGGCCCCTGCTGGCGGCCCGCTGAGGTCCCTAGTGCTGGCAGCCCCTCCTGGCAACACTGGCGTGGCAGCAGGCTGAGCTGGCCTGCTGCCACCTGCCCGTCCTATGCCCCTTAGACTTCAGCCCACTGCGTTTATCATCATGCCGCCCTGTGGCTCTGCAGTTTGCCTGGTGGTGTGTGTCCTGTGTCCCCATTAGTCACTGGTCTCCTGAGGCGTCTTCACCCTCTGTGCCTGCGAGTTTGGGGTGCGTGAGACTGTGGTGCCTATGGTCAGGGCCCAACTCAGTCTGCCCGGGCTCCTGAGTCCCATGACCTGTCCCTAGGTCCCTTCCCAGGCTCTGGCTGTACTTTTCCACTGTAGCCCCAGGTTCAGCCACCACTTCAGGAAACGGCCAGGCTGCAGCCGCATCTCGGGGTGATCCCTGGTGGGAGGCCAGTTTTGTGCTTGAGTTTGAAAGAGGCAAAAGGACTGTTGAGACCTCACTAGGTACGAGATTTGTCCGAACATGCGCATCGGGGCTTCAGAGGAGCATATGCAGGCTTCTCCTGCGACCACAGGTTTGGCAGTGGTGGACAGCGCTGGTCATGACGCCTTCCTGAGCCAAGCCCAGGGTCTCTGCTGTTCTGTCCTGTGGTCCTGTCCCCAGGGCTGTGAGGACCATGTCCCTATAGCAAGCAGTAGTGGGCACCTGGTCAGGAGAGTGGCAGCCCCCGAAGTGCAAGGATGTGAGGTGCTGGGGATATGGAGTGGGCACTGGGTGGACAGCTCCGGGCTCGGGCAGGGACAGTCTTCCATGATGGCAGGTCTCGGGTTGCTGAGCCGGCCCCGCACAGGCCGCAAACTAGAGTGAGCTGTTGGAGTGAGTCCTGTGTGCATGTGGCACCATGTGGCTTGCAGGCAGGGTGTCACATGGCAGTGACCGTGCTGCGGGAAGTGTGCCGGTGCTCATGTGGCTCCGGGGGGAACGCCGTGCCGCAGTGCGAGGAGGGGGACCGAGGGGGATGGCAGGTGAAGGTGGCTGCTGGTGGCCGAGACTGTCAGGGAGGAGCCCGTCTTCCTGCTGCCTGGACAGGGGCCCTCGGTGTCTCAGAAGCCACAGCCCTGAGCTTTGCAGCAGACACAAGCATGTCCTCACAGTGGAGTCTCATCCCGAGTCTCCTCAGAAGTCGATCTCCTCGTTGTGGCCACCTCTCCCCTACCTTTCTGGAATCGCAGAAAGTAAATCATTGCACTTGTAATAAATCAGTCATTTCTGCAACTGTGCAGTTGGGGTTGCCCCCTTGCCCTGTAGGGGACTAATCCCTTATCGGAAAAATGGCTGACATCCATCCCCACTGGCCCTGCCACCTCTTGTGAGACAGGGATGACCTCTCCGAGTGGGCCCAGCCCTGAGTCTGCCCTCCGTGGCCAGCGTGGCCCCGCTCTAGTGCGCTCTCCCTCCCCTTGCAGGGCCCTGCAGTTCCCGCCCGAAGGCTGGCTCCGTCTTTCCCTCAACAACGGCAGCATCACCCACCTGGTCATCCGACCCAACGGCCGAGTGGCGCTCAGAACCCTCGGGGACACAGGGTTCATGCCCCCTGACAAGATCACCCGGTCCTGAGGGCCCCAGACCCCGCCCTCCTCATGACCAGCTCTGGACGCCCTGCATCTGTCCGGGAGGCGGCCAGTGGGACTTGGAAATACTTAATACTTTCCAGTGCAGGAGGGAAAGCGAGGTCCAATCAGGGTTTCCTACCTCCCTCTGAGCTGCCAGGACAGCCCTGTGGCCCCCCCAAGAAACAAACCTGGCCGATCCCCTCACCAAGGTGACCGCGGGCATGCGCAAGGGTCCCAGCTGCAGCCAGCCACAGGACCCCGGGTACCATCAGCAAAGCCCCAGCCAAGGGCCTCATCCCACTTCACAGACTTTCCATTTAAACCTTTCTGTCACCAAAGTATTTCTCAGTTAAAGATTTCCCTATCTGGGTTCTTGCCTTGAAAACCAGCTTTCCTGCCCAGAGTTAAAAAGCCTAACGCTTTTGGATTTGAACATGGGCCTTTCGGGTGGAGGGACTCACCAGCCACAGGTAAAGGAAGGCCTCCTGTGGGCAGCTGTGTCCTCGTCCATGTCGGAGAAGCATCCCAGGCCAGCAGCTCGCGTGGTCTGCCCTGGCAGCTCACCTTTGACACTCGTGGACTCTAGTACTTAGACATGGCGTGTCCTAGTTTTCTGCAGCCAGGACCGCTGATCAGGATGTCTGACTCGCTCTGTCCACTTTGGAAATAACTGCATAATAAACTTTTACTGTTTTAAGTACTAATTGTGATTGTTTTGAGGAAAAGTCACCAGAAAGCCCCTTTTCTGTGGATGTGGGACCTGGCTCCGTGAACCACGAGCCCTCTCTGAGACAGGACAGCTGGTGTTCCTGTTGGTGACAAGTCCCACTGCCACATGTGGCTGCAGAATCTGTCGCTGTCTAACTGGTGCCAGTTTCCACAACTGTTATCGGAGGGGCTAAAAACTGTCCCTCAGATTAATGTACTGTTTCATCAAACACAGTTAAAGATTTTACTAAAAGGGCATTTTGCTCAGCTACAGGTGAATGATCTATATAAAAGTTTAGAGTTATCACCACATGGTTTAATTTAAAAAAAATTTTTTTTCTTAAAAAAAAAAAAAAAAAAACAAAAAACGGCTCTTGGGACTAGCAGTTGGCATAATGGTTGTCGCTGGACTCCCATGTAGTTGACTGTGGTTCGAATCCCAGTGGCTTAAACTCATGTCAGGCGTATGTGCGTGTGCCCAAGATCCTAAGAGGAGAATGGAGAAGGGATTGTGGCATAGCCATACCCCCGCCCGGGGGGGGGGGGGATTTCATGATTTCTCGCTTTCTGTCTCTCTCTCTGGTGAGTGCACGTGCCCTATAGCCAAAACCTCTCAGGAAAAAAAACAACCTCTCTTTATTGTGATTTTCAAGCTGCCATGTCTGGGGCTTGAACTCCACCATGCCACCTGCTGGCCCCACCACTACATGATTTTAAGAAACATTTTATTTTGTGATTCAAGTTCCAGACCTGGCAGCTTGAAACTCATGCTGGGCATGTGTGTGTGTGCATACCCCAAATTCTAAGAGGAGAATGGAGAAAGACGACAGTGTGGCTGTCTCCCTAGGGAGTAGTGATTTCTCACTTTCTCTGTTTCTGTCTCTCTGGCATATATCCTATAGCAAAAGAAGCCAAAACCAAATTATTTCCTTTTTTTCCCCCCAAAATTTAATTTTTTAAAATTACTATTTTAATTTTGCTATAGGACATGTGCATTCACTCACCAGAGGGAGAGAGAGAGAAAACGAGAAAGCAAGGCTCCGGGTCTGAGATTGCAGTCGGCCATGCTGGGGTCCAGTGCCTTAGCCGCCACCACCATGCAACCAGTCGGCCCGTTCCATTAGTTTTAGAAGGACCTGGGACTCATGCTGGCATCACCGGTACAAACAGGGAAAAGTCAAAGGAGGCCCAGGAGCCGAGGACACAGGAAGAGCTATCTGCAACGTTAGGACAGAATGTGATTTTAATTTCCATTTGAATATTTACAATAATATACAGAAGAATATGGTATATGTTAGGAAAAAAACAGACCAGTGTAAACTTAACCTGCATTCTGAGATTCTTTCTGAGAACAAAGAGGCCTTTTAAAAATGCCATTACTTTTAGAAGAGAATGTATTATTTCTGTCTTCTATCTAGATGTCTGCTACCCAAATAAAAATATCCTGGGAACAGTCAGTTTTAAAATCTAAATCTTGACTTTAATATTCCTGATCTGTTTCTTACCATGTTAAAGTTTTTACACAAGTTTCAATGGAGCTGTTTTACAAATGTAAAGACTCTTACACTATTTAGTAAAAGTTCAGGGAAACTAAAAACGACTTATAGAAGGCACTGAAGTCAGCAGAAGCCTTGGTATGAAATCTCACTTTGGGTTAATCACTGGACAGGCTCACCGGACACCATCTGTGTGAGCAGCTGACCCTGCTCCTGATGCGCCTCCCGCTGCACAGACCCTTTGAGGCTAAAGCCCAGGGCACCGCTGAGATAAACCCATCACGGAGGAACTGGAATGGCTTTTAACCTGGGACCCCGCTGTCCGCACTGTTGCACAGTCTCTGAAGGAAACCCGGCCGGGACGGGTCTATGTCCAGGAGACACTTGTCACCTGACCTGGGAGATCATCTTTCATGCTCAGTGAATCCTGGAGTAATTTCCAAATAAGAGAACGATTTACAAATAGCTTACTATTGCTACCTACACTGGCAGCTAATAACTGAGATCAAGTGCTGGTGAAAAATAACTCTCTTAAATATTGCTGGTGGGTTTGTGTGACTCCTAAAGGCTAGAGATTTTTCAGAGAAAAGCTGCTTTTTGTCTTCTGATCAAAGTGTTCAATGCTCTTAGTGGCCCGAATTACAAGTGCTGTACAAGTCTGAGATCGAGGTTCAGGCTCCTTACAGCCTGCCTCTTCACTCTGTCCAAACTCAGATCAACCGACAAACCAGACTCTTCCCCAGGAAAACGCAGGGACACACTCATCTTTGTAGCGTCCTCATGGCAGTTCGGCCAGCTCCCCTCCTCCAGAGCACAGACCCACTCCCTTCTCTCTGTTACTAACACCTTGGAGCATTACATTGACATTGTCCAGGAAGTTTCATATCAGAAATCTAGTTTCATGTAGAACATTGGCATTTACTAAAGCTACCACAAAGAGGATTAAATTAGAATATATATTCTTTTGTGTAAATTTAACAACAAACACATTCCCCTTCTTTCTTTAAAAACCAAGACCCAAAGGAGCTCCATGAGCAGTGACCTACAGGGCTGTGAGCTCGGCTAGACGTGCCAGTCTGCGGAAGTGGCCCCCGTGGGCAGGGCTGTAGCGCCCGGGGCTGCCGTGGCTGGGGGAGGCGGTGCGGCTGGGCTTCCCAGGGCTGCTTCTTCCTGGACTGCAGCTGGGAGGGCAGACTGTGCCCTTCCATGCAGGACTCGGCCAACTAGAGAAATCAAGACAGTGTGTTAGCACAGCTGGGCAGTGGAGGCGTGTGCACACACACCTGGGCCTTTTGGACCTCAAAACCACAGGCACCAGAAGGGTAGAGCTCGTGTGCCTTCCACGAGAACCTGGTGGCCGCGAGGGCACACCCTGGCTGTTCCCCGAACACCTTTTCTCCCACCGCCAGCCTTGTTTCTTCCTGTGCACAGCCGGAGGCTCACGCCATGTGCAGGGATCCGCGACCACTAGGACCCAGGCCTGTGGGGAGCTCACTGGGGTATCAAGGAGCCACTCCTGGGCTGGCCACACAGCCTAGAGGTTAAGGGAGCCCGATCCCACATGGGTGGCTGGCTTGAGTCTCTACCCAGCAATGTGAACACGCCCAGAGTGTGTACATGCACACCTGAACCCTGACAGGACTGAGATGGAGAAGGGACTGCAGCATGACCACATCCCACTGTGGGGTGTGTTCACCCCCTCTCTGCAGAGCACACGTGCCCTTTGGCAAAAAAAAAAAAAACACTTCTTGTATGCAGACATGAGCCAGAACTGGGCCACTGAGAAGCCGGCTCTCGGCAAGCACTGGTACCTCTGTCGGTCTGTGGGCGGGTAGCAAAGGACGGCACTCCTCCACCTGTGCACGGCTGGGTACTGACGGGGGTCAATGTCTGCACATTCGAGAGCTGCCAGAACATCCCGATCTAGTTTTGATGGCTCCTCTCTAGAACGCATGGTAAGAGGGATTCAAGAAAAAAACACATCTTTAATTAAAAACACAAAGTCTCAAAGTCCCACTGCATCTCACTCCCCAGAACTTGGCCTATGAACAGAACCCTGCAAGCCATCTGGCCTGAGCACATTTCACTACTGAACCACAGCCAGCACGCCAGGGAACAGGCCTGTGCTGGGGCCGAGGACCCCTGTCCAGAGGGTAAGCGATGGGGTGACGGGGAAGGCTGCCTCCAGGCCACCGGCCTGGTGCTCTGTGGTGGCAGGGTCCACCCCTGCTGTTAAACAGTTTTGCACCTTTCTACACCAAAAGGCGACCAGCAGTAGAGGGCTGGGTACTTTTATCAACTGGGAGACTCGGACAGCTCTTCCTAAAGCCAACGCCGTTCTGGGCACAGACCCAGGCTCTCGAGGGGCACTGATCTCTCTAGCAAGCAGCGGAGATGCAGGGTAGGCCAGCTCAGCTGGGACACCCTGGAGTCCTACACTCAAAGCATGGGAAAAGACAAGGGTTAGACGGGACCACAGACAGCACTGCATGACCTACCCAGAAAGGAAGAGCCTTGTGGCACTGGAGGCAGGGGCAGCCCCGGATACGGGAGCACACCTGTGCTGGGCATCACGTCCTGGGCTGCTGGGGCCCAAGGCCACGGTAGCCATTGCAGCTGACATCTCACTTGCTTCTCTTACTTGGTTATTTCCAAGTCTGTCCACAGCAGGAGGGGGCACTAACAGGTCACTATCTCCTGCATCCATTCCTGAAGCCAGGGTCTTCTTTTCTTTAGTTTTCATGACACTGTTATTTGATGTCTTAGTAAAGTTTCTTCCTAGACCTTGCAAACTCATTTGGTCAAACTCAACAGTCAGGCTGGAGACAGGTGCGAGCAAGGTGTCCTCCCCACCAGGGGGCGCCGGTCTCATCCCGCCCCGGCTCTTGCTGTGACTCAAAGGACTACAAAACCCACTCCTGCTGTTTTTTTACTACAAAACGCAGTCCTGCTGTGAGGACTACTCAGCTCTGGGGCTTCTATGAGGTCGGCCTTCTGCTCTGAGGGCAGAACGCAGCACCCCAAGTCTCCCGGAGTGCCTGTAGTGAGCTGGCTATTGTTTCGAGCTGTGTTTTGCCGATTTTTAATTTCTTCCAAGCTCATGTCATCTTCTTCATCAAGAAACGCCCCCACGGAAATGGAATTGCTGCACTTGCTCCCACTGCCTGTGTAAGGAGACAGCAGCACGTGTGTTAGTGGCGTGACCACAACCCAAGCAACCAAGTGAGTTCTCTCCAAGCCCACACCTCCTCCTCAGACTCAGGGCAGAAAACAGTCAGCATGGCTCCTCGGCAGTGTGGGCAGGTGCTGCAGACAGAACCCAAATCTGCGGGCTTGCCTCTCTACGCTCACAGGCAGGAAGACTGACCAAGGGCAGGCCCAGGTAAGGAGGGGATGATGGCCCCCAGCTCCCAGCTCAATTTGCTGGGACTCTCAGGACCACAGAGCCCACTGGAAGCTGAAGCAAACTTGCACTTCTGTCTCCTGTGACTAAAACGCAGAACAGTGCTGTCCTGGGGCAAAAGGAATGCTGCTGGTGCTCACCAGTGAGCACCGGACTGGGGCTCACGCTCCTGAGAACTGAGAAAACGTCACTGGACACTAGGTAGCACTCACACTAGTCCCCCACGCCTGGAGTTTCAATGATCCAAAGTCGATTGTGGGCTGAGAATATGAAGTGGAAAATTCCAGAAGTAATTCCCAGTTCTTAACTGCATGCCCGTCTGAGCGAGAAGATGCAATCCTGTCTACACTGTCTCTGCCACCTGCCTGTTAGCCAGTCTCCTTTGTCATCACACTGAGTCACAGGGCTCAAAACTACAGCTGGTTTCAGACACCACCTGGGGCTGGGGCTGGGGCTGTGTCCACTGCCCAGAAAGGAGACGGCCACAGCTGCCTGCGCAATGGAGGCTGAGAGGCTGGAGGAGGCCACAGTGCTCCCTGCCCAGTCTGTACACCTCCAGAGGCTGTCTGGGGTTAGCTCCTGAAAGGCGTGCAGTACTGTCAACTGCCACATGGAAAGCCAGGTTTTCTCTTTAACTCCAGATTTGAGATTCATGGGTGACTTAATACACCTTTCCTCTTAATTTAACTTATATGTTAAATTTTCCCCATCATTAAAAAATTTTTTCCCATTTTCCCCCATCATTCCAGAGAGACTTTTTTTGGGGGGAGGGGGGGAGAGGTTTTCACTATAGGGCGCGTGCGCTCGCCAGACAGACAGAGAGAGACAGAGAGACAGAAAGCGAGAAATCACCCCCCAGGGGGGATGGTCACACCGCAATCCCTTCTCCTCCATTCTCCTCTCGGGATCTTGGGCACGCACGCACACGCGCCCGGCGTGAGTTTTAAGCCACCGGGTCCGTGATGCGAACCGCAGTCAACTACGTGGGAGCCCAGCGACATAGCCATTATGCTAACTGCTGGTTCCCGAGAGAGATTTATTTTTAAATCATTTTATTTATCTTTATTTTATTAATTTAAATTTCACCAGAGAGGGACAGAGTTAGAGAGAGAGAAGGAAAGTGACAAAGCAAGCCCTAGGTCAGGACCCAAACTGTAGCCGGCCATGTGGGAGTCTAGCACCTCAACCACCACCACCTGCTGGCTCCCCAGAGAGATGATTTCTTTAAATAATTGTCTTTTTTTTGGGGGGGGGGTAAAGCATTACTTAATTTTATTTATTTATTCATTTATTTTAATTTGACCAAGGAGAAACACAAAGAGAGAAAGAGAGAGGGAAAGTGAGAAAGCAAGCCACCAAGTCCAGGACTTGAAGCGTGGTCGGCAATGTGGGAGTATCCAGTGCCTTAACCACCACACCATTTGCTGGCCCCTAAAATAACTGTCTTATAAGACAAAGGGCTAACGGTTCAATGTTAGCTTTCAAAAAACCTACAGGTTTAAATTGCATGTCTGCTCTAACTTCTGTGTTGGCAGACTTTGGCTACCAGGAAACCAATAAGGGCACTGATAATTTATTCCACGAAATCTTGGAAGAAAACTTTCCAAATCTAGAGACATTCAAATATCCAGACCCAAGTAATATAAAGGACCCCTAACAGAATTACCCCAAGAAGATCTTCTCCAAGGCACATCATAGCCACCCTGGCCAAATCTACAGATAAAGGAAGAGACTAAAATTGGCAAGAGAGAGGGACCAGCAGTTAGTATAATGACTATGTCGCTGGACTCCCATGTAATCGAACATGGTTCGAGTCACAGACCCGGTGGCTTAAAACTCACACCAGGCACGTGTGCGTGCGCGCCCAAGATCCTGAGAGGAGAATGAAGGAGAAGGGATTGCGGCATGGCTATCCCCCCTGGGCGGTGATTTCTCACTTTCTGTCTCTCGATCTCTCTCTGTCTTTCTGGTGAGCGCACATGCCCTATAGCGAAAACCTCTCCAAAAAAAAAAAAAAAAAAAAAATTGGCAAGAGAGGAACGTCAGGTTACTTATAAAGATTATCCAATCAGGCTAACCTCAGACCTCTCATCAGAAACAATGCGAGCAAGGGAAGAATGGGAAAATATATTCAAAGTATTAAATGAAAAATAATTTCAACCAAGAATACTAAACCCAGCAAGATTATCTTTCATAATGAAAGAAAGGATAAAAACATTCTCAGGTAAACAAAATCTGAAAGAATTTGCCAATAGCAGACCCACTCTTCAAGAAGTTCTGAAAGGAGTGCTGTACCAGGAAAACTAAAGACATAAGAGAACAAAAGGCAACCAAGAAAATGACCAATTTAATGCAAGGGACGAGAAATATCAATAATAATGCTGAATGTTAACTTCCATGATTTAAACAAACATTGGAACACAGTAACACTGCAAATTCAACAGAAGAGAGCTGAGCGTAAGACTGAACTGGCAAAATAGGATTTTATGACTTTTGAGTGAAACATTACTGTTTTTTTTTTTTTTAAATATGCTTTGTTTTCCCAATTTAAGCATTTTACTTTCTTCTGAGTTGTTAACAGGTTCAGCATTTTGTTAAAACATTTTTCTTGTTTGTCTTTTTAAATGGAAACATAAACTTTTCTTTTTTCCTGACCCCTCTGGAATTGGAAAATATTTGGGAGTATTCTTATTTTGTGGCAAAAGGGTATAAGTTCAATAATGCTTGTTGCATTGAATCAGAAACTGGAAATACTCATTATTGGATAGGGCTTTAACTGGAATGTCATACCTGAAGATTAATCAGAAAACTATGGAACTAAGGTGGATCTCAAGTAAGCCAACAGAAGTTCTTAGAAAGATGGCCTGGCACCATATAGTTCTATCTGGCAGAGAGGATTAGAGAAGACATATGAAAGAACTTATAACATAAAATAACCTGGACTTTTCAGCCCAGCATTGTAATCAGTGGAGATTGCAAAAGAGCAACCACACCAGAGGATTATCCTGAGAAAGACTTTGAAGGAAGAAAAAGAGAC
>NW_006159686.1:433624-453726 GCF_000334495.1 Tupaia belangeri chinensis | reverse complement strand
GTGTGTGTGCATGCTCAAAATCCCGAGAGAATGGAGGAGAAGGGATTGCGGCGTGACTATCCCCCCGGGGGGTGATTTCTTGCTTTCTGTCTCTCTGCCCTTCTCTGTCTTTCTGGCGAGCACACACACCCTATAGCGAAAACCACTCCAAAAAAAAGAACTGTGGAGTATGAGCAAAATTTTTTTTTTTTTTGGAAAGGTTTTCGCTATAGGGCTCATGCACTCGCCAGACAGACAGAGAGAGACATAGAGACAGAAAGCGAGAAATCACCCTCCAGAGAGATGGTCACGCCGCAATCCCTTCTCCTCCATTCTCCTCTCAGGATCTTGGGCATGCACGCACAGGTGCCCGGCGACCTGGCGTGAGTTTTAAGCCACCGGGTCTGGGACGCGAACCGCGGTTGACTACGTGGGAGTCCAGCGACATAGCCATTACGCTAACTGCTGGTTCCCAGCAAAATTTTTTTTGATGGGGCCAGCAGGTGGCGTGGTGGTTAAGGTGCTGGACACTCCCACATGGCTGACCATGGTTCAAGTCCTGGACCTGGTGGTTTGCTCTCTCTCACTCTCTCCCCCCCCTTCCCTCTCTGTCCCTCCCTCCCAACTTCTGATCAAATAAAAAAAAATTAATGAATAAAGAAAATTAAATTTAAAAAAATTTTGATATGTAAATGTGGAAAAATGTAAAAATAAAGAAAGAAAAAAGAAAACAAAAGTCATAAAAAGTGTAACATAGAAGAATTTAAAAAGAAATTATTAAAAATAAATAAATAAAAATGAGGCCAGCCAATGACAATGTAGCTGAGTGACAAGATCCTGCGTGGCCAACCGTGCAGTTTGAGCTGGCAGCCGGAGAACATGCTGGGCATGTGCGCGTTCGTGTCCCAAATCCCAAGAGGAGACTGCAGAGGGGAGTGCAGCAGGGGGTGATTTCCCCTTTCCCTCTCTTTCTCTCTTCAGCAAACACACATGCCCCACAGCAAAACGGAAAAAGAAATTAAAGGCCAGCCCTATGTATAGCAAACTTAAACAAAATAGACAAGAGAAAGTTCCTCTTTAACGAGGTGCACGCTCTCACTTCCTTTGGAAAATTTCTTTTCCTTTGATTTTGTTTTTAGAGTGTTTCTGTCATTTTCTTACACTTTATATTTTCCCTTTTTAAATATTATTGGTGTTTTCATGAGTCCATTTTAAGTTCCCCGTGATCAGATTAATCGTTTCCATATTTCTAGTCTTTACTTTTTTTTTTTTTTGAGAGTTTTTTGCTATAGGGTGCGTGTGCTCCTCAGAGAGAGACAGACAGAGAGACAGAAAGCGAGAAATCACCCCCGGGGGGATGGCCACACCGCAATCCCTTCTCCTCCATTCTCCTCCCGGGATCTTGGGCACGCACGCACACACGCACCCAATGTGAGTTTAAGCCACCGGGTCCAGGACTTGAACTACAGTCGACGACATGGGAGTTCAGCGACATAGCCATTACACTAACTGCTGGTCCCTAGTCTCTGCTTTTGAAGTGCTCGTGCACCCTGATCTCTGACAAGTACACAGTACTCTGGTGAACGTACCACCCTCACTACCCCCGAAAGTGTGCCAGGTCTAGCTAATGGAGTTGGCTAGGGCAAGTTCTGGAAGAACAACGCAGAGTAAGCTTCGCTGAGCTTCAGACAACGCCAACGGACCCAGCAGCAGCAACACTGCAGCAACGCTGCACCTCTCACAGCTGCACACCATCTACCACGAGCCTACGTCCCCACTTGTGCGGTAAACACATAACGAGATGGGAGAAACAGGCGGACACTTCCTGCCCACCACACTCGCCACGCATGCTCACCAGAGGCAGCAGTGTTGTCTTGGCAGCAGGCTTCATTCTCTCCTGTTTCAGGTTGAGCCTTCTGGTCCATTTCCTGCTGAGCAAGATACTCTTCTAATCTCTGTAGGCCCTCCTGGGAAGACAGATCAACAAAACAGCCCAGAAATTCCCAGTACTCAGCCCAAGGATACCTCAGCTCACGAGCTAGTTCTCTGCAAGAAACAAAGCATAAGCAACCAGTTGTGAAATCAGAAAAATACTCAAAGAGCCGACTGCACAGAAACCGGCCACTCAATGCTCCAAGTGCCAAAACAATGTGTGCAGTGCTGTTTTTACTTGGCCCTGAATCTGTAGCTGAAATGTTTTGTACGTTCTGAACTAGAGCTCCCTAAGCAAGGCCCAGCAGCTGATGTCTGGGGCTGTTAGGTGAAGGCGAGCCAGTTGCTGAGGAAGGAGACTGCTCCACACCCTCACCCATGGTCTACAGGGTGTATGCACTCGCCAGAGAGAGACAAAGGCAGAATGAGAAAGGAAAAGGGAGAGATCACTTCTTTTTTTTTTTTTTGGAGAGGTTTTTTCACTGTAGGGCGTGTGCGCTCACCAGACAGACAGAGACAGAAAGTGAGAAATCACCCCCCAGGGGGAATGGTCACGCCGCAATCCCTTCTCCTCCATTCTCCTCTCGGGATCTTGGGCACGCAGGCACACGCGCCCGGCGTGAGTTTTAAGCCACCAGGTCTGGGACGCGAACCATGGTTGACTACGTGGGAGCCCAGCGACATAGCCATTACGCTAACTGCTGGTTCCCGAGGGAGAGATCACTTCTCACCACACATTCCTTCACCTCCATTCTCTTCTTGGATTTTGGGCAAACACATGTGCACTCGTACGTGTGGTGCAACCGGTATGATCTTCAAGGCACTAGGTCCGGTGCTCAAACCGCAGAGCTGGCTATGTGGGATCTACCCACCTTAACCTCCATGCCACCTGCTGGCCCACAGGGGCACTCTGTCCTTTTCTTTTCTTTTCTTCTTTAAAGAATTATTTTTATTTAATTGTATTTATTCATTTATTTTAATTTGGCCAGAGAAGGACAGAGTGAGAGGGGGGAGAGATAAGAGAGAGAAAGTAAGAAGGCAAGCCGCCAGGTCCAGGACTTGAACCGTGGTCGGCCATGTAGGAGTCCAGCGCCCTTAACCATCATGCCACCTGCTGGCCCCAACACACTTTCATTTTCATTGAACAACTATGAAATTGAAAGGACTCTATCCTAGTTTAGGCCAGTCACATAAATATTTAGAGGTCCTTTGCAAATTTAAGTTATAACCTGAAGCTGGGCACGTGTTTTGAGAAAAGCTTCCAAACACCACCACGAGATGTTCATCACCGTTTACCTCTGTGACTGTGGATTTTTCTTCTCCTTAGAGGATTTTCTCCTAGAGCATGTGTGAGCATGTGAGACAGTGACAGGGAAAGTGAGAAATCAACCCCCCCATGGAGATGGCCACGCCACAATTCCTTCTCCATTTCCCCCCCTGGATCTTGGGCATGTACATCTAAGTGGCTGGTGTGAGTTTCAAGCCCCCAGGTCCAGGACTCAAACCACAGTCACCCATGTGGGAGTCCAGCAACGTAACCACTACACCATCTGCTGGCCCCTGTGGACTTTTCTTTTTACAGCAATTTCTAGCCACATCTGCCTGTGTTTTAAACAGAGGAAGTGTAGGGACCAGCAGTTAGCGTAATGGCTATGTTGCTGGACTCCCACGTAGTCGACTGTGGTTCGAGTCCCGGACCCAGTGGCTTAAACTTACGCCGGGCACGTGTGCGTGCATGCCCAAGATCCCGAGAGGAGAATGGAGGAGAAGGGATTGCGGTGTGGCCATCCCCCCTGGGGTGGGGGGTGATTTCTCGCTTTCTGTCTCTATGTCTCTCTCTGTCTGGCAAGCACACACGCCATGTAGCAAAAACCTCTCCAAAAAAAAAAAAAAGAAAAACAGAGGAAGTGTATTCAATTTGCCTTTTTGTTTTGTATGAACACCCATTCATACAGAATTATTAAGATCCCTTGCGGAGGACAGCAGGTGGCATGGCAGTTAAATCACTGGACTCCCACATGGCTGACCACTGTTTGAGTCCTGGATCTGGCAGCTTGCTTTCTCATTTTCCTTTTCTGTCTCTTTCTGGCCAAAATAAAAATAATAATGATAATAATAAGATAAAATAATAGCAAAAATCTGCCAATGGTTTTGTTGTTAAAAAAATAAATCCTGGCACCAGCAGGTGGTGCGGTAGTTAGGGTGCTGGACACTCCCACATGGCTGACCATGGTTCGAGTCCTGAACCTGGTGGCTTGCTTTCTCACTTTCCCTCTCTCTCTCTGCATGTGTCTCTGGTCAAATTAAAGTAAATGAATAAAATTAAATAATTATAAAAAAATTTAAAAATAAATAAATCCTTTGGGACCAGCAGTTAGTGTAATGACTATGTCGCCGGACTCCCACATAGTCGACCGTAGTTCGCGTCCCGGACCCAGTGGCTTAAAACTCACGCCAGGCGCATGTGCGTGTGTGCCTAAGATCCCGCGAGGAGAATGGAGGAGAAGGGATTGTGGCGTGGCCGTCCCTCCAGGGGGTGATTTCTTGCTTTCTATCTCTGTCTCTGTCTGCCTGGTGAGTGCACATGCCCTATAGCAAAAACCTCTAAAAAAAATTTTTTTTTAATTAAAAAAAAAAAAAAATTCCTTTGAGAATACGTTGAACAATTACTCCAAGGTGTGGTAAGAGGTATTTTTTGTTTGTTTTAATAATTTCTTAGAGGAGACATATGCTTACCAGAGAGAGGGAGAGGGAAAAGGCACCCCAGTGGGATGCAGTCACAAGCAGCCCCTCCTCCATTTTCCATCTATCAGGATTTTGGTTGTGTGCGTGCACACAGTATGTCTTTCAGGCTAACTGGGCCAGGATTTGAACCACATGGTTAGCAATGTGGGATCTAGCTCCTTTAACCACCAGGCCACAAGGCCAGCTCAGGGACTATTTTAATATATATTTTTTTCATGTGTACAACATTTGCAAGGAATTAAAACTTAATAAAAAGTTTTAAAATCCCCCACTAAGCACTTCCAATAACTCTGTTTTGAAAACAGCTGTAATGAAATGTGGCTACATTGATCAGCAAACCAACCACGACCCGGGACACAGTGCCACTGCTCAGCATTTTCTATTCTGTGAGTGTGCTAGGTACCTTCCCACTCTCTCAAAGCCTCTTTCTGGGTCCGATTTCCTGACGTGGTGAAAGAAGCCTGCTTTCTCTCGAGGCGGGGTTTTCCAGAGTTTACGAAAATCTTCTGCCTATGAAGAAAACACAAACGATACCATGCAGGAAGTCCAGGGACCACCAGCACGGCAGAATCTGGCGGGCCCCCAGTGCCCTCTCCTCCCCTTGTTTGCAGCAGCCTGGGTTGGGTCCTGCCCATCCCTGCCGTCTTCCAGCTGAGAGCCGCTGCACTCTGACCTCAGCAAGGATAGGGCTGTCATCTTTTGGGTGGCTCATCTGGCTAAGAGGGCCAGATCTGGACCAGACCTGAGCATGAGACCTCACCTAGGCCGACGGGCGCTACGAGTCCCCAGAGCACCGCCCCCACTCTCCCCGTCACCCAAGGAGAGGGTACACATGTACCTGAGGTGCTCTCAGAGGGCTCCATGC
This sequence comes from Tupaia belangeri chinensis, assembly GCF_000334495.1. Lineage (NCBI taxonomy): Eukaryota > Metazoa > Chordata > Mammalia > Scandentia > Tupaiidae > Tupaia > Tupaia belangeri. The sequence goes on along the minus strand of NW_006159686.1, from coordinate 448,205 downwards.
TTCTGGAGCCCATCTTTTCCTAACTGAGTTCATCTCATTTGGGAGACAATTTTATAGTAGTCAATAACTGTTCTGGAAGTTGTTTTTTTTTTTTTTTTTTTTTTTTAAGATTATTTGCCATAGGGCATTTGTGTTTGCTGGAGATTAGAGACAGGGAAAGTGAGAAATCACCACCCGGGGGGATGGCCACACCACAACCCTTTCTCCTCCAGTCTCCTCTAAGGATTTTGGGCACACAAGTCCAGCATAATTTTTCAAGATGCTGGGTCCAGGACTTGCACTGCAGTTAGCATGTGGAAATCCAGTGCCTTAAGCACCACACCCTATTGGCCATGTTTAGGAAGTTTGTTTTGAGAGGTTTTTGCTATAGGGCGCGTGCGCTCGCCAGACAGACAGAGAGAGACAGAGAGACAGAAAGCGAGAAATCACCCCCCAGGGGAGATGGTCACACCGCAATCCCTTCTCCATTCTCCTCTCGGGATCTTGGGCATGCACGCACATGAGCCCGGCGTGAGTTTTAAGCCACCGGGTCCGGGACACAAACCGCGGTCGACTACGTGGGAGTCCAGTGACATAGCCATTACGCTAACTGCCAGCCATGTTTAGGAAGTTTTAACATGAGATTACATGTATGAAATGACCATCAACTGTAAATTCTACATAGAAGTGTGCATAACTGGGGCCAGCAGGTGGCATGGTGGTTGAGGTGTTGGACTCCCACAGGGCTGACCATGGTTCGAGTCCTGGACCTGGCGGCTTGTTTTCTCACTTTCTCTCTCTGTCTCTCTGTGATAAACTCATGTGAAAGAATAATGACGACGATAAATAAAATAATTTTAAAATTGTGCATAACCTGTGACCTAGCAACCCACCATGAGCGTGATTATCAGCATCATGGCGTGAGCAGAGCCCACAGGGGCCAAGGCTGGGCATGCATGCAGGGCCTCAGGGAAAGGAGCTATGGGCACTTGAGGAGTAGGCAGGAGCTGCAGCCTACGCGGATGGGCAAGGCGCTACAAGAAGGGCTATCAGCTGGGATAGGGAGGGCAGGGGTGACAGCCAGGGGAGGGCCATCCCCAGGCCAACCCGCCCAGGCCAACCCAGCTGTGCTGAGCAGGGCTCCCCAGCACCTCACCCTGAAGCCTCGTTGCCAGCTCTCTGGTCTGTGGAAACCGGGCACGGAGCAGCAAGCAGGGGCGCCTACACTGCAGTGGAAGTGGGGGAGGGCCAGGAGTGGCTCCAGGCTCCCACAGCAGCTCACCTTGGAGGGACTCAGGGGCCCAGCAAAGGCTCTCAGGGTCAGCATGGGGTCTCTCGGGCCACCTCCATGGCAGATGGTGGGTGAGGCTTCAGCTGTCTGGTCTGAGGACCACAGTTCCCCGATGACAGGAGAACTGTCCTCTGCTCTCAGAAGTGGCACGTAATAGTGACCTGAGGAAGGGGAGGCATCATCACATGTCCTGTTGTCCAGTGTGCAGGGTTCTGGGTCAACACCGTGGGACTTGTGAGACACTCGAGCCTGGCCACTGCAAATGAGAGGGCCCCAGCCAACTGCAGGCCAGGCATGGTGTCTGCACCAGAACCCACTCAACTTCTACGCCTTGCTTAGAGAAGGGAGAGATGGAAGGGAAAGGAAGGGGAGAGCCGCAGATGCCTGCCCACACCTGCAGTGGGTCAGAGGGAACAGGCCGACATGCATGTTGGAAACAACTTCCACAATGTCCTTTCTGCTTCTCTGTCCTCTCCTACTGACTTAGCTGTGTCACAGAACACACATCTCTACACGGATCTGGAATCACGTGGCACTAACATGAAGTAAGGCAAACACAAAGGAGCGTCGAGTTCCTGCAGGATACGGCGTGTGGTCACGCGCCATCCCTTCCTGCCTTCGGCATGGCCGAGCCCAGTGGAGAGGCCTCTGGGAGCACTGGGAGCAGGTGCCAGGGCCTGGGGTTTTCTCTCAATGCCTGTAACAACTGCTTTTCACAGTTGTTGTCTTCTTATATTTTATAGGTAACTGCAGGCTTTTTCCTCCATTCACGCATGGTATGTGAAAATACTGGTGTCTTCTGACATCACAAAACTCACCTCTAACATAATCACCCACGAAGCACCGATGCCTGCTTTCTAGATATAGTGTCTTTTTTGTTTCCATAGAGAGCATGCACTTGCTGGAGACACAGAGAGATAGTGAGAGGGAAAGTGAGAAATCACCACCTGGGGGGTGGCCACACGGCAGTCCTTTCCCTTCTACCCTCCTGGGATTTTGGGCATGCACACACCCATGCCTGGTGTGGTTTTCAAACTGCTGGGTCTGACCCTTGGACTGCAGTCAGCCACGTGGGAGCTGATAACCGCACGTCACCAACCAGCTCCATAGAGCATGTCTTACGGTGCAGCCTGCAGCTCCAGGTGTCTTGACACTGCTGCTACCACCCTGGGACCTACCTCCTGTGTGTGCTCCTGTGCATGTGGCAGACTGGGTGGGGGAGCTAGAAGGCTCCTGTGCACCAGGAAAAGACCCAGAGACAACTTGCAGGCGGACGGCGATGGCCATGCGACAGTGAGGCTGTGTGAGTCAGCGGCATCTGCTTAGCTGTGGCCAACGGGTTAACAGGAATGGATTCCAAAGGAGAGGGAGACGGCACACAGAGGAGGGTCAGAGAGCTTTGTGTGTCCGCTGCCCCTCATTCAGCCCACAGGACAAGCTGACTTCCAATCAAGGTGGCTAAGGAAAGGCTCTTCCAGTAACTTGAACCTCAGGGAGAACAGAGAGAAGGGGGCAGCCCCTCCTGAAACCAGCACCTTCACAGGCCTGAGGTTCACAGCACAAGGCAGATGCCAGCACTGGGAGATCCCAGCCAGCAGAAGGAGGCCTCACGGAGGGAGACCTGCCTTGAGCTCAGCAGGGAGGCTCCAGAGAGAGTCTTTCAGGAGGGCTAAGGGAGGAGCCAAGAGGGGCAGGAGGCGGTGAGGCAAGTCCTGATACACAGAGCTTTGGAATGAAAGAGCTGACAGGGAGATGCTTTCCCTTTCTGACACAAACAGCAGCCTCATCAACCAACCAGCCAGGAGCCCTGGGCACTGCCCTCCTGGTGCTCTTCTTTACAGCTCCAAGGCTCTACCTGCAGGGTACAGGCATGAGGACTCACACTGGAAGGGTCCCTCAGTGACCAGCAGGCAGCATGGTGTTTAGGGCACGGGACTCCCACATTGTCAACCGTGGTTCGAGTCCCTCTCTCTTTCTCTTTGGTGAGTGCATGTGCCCTATACCAAATTAAAAACAATTAAAAAGAGTCCCTCAGAACTCGCAGAGTGAGGCCAGAGTCAGATGGACATGACCGTAAAAGAGGGTCAAAGAACAGGGATGGCCTGTGGCGCGGCGCTCAAAGTGGCCAATAGCGCCGTCCACGTCTGGACCTAGGGCTTGGACACGTGCTGTGTGGATGTGCATGAGCTCAAGGTCCCGAGAGGAAGATGGAGAAAGGGGCTGCGACGTGGCCATCACGCTGGGAGGCACTTGCTCACTTTGTCTTTCTCTCTCTTGTTCTGTCTTTTGTGAGTGCATGCACCTTATAGCAAATTAAAAAAACAATTTGTTAAAAAGTCAGAGAACAGGCGTAAGACTTCGAGGAAAGGATTATGAAAACAGGAGGGAAGCCTAATGGTAGATCCAGGAAAGAAAAGAATAACTGTGAGAGGAGGCTTCTGAGCAGAGCCTGGGTGCCACATTTCTGAGGATTGAAGGAAGGAGGCGAGCCTCTGCTTCCTGGCCCCGAACCCCCCAGGCCAACCCGCCCAGGCCAACCCAGCTGTGCTGAGCAGGGCTCCCCAGCACCTCACCCTGAAGCCTCGTTGCCAGCTCTCTGGTCTGTGGAAACCGGGCACGGAGCAGCAAGCAGGGGCGCCTACACTGCAGTGGAAGTGGGGGAGGGCCAGGAGTGGCTCCAGGCTCCCACAGCAGCTCACCTTGGAGGGACTCAGGGGCCCAGCAAAGGCTCTCAGGGTCAGCATGGGGTCTCTCGGGCCACCTCCATGGCAGATGGTGGGTGAGGCTTCAGCTGTCTGGTCTGAGGACCACAGTTCCCCGATGACAGGAGAACTGTCCTCTGCTCTCAGAAGTGGCACGTAATAGTGACCTGAGGAAGGGGAGGCATCATCACATGTCCTGTTGTCCAGTGTGCAGGGTTCTGGGTCAACACCGTGGGACTTGTGAGACACTCGAGCCTGGCCACTGCAAATGAGAGGGCCCCAGCCAACTGCAGGCCAGGCATGGTGTCTGCACCAGAACCCACTCAACTTCTACGCCTTGCTTAGAGAAGGGAGAGATGGAAGGGAAAGGAAGGGGAGAGCCGCAGATGCCTGCCCACACCTGCAGTGGGTCAGAGGGAACAGGCCGACATGCATGTTGGAAACAACTTCCACAATGTCCTTTCTGCTTCTCTGTCCTCTCCTACTGACTTAGCTGTGTCACAGAACACACATCTCTACACGGATCTGGAATCACGTGGCACTAACATGAAGTAAGGCAAACACAAAGGAGCGTCGAGTTCCTGCAGGATACGGCGTGTGGTCACGCGCCATCCCTTCCTGCCTTCGGCATGGCCGAGCCCAGTGGAGAGGCCTCTGGGAGCACTGGGAGCAGGTGCCAGGGCCTGGGGTTTTCTCTCAATGCCTGTAACAACTGCTTTTCACAGTTGTTGTCTTCTTATATTTTATAGGTAACTGCAGGCTTTTTCCTCCATTCACGCATGGTATGTGAAAATACTGGTGTCTTCTGACATCACAAAACTCACCTCTAACATAATCACCCACGAAGCACCGATGCCTGCTTTCTAGATATAGTGTCTTTTTTGTTTCCATAGAGAGCATGCACTTGCTGGAGACACAGAGAGATAGTGAGAGGGAAAGTGAGAAATCACCACCTGGGGGGTGGCCACACGGCAGTCCTTTCCCTTCTACCCTCCTGGGATTTTGGGCATGCACACACCCATGCCTGGTGTGGTTTTCAAACTGCTGGGTCTGACCCTTGGACTGCAGTCAGCCACGTGGGAGCTGATAACCGCACGTCACCAACCAGCTCCATAGAGCATGTCTTACGGTGCAGCCTGCAGCTCCAGGTGTCTTGACACTGCTGCTACCACCCTGGGACCTACCTCCTGTGTGTGCTCCTGTGCATGTGGCAGACTGGGTGGGGGAGCTAGAAGGCTCCTGTGCACCAGGAAAAGACCCAGAGACAACTTGCAGGCGGACGGCGATGGCCATGCGACAGTGAGGCTGTGTGAGTCAGCGGCATCTGCTTAGCTGTGGCCAACGGGTTAACAGGAATGGATTCCAAAGGAGAGGGAGACGGCACACAGAGGAGGGTCAGAGAGCTTTGTGTGTCCGCTGCCCCTCATTCAGCCCACAGGACAAGCTGACTTCCAATCAAGGTGGCTAAGGAAAGGCTCTTCCAGTAACTTGAACCTCAGGGAGAACAGAGAGAAGGGGGCAGCCCCTCCTGAAACCAGCACCTTCACAGGCCTGAGGTTCACAGCACAAGGCAGATGCCAGCACTGGGAGATCCCAGCCAGCAGAAGGAGGCCTCACGGAGGGAGACCTGCCTTGAGCTCAGCAGGGAGGCTCCAGAGAGAGTCTTTCAGGAGGGCTAAGGGAGGAGCCAAGAGGGGCAGGAGGCGGTGAGGCAAGTCCTGATACACAGAGCTTTGGAATGAAAGAGCTGACAGGGAGATGCTTTCCCTTTCTGACACAAACAGCAGCCTCATCAACCAACCAGCCAGGAGCCCTGGGCACTGCCCTCCTGGTGCTCTTCTTTACAGCTCCAAGGCTCTACCTGCAGGGTACAGGCATGAGGACTCACACTGGAAGGGTCCCTCAGTGACCAGCAGGCAGCATGGTGTTTAGGGCACGGGACTCCCACATTGTCAACCGTGGTTCGAGTCCCTCTCTCTTTCTCTTTGGTGAGTGCATGTGCCCTATACCAAATTAAAAACAATTAAAAAGAGTCCCTCAGAACTCGCAGAGTGAGGCCAGAGTCAGATGGACATGACCGTAAAAGAGGGTCAAAGAACAGGGATGGCCTGTGGCGCGGCGCTCAAAGTGGCCAATAGCGCCGTCCACGTCTGGACCTAGGGCTTGGACACGTGCTGTGTGGATGTGCATGAGCTCAAGGTCCCGAGAGGAAGATGGAGAAAGGGGCTGCGACGTGGCCATCACGCTGGGAGGCACTTGCTCACTTTGTCTTTCTCTCTCTTGTTCTGTCTTTTGTGAGTGCATGCACCTTATAGCAAATTAAAAAAACAATTTGTTAAAAAGTCAGAGAACAGGCGTAAGACTTCGAGGAAAGGATTATGAAAACAGGAGGGAAGCCTAATGGTAGATCCAGGAAAGAAAAGAATAACTGTGAGAGGAGGCTTCTGAGCAGAGCCTGGGTGCCACATTTCTGAGGATTGAAGGAAGGAGGCGAGCCTCTGCTTCCTGGCCCAGAACCCGGGACCCAGGATGCCCGCTCCAGCACTGCGCCCCAGCTTACCCTGTAAATGCTCTCGGATCCGCTCTCTCAGCTCGACAGGCTTATTCTTGCTTCTCTCACAGATTACCTATTAAAAAAGAGACATAAATGAATACTCTAAATTTGATTCTACCACAACATATCCTTATCTTTATAAAAATATCATTATTTATTTATTTAAATGTTTGCTATAGAATGCCATGCACTCACCAGAGCAGAGAGCAAGAACTCACCCCTGGGGGGGATGGCCATGCTGAAATCCCTTCTCTTCCATTGTCCTCTTGGGATTCTGGGCACATACTTACAGGTACCCTGAGTGTCTTTCAAGCTGTGAGGTCTAGGACTCAAACCCCACATGTGGGATGCAGCTTCCTTAACCACCATGCCATTGGCTGGCTCTTAAATTATTTTATAAAATCAAGTTTAAAGTTGGCAAAACAGAATGGTATTCCAGAGCTCCAGATTTCACAAAGATCACTCTGAAATCCGAGATGTTTCTGGGGACTTCAGGGCACAGGGCAGTGGGGCTCACTCGGGGCTCTGTGGCACTGCACATCCCTCTTCGTGCTGCTCTGGTCTGTGCGCTGTCCACGGGAAGAGGGGGCACCCAGGTGCACTGCTCACCAGGAGCGGGGCTTGTGCAGTGCTTGGGACTCCTGGCCACAGGAGTCTCCCTGCCTGGGACCCTATTCTCTGACCATACGTTTCTTTTGTGGATGTTCACCTGGGTCGAGGTAGAGCTTTTATTTCCTGTTTTTTCATTTCTTTCTTCTTTTTTTAGAAGTTTTTGCCACAGGGCATGTGCGTTAGCTAGAGACAGACAGATCCAGTGAGAGGGAAAGTGATAAATCACCCTCTGGTGGAGACAGCCACACTGCAATCCTTTCTCTTCCATTCGCTTCCTGGGATCTTGGGCACACACTCACACATGCCTGGTGTGGTTCTACAAGCCACCATGTCTGGGACTCAAACTGCAGTCGGTCATTTGGGAGTCCAGCGATATAACCGCTATGCCATCTGCTGGCCCCAATCTTGCTGTTTAAAATTAATTAATTAATTAATTTAAATTTGACCAGAGAGGGACAGAGCACGCGTGCACACACAAGTGAGAGAGAAAGAGAGTGAGAAATCAAGCCAGCAGGTTCAGGACTTGAACCGTGGTCGGCTATGTGGGAGTCCGACATCCTTAACCACCACGCCACCTGCCGGCCCCGCCAAGCTTTTATTTAGTGTGGAACACAAATGTTCCATTTTAAAAATGAATTGATTAATTAATTAATTTCAGAAGCTTTCTTTGAATTAATTTACGTTCGTTCCCTAAGCATCGTCACAGCATACAAAATGTGATTTCCAATCCAGAATATCCTGCATAGTGGCTTAATCGTACATGTTATCGTCAATAATGTTCCATTTCTAGTTACATACATGTGTGTGTGTGTGTATCCATATGTTCCATTTCTAGTTACATACATGTGTGTGTGTGTATATCCATATGTTCCATTTTTACAAACTACTGGGTTATAGTTCTCAGCTCTTGGAGGACAGTAGCAATACTTTTGTAGGCCAGCAGGTGGCACAGAGGTTAAGGCAGCTGGATCCCACATGGGCTACTACCCTGTTTAAGTCCCAGACCAGGTGGCTTAAAAACCATGCCAGGTTTGTGTGTAAGTGCCCAAAATCCTGAAAGGAGAATGGAGAAGGGATTGTGTGGTTGCCATGTCCACTGGGCAGGTGATCTCTTACTTTTTCTGTCTCTCTGTGAGCATATGCTCCCTAGAGTAAAACTAAAAAGTAAAAGCGTGGCCAAGCCCTGTAATGCAGTGATTCAGTGGACTGTGTAAAGAGTCAACCCCACACGGCTGACTGTGGTACACACTCCAGCCTGAGCAGCCTGAAAAGCACACCAGGCGCATCTGTGTGCACGCCCAAGTCCTGATGGGATACAGAACCAGAGGCCAAGGACTGTGGCATCACCGACCCCCTCCCCATTGGGAATGTGATCTTTCTCTCTCTCTGGCAAGCACACATAACCCTCTGGCAATCAATCAATCAATCAATTTTTTCCAGAAACAACAGAAAACCAACACTCTACATAAAAGAATCACAAAATTATCATCCTGTGGAACAAACTAAAATTATAAACACAAGTTAGTTCACTTTTAATCATAAGTCACATGAAGAAGTCAAATGCTTTAAAAATATGAGTTTGGGACCATCAGGTGACATGGTGGTTAAGGCACTGGATTCTCACATGGCCAACCATGGTTTGAATCCCAGACCTGGTAGCTTTAAAGTCATGCTGGGCATGTGTGCATGCATGCTCAAAATCCCAAGAGGAGAATGGTCCCAGGAAAGGGGTTGCAACATGGCCATCCCCATGGAGGGTGATCTCTCACTCTCCTTTCTCTGTCTCTCTCTGGCAAGCACACATGCCCTTTGGCGAAAACCTAAAGAAACAGGTCATGAGTTTTACCAAACAGCATTTATAATGACAAATCTGCACACAGTCAGGTCACATTATATGCAAAATAATGGTAACTTCTCAGTTGTAGAATTTTCTGGTGAATTTTATTTTATGTGTATTCTAAACTTTCTACAGAAAACCAGCATTATTCATCAAACCAGTCATTCGATCCTAATAAGGTCCAGTTTCATTTTCCACCTCGCACAGACAGAATGCACCTCTGCCCTAAGATGCACAGGTATCTTGCTCAAATGTCAAGGATTATGGCAAGGCCTGCCTCGCGGGCTTGTGTGGATCCAGTAAGACACACGAGGGGCTTGGCACAGTGCCTGGTGCCCCTGGAGCTGAACACATGACAGGTGCTTTCAGCATCGTTATCCTCATCACCACCACCACACCTCCACCACCAGCATGATCATCACCACCTCCACCACTACTTTCACCTCCATGGCATCATCACCACAACCTTCACCTCCACCACCACTCTCACCTCCATGGCATCACCACTCTCACCTCCATGGCATCACCACTCTCACCTCCATGGCATCACCTCTCTCACCTCCACCACAATCACCACCACCACTCTCACCTCCATGGCATCACCACCACCACCTTTCTCACCTCCACCACCATCACCACTCTCACCTCCACTACCATCACCACTCTCACCTGCATGGCATCACCACCACCACTTCCATCCTCTGACCTTCACGCTTGAGGCATTCAGAGAGGGAATCTGATACAAGACACTAGCTATTCAGAACGACTGAGCACAGTCTAAGAAAGTAAAACCAGCAGACAGGTTCAGCTGGGTTGCTCCCGGTACTGCCGGTGCACCACCTTCCTTGTGCTCTGACTCTGCAGCCTGGATGCCAAGGTGAGCCCAGACGCAAGCTCACGCCCGGCTCCTGTGATTTCATTGAGTTGGTTTACATAATTCCACCTCCAACAACGGACAGCAGCTGCACTTAGCAGGGACTTACATCTTCAGGTGTCTTATCATATTTATTCTTCGGATTTTTCACAATCAAAGGGTGTGAAGAAAGTACGTTGACCACATCAGCATTCCCAAACTTACAAGCAAAATGCAACGGTGTGTCGTAGCCCTGGAAAAGGTGCAGTGGGAGCACAGTTATCTCTGCGTCTGTGTCCTGCACAGCTGCTGACGTGAAGACAGGCGTTAAAAAGACTTGTAGGGGCCAGCAGATGGCGTGGCGGTTAAAGGCTCTGGATCCCACTAGGTCAATCACAGTTAAGTCCTAGACCTGGTATTTTGCTTTCTCTCTCATCAAAATGAAAGTAAGTAGGTAAATTAAATTAAATTAATAATTCTGTTTTTTAAAAGAATTATTTTATTTAACTTTATTTCTTTATTTTGACCAGAGAGGGACAGAGTGAGAGTGAGATGGGGGAGGAGTGAGAACACAAGCCCACAGGCCCAGAATTCAAATGACGGTTGGTCACGTGGGAGGGAGTCCAGCACCCATAACCACCACACCACCTGCTAGTCCCCATATTTAAAAAAAATTCTTTATTTAAATTTATTTATTTATTTTAATTTGACTAGAGAGGGACAGAGAAAGAGAGAGAGAAAGCAAGCCGCCAGTTCCGGGACTCGAACCATAATCAGCCATGTGGGAGTCCAGTGCCCTTAATCACTACATCACCTGCTGGCTAACCCTAACCCTAACCCTAACCCTCATAATTTTGTATCTTTTTTTTTGGAGAGATTTTCACTGTAGGGCGCGTGCGCTCGCCAGACAGACAGAGAGACAGAGACAGAAAGCGAGAAATCACCCCCCAGGGGGGATGGTCACGCCGCAATCCCTTCTCCTCCATTCTCCTCTCGGGATCTTGGGCACGCATGCACACGCGCCCGGCGTGAGTTTTAAGCCACCGGGTCCGGGACACGAACTGCGGTCGACTACGTGGGAGTCCAGCGACATAGCCATTACGCTAACTGCTGGTTCCCATAATTTTGTATCTTAAGATACCACACTAGAGGGGCTCGCAGGTGGCATGGTAGCTGAGGTGCTCGACTCCCACATGGCCCGTCGAGGTTCAAGTCCTGGGCCTGGAGGCTTACTTTCTCACTTTCCTTTGTCTCTCTGATATGTGCACATGCGCTATAGCAAATTGAAAAAAAATAAATAAATAAAATCAACTAATTCTCTTTAAAAATATGTTAAAGGGTATGTGTATGGGCACGTACATGTGAGTGAGATGGAGAGAGGGAAGTTTTCCCCCATGGGGCAGGGTCACACCGCAATCCCTTCTCCTCCACTTCTCTCTCCTTTTGCGATTTTGGAAATGCACATTCAAGTGCCCAGCGTGTTCTGCCTTTTTTTTTTTCCCCAAGTCACTGGGTCCAGGACTCGAACTACATAGTACGCTTCAAAAACAAAAAGATCATTAACAATGTCACTTTATGTATTTTTAAAATTTTGTTATGGAGGCCGGCGGGTGGCATGGTGGTTAAGGGAGCTGAACTCCCACATAGCCGACCGTGGTTCAAGTCCTAGATCTGGTGACTTGCTTTCTCACTCTCTCTCTCTCTCTCTCTCTCTTTCTGTTCCTCTCTTTTCAAAGTAAAATAAATAAAGTTAAATAAAAATAATTCTTACAAAGAAAACTTGCTGTAGGGCATATGCACTTGTTGGAGAGAGACAGGGGTGGTGGGAGGGTCAGAATGGACACCCCAGGGGCTGGCCACATACCCCTTCTTTGTCCTCCCCTTGGGTTACGGGCATGCAGCACATGCCCAGCATACTGCTCACGCCACTGGGTCTGCACTTCAGATCACGTAGTGGCCAAGTGGGAGCCAGCGGCCTGGACCAACACACTACTGATCCAACACGGCTTTTACAGCAGAACGGGGCCACAACACAGACGCAGTAAACAGGAGCGCCAGTGACGTAAGGCCTGGTACAGTGTCACATAACTGACACTCAGAAAGGGAAATAAACAAATGGAGGTGACCTTCAAAAGGAAGTGAAATCCCTGAACTCTACGCAGACTCTCCAGCACCAACTCAGGTAAATGAGACCTTTCATCCCTGATTCCACCATGCCTAGTGCTCCGACTTCCCCTTCACACATCTTACTAAGGCCTAGGAGGGAGGCCTTTGCGGGCAAGTCCACCCATCCACGCTCGAGCCTGGGCAGCCAGGGGCCATGCCGCCTGCGGGGCACATGTCTGCTTTCCCCAGTCACACCTTTCCAAGCTCCTTGAGTTCAATGAACACCCTTTCCTAGTCCATGTTTCTTTTTTTTCTAAGAACTTTATTTATGTTTTTTTTTTTTTAATTTTATTTTTTTAATTTAACCAGATTGTGGGGGAGAGAGAAAGTGAGAAAGTAAGCTGCCAGGGCTGGGACTCGAACTGTGGTTAGTCACGTGGGAATGCAGCGCCCTTAACCACCATGCCGCCTGCCGGCCCCCTAGTCCATGTTCCTTGTCCACTGTTGCACACTGTAAAATGTAATAGATATGTGACGTGCAAGGGACACAAACCTTTCGGTAATTGTATGTTATCATTACTTCTACTAAAGAGAGACTGGGGACTGACAAGTGGTGTGGTGGTTAAGGTACTGGACTCCCACATGGCTGACTGCGATTCGAATCCTAGACCTGGAGGCTTGCTTTCTCACTTTCCTTTTCTCTCTCTGGTCAAATTAAAAAAAGAAAATAATAAAATTAATAGCAACAAATACAATTTAAAAAATAGGGACCAGCAGTTGGCATAATGGCAATGACTATGACTCTCATGTAGTCAACTGCAGTTTGAGTCCCGGACCCAGTGGCTTAAACTCACGCTGGGCCCGTGTGTGTGTGTGTGTGCCCAAGATGCCAAGGAGAATGGAGGAGAGAGGATTAAAGTGTAGTCATCCCCTAGGGAGGTGAGTTCTCATTTTCTCTCTCTCTCTCTCTTTCTGGCGAGTGCACATGCCCTATAGCAAAAACCTCTCCAAAAAAAAAAAAATTAAAATTAAATAGAGAGACTGAAGAAGGAACACTGACCATTTTGTCAGGAGTGTTCAGATAGAGGTCGACGATGTAGCGAATGCGCTTCTCCAACATGCCCGCGTCGTCGTCCGGGTACATCAGCCGCATGAACTCAGGGTTCTCCAGGGTCTCCAAAGCCAGCTGGCAGATAGAAGCCTGGTTCTCTTTGGCAGCGACATGCATGATGTTGTACCTGCACCCTTCCTGGGGAACGGCGGTGCTTTGAGCTTCCGTTTTGTCAATGAGCACAGCACGCACGAGGGTACTAGCAGTGCTGAGATCAGACCTACCTGTACAATGGTTGGGTTGTCCCCTGACCCAACCAGATATCGGGGATTACTCCAGACAAGGTCACAGAAGGTGTCTCCTTCCCCCTTCTCCACAGCTTTCCGCAGCTTGGCGGTGAGGTCCTGAGTCCGGGGGTTTTTATAGCTATTTGCTCGTTCTTTGTTTACCGTCTCCGATTCAGATAAACACAAGCCATCTGTCACTAGAAGACAGAGTTTAAGCACACTTAAGCTCACAAGTGTTTTCCCAACCCCTGTATGCTGGGTGAAGGGGAAAAAAAGTCTCCCACAGAGCCCGGGACCAGTGTGAGTCACAGGTAAGGAGAGAGCACTTGACTGTTCAGGACTGCTACACCGCCAGGAGCAGCTGAGCACAGCAGGAAGCTGGCTGGCTTTGTGAACGCCTCACTGGGTGAGCCTGGAAAGGCAGGGCGGATTTCAGCAGCGAGAGTGCATAGTGGCCAAGGACATGCCCCAGCAATCGTACATGATCTTCCACATAAGGAGCCCTCTGAAGGTGGGTGCTCACACGTGATTTCCACTGGCCTAACCACAACACTGAGAGTCTTAAAGTAATTCCTTCAGGGCGATTTTTAAAAACTGAAAGTAGAGAAATTGGAAAGCTATTAGAAACCATCTGGTTTCCTTTTAGGAAACACCTATACACGGTTGAGTGAGCAAGAGGAGAGGCAAATGAATGGGATTTTCTTTTTCTCTTTTGAGAGATTTTTGTTATAGGGAGCATGTGTTCACTAGAGAGACAGAAAGTGAAAAATAACCCCCTTGGCAGATGGCCATGCCACAATCCCTTCCCCTTTATTCTCTTCTCAGGATCTTGGGCACGCATGCACATGCACCTAGCATGAGTTTTAAGTCGCTGGATCTATGACTCAAACCACGGTCAACCATGTGGGAATTCAGCACCTTAACTACTGTGCCATCTGCCGGTCCGTAAGTAGGATTTTCGACTCATAGTCACAAGTCTAGAACTGGGGACACCTGGGGACTTTCAGTGGCCAGGGAAGCTGAGATGACTGTGAGCTGGGAGGAGAGGTGAGCTGCAGCTGGAGCAAAGACGAAGGCCAAGGCTTTGCCTTGTGCTGTGCGTGGCCTGCTCGGTGCCAGCCAGCTCCATTAAGCAACGGATGTGACTTCTGGCTGGAGGGCTCTGCTGGGCAGCCTGACTGGCAAATGCTATGGTCCTAGAATTCAGTGCATGCAGCTCCCAGGAAGGGAAGTACACAGGCCTCAGAGTAAACATAAGACCTCGAGTCCCACAGGCAGGAGCCACAGGGAGACGGAAGCGGGGCAACAG
>NW_006159686.1:419531-431840 GCF_000334495.1 Tupaia belangeri chinensis | reverse complement strand
TAACCAGATTGTGGGGGAGAGAGAAAGTGAGAAAGTAAGCTGCCAGGGCTGGGACTCGAACTGTGGTTAGTCACGTGGGAATGCAGCGCCCTTAACCACCATGCCGCCTGCCGGCCCCCTAGTCCATGTTCCTTGTCCACTGTTGCACACTGTAAAATGTAATAGATATGTGACGTGCAAGGGACACAAACCTTTCGGTAATTGTATGTTATCATTACTTCTACTAAAGAGAGACTGGGGACTGACAAGTGGTGTGGTGGTTAAGGTACTGGACTCCCACATGGCTGACTGCGATTCGAATCCTAGACCTGGAGGCTTGCTTTCTCACTTTCCTTTTCTCTCTCTGGTCAAATTAAAAAAAGAAAATAATAAAATTAATAGCAACAAATACAATTTAAAAAATAGGGACCAGCAGTTGGCATAATGGCAATGACTATGACTCTCATGTAGTCAACTGCAGTTTGAGTCCCGGACCCAGTGGCTTAAACTCACGCTGGGCCCGTGTGTGTGTGTGTGTGCCCAAGATGCCAAGGAGAATGGAGGAGAGAGGATTAAAGTGTAGTCATCCCCTAGGGAGGTGAGTTCTCATTTTCTCTCTCTCTCTCTCTTTCTGGCGAGTGCACATGCCCTATAGCAAAAACCTCTCCAAAAAAAAAAAAATTAAAATTAAATAGAGAGACTGAAGAAGGAACACTGACCATTTTGTCAGGAGTGTTCAGATAGAGGTCGACGATGTAGCGAATGCGCTTCTCCAACATGCCCGCGTCGTCGTCCGGGTACATCAGCCGCATGAACTCAGGGTTCTCCAGGGTCTCCAAAGCCAGCTGGCAGATAGAAGCCTGGTTCTCTTTGGCAGCGACATGCATGATGTTGTACCTGCACCCTTCCTGGGGAACGGCGGTGCTTTGAGCTTCCGTTTTGTCAATGAGCACAGCACGCACGAGGGTACTAGCAGTGCTGAGATCAGACCTACCTGTACAATGGTTGGGTTGTCCCCTGACCCAACCAGATATCGGGGATTACTCCAGACAAGGTCACAGAAGGTGTCTCCTTCCCCCTTCTCCACAGCTTTCCGCAGCTTGGCGGTGAGGTCCTGAGTCCGGGGGTTTTTATAGCTATTTGCTCGTTCTTTGTTTACCGTCTCCGATTCAGATAAACACAAGCCATCTGTCACTAGAAGACAGAGTTTAAGCACACTTAAGCTCACAAGTGTTTTCCCAACCCCTGTATGCTGGGTGAAGGGGAAAAAAAGTCTCCCACAGAGCCCGGGACCAGTGTGAGTCACAGGTAAGGAGAGAGCACTTGACTGTTCAGGACTGCTACACCGCCAGGAGCAGCTGAGCACAGCAGGAAGCTGGCTGGCTTTGTGAACGCCTCACTGGGTGAGCCTGGAAAGGCAGGGCGGATTTCAGCAGCGAGAGTGCATAGTGGCCAAGGACATGCCCCAGCAATCGTACATGATCTTCCACATAAGGAGCCCTCTGAAGGTGGGTGCTCACACGTGATTTCCACTGGCCTAACCACAACACTGAGAGTCTTAAAGTAATTCCTTCAGGGCGATTTTTAAAAACTGAAAGTAGAGAAATTGGAAAGCTATTAGAAACCATCTGGTTTCCTTTTAGGAAACACCTATACACGGTTGAGTGAGCAAGAGGAGAGGCAAATGAATGGGATTTTCTTTTTCTCTTTTGAGAGATTTTTGTTATAGGGAGCATGTGTTCACTAGAGAGACAGAAAGTGAAAAATAACCCCCTTGGCAGATGGCCATGCCACAATCCCTTCCCCTTTATTCTCTTCTCAGGATCTTGGGCACGCATGCACATGCACCTAGCATGAGTTTTAAGTCGCTGGATCTATGACTCAAACCACGGTCAACCATGTGGGAATTCAGCACCTTAACTACTGTGCCATCTGCCGGTCCGTAAGTAGGATTTTCGACTCATAGTCACAAGTCTAGAACTGGGGACACCTGGGGACTTTCAGTGGCCAGGGAAGCTGAGATGACTGTGAGCTGGGAGGAGAGGTGAGCTGCAGCTGGAGCAAAGACGAAGGCCAAGGCTTTGCCTTGTGCTGTGCGTGGCCTGCTCGGTGCCAACCAGCTCCATTAAGCAACGGATGTGACTTCTGGCTGGAGGGCTCTGCTGGGCAGCCTGACTGGCAAATGCTATGGTCCTAGAATTCAGTGCATGCAGCTCCCAGGAAGGGAAGTACACAGGCCTCAGAGTAAACATAAGACCTCGAGTCCCACAGGCAGGAGCCACAGGGAGAGGGAGGCGGGCAGACAGGAGCTGCAGTGAGTGCTCCTTCCCTGCCCCTCCACAGTTCAGATGCTGAGCACTGGCCGGTCAGGTCAGCTCAGAGCTCCAGTGGTTCCTGGTCCCCTCGGCCACATCAGCTCTGCCCTCAGGCCTCCATGGTCCCCAGACCAGCCAACCCACCCAGTCACCTTCACTGTTCCAGTGCCTCGGCTCTGCACTCCCTGCTGGGTGGACGTCCCTCACACCAGGAACTGTAACAGTCACCACACGACAGGGAGAGTCAGACCCTGACAGGAATGCTGTGATATGTACCTTTCAGTCCGCCATTGCTGAAGAATGGAGTCATCTTCACAGGAGAAAGGGGTGTTGAGGTTTTGCTTGGAGAAGGGAAATAATCACAAATTCCTCTAGCAAATTTTTCGGCATCTTCTCTGGTTGAAAAAGCTTTAAATCGGGACCCTTTAATCATTTTGACGGCTTGCAATGCTTCCTTTTTATCTTCATAAACATGAATCTTTTCTGGGTGGGGAACAAGGGAAAATGAGACCTAAGTACCTGGAGCCACTGTCACTAACCCTCACATCGGCCAACTGTCACTTACTGTCCAGTCACCTCATTTTTTTTTTTTTTAAAGATCTTTGCTATAAGGAGCATGCACTTGTGGGAGAGACTGAGACAGAGACAGAAAGAGAGAAATTACCCCCCCAGGGGGGATGGACACACCGCAATCCCTTCTCTACTCCCCTCTCCGGATTTTGGGCCCACATGCACACATGCCAAGCAGGGGCTTTAAGCCGCCAGGTCTGGAACTCAAACTTGACTACGTGGGAACCCAGTGACATAATCATTATGTCATCTGCTGGTCCCACAGTTGTCTGATGTTTAAAAAATGTGGAGTGTGAATGTGCTGTCCAGAGACAGGGAAACCCCCCTAGAGAATGGTCACACCACAATCGCATCTCCTCCACCGCTCTCTCCCTTCTAGATCTTCGGCACATATGTGTGCCTGGCGTGGTTCTCAAGCTACTAGGTTCAGGACTTGAATTGTGCGGTTGGCATGGGGGATTCAGCTCGTGTAACTACAGGCCCCGGCCATCTTCTTTTACTGCTGTATCCATAGTTCAGATTTTTAATCTTGAGGGGACCAGCAGATGGCATAATGGCTATGTCACTGGACTCCCATGTAATTGACTGCAGTTCGAGTCCTGGACCCAGTGGCTTAAACTCACGCCGGGCGCATGTGTGTGCATGCCCCAAACCTTCTGGAGACTGGAGGTGGAAGATCATGGCAAGGCCACCCCTCCTGACGTGTGAGTTCTCTCTTTGTCTGGTGCACACAAGTGCCATACCATACAGCAAAAAAAACTAAAATAGTAAGCAATCTTAAACAAAATAGCTGATCTTCCTTGTTCAAAAGACAAAACAGAAATTTGGTTTTTGGGGGGTCAGCAAGTGGCACGGTGGTTAAGATGCTGGCCTCCCACATGGACAACCATGGTTCAGGTCTTGGACCTGGTGGCTCACTCTCTCACTCTCACGCACGCTCTCTCTCTCTGGTGAGGACAGGTGCCCTACAGCAAACCTTAAATAATAATAAATATAGGTGCAGCAAGTGGCATGGTGGTTGGGTGGCTTGGACTCCCACATGGCTGACCATGGTTTGAGTCCTGGACCTAATGCCTTGCTTTCTCACTTTCCTTCTCTCTCTCTCAACATCAAAAAAATAAAATTAAGATAATGACTAAAAAAATTAAATGAAAAAAGAAATTTGCGTTTTGTTTTTTTGAAGATTATTGCCAGCGAGAGAAAATAAGAAATCACCCCCCCAAGATGGATGGCCAATGCCACGGTCTCCTTGCCTCCATTCTCCCCTCAGGGTTTTGGGTGTGTACAGATGTGCACCTGGAGTGATTTTTCAAGCCTCCGGGTCCTGGACTTGAACCTCAGAGTTGGCCATGTAGGATCCAGGACCCCTTACTACCATGCCACCTGCTGGCCCCCAAATAAAAAGTTTAAAAAAATGAAATATGGTTGACAGAACAGAAACTAGATACCAATTTTCTTTTCTTAGAAAGAAATGTAATATATTTTGGAGTTTTCAAAGTTTTTAAAATGCTTATCATTTAACATCATTCTTTTCTTTTTCCTCTTATTGCCAGAGAGTGAGGGAGAGAACGCGCCCCCGGTGGGCAGTCACGCCACAACCCTGACTCCATGTCTACCTGTCAGGCTCCCAGCTTGTTCTCAAGTCACCTGGACAGTCAGCCCTGCACTGAACTGCCACACTACAGGGCCAGCCCTGAAAAACGCATGTGGCCTTGATATGACTGTACGCCTCTATGTGCCATTTCTATAAAAATAAAAGCAATGTACACACGCACATTAAATGTTTAAAGTTTAAAATAGATGCCACATATGACAATATTAAAAATAACTTCATATGTACAAAATGTAAAAATATAAGTTCAGTAACTCTTATCCAAAAATGGTTGGGACCAGGAGTGTTCCAGATTCTAGCTTTCTTAGATTCTGGAGTACTTATATATATGTAATGAACTATCTTGTGGATGGGATCAGTTATGTTCACATCCATCTTATGCAAATGCTTAAAGGTACTCACACACCGCTTTAAAATACAAGACCCACACATGAGGCCTGATGTAGAATTTGCTACTCAGTGTCCCGCCAGTGCTCAGAAAGTTGCAGATTTGGAAGCATTTGGGATTTCAGAGTAAGGGTACCTGGACAGGGTCAGATATGATGACGCAAGTAGTTATGGGGTCATGCCCATTGAGGACTAGGAGGGAAGGGGAGACCTCGTGTTTTGTGTGTGTGGCATCCAAGTAATAAGCACATTATGAATCTTTTTTTTAAATGAAGAACTTTTATATTAACAATTAAAAATAAACATAAATGGCATCATGACCATTTCCTTCCTGGTGTCACTAAAAATTTGCTTTTATGGTTGAACCACATTCCATTCTATTCATGGTGCAAGTTCTGTTCAACTAATCTCCTGTGCTTGGGTTTTACCACAAATGCTATCACAATAACGACATGATCTCTGACATTCCAAATGACATCAAATTATCTATTTAATCTCATTTAAAATCACAACCCTTTGGTGCTGAAACTGACCTGTTCATTGTCCATTTGGATCATTAGCATAAAAGGGATTCAGGTTATAAGGAATCAAGGGGAGGGGAGGAGCTATTCCCCAGTAAAGGCCCTAACAAACGACAGTAAGCCCACTGATACTTGCAAGTCAAGCTCCTCAGAGAATCCAGCCTCCCTAACAATGCTAAGAAATTCAGAAAGGCTCTACACAAAAATGCTAATGATTAATGTAGGGTAACGAGATTATGGTGATTAATTTTTTCTTCATCTGTAGCTGTGGATTTTCAAAGCTATCTCCTCCAGCGCCCTGCACATGGACCTCTGTGTGAGAAATGCACAAGGCCACATTACCATGTCTTGCCGGGACGTCCTCGTACACTGGGCACACCCCGTAGTACAGAGGTGGCTCCTTACAGGCCTTCACTTCAGCTTTAAGGCTGTCAGCCCTGACCACTGTAGTGGCAAAGGGCCCAGAACAGGTACCAGATGTCGTGGCATCCTCCTCAGGAGGATTCAAGCCCACACTGTAACCAAAATCTCTGTCTTCACAGCTGGCCTGTGCAGGCGGGTCCCCCGCAGCAGACTTCGAGGTCTTCTGTGCGTCTTGGCTGAGAGCCGTGGCACCGGCCTCATCCCAGGTGGGAGGAGAGGAAGACAGTGCTGCTCTTTGCTCTAATAATGCCTGAGCCAATTTTTTCTCAAAAATGAACCTCGTGGTTGATGTGATGGGGCCACATTTCAGCCCGGCTTTCACGATCTCTTCTCTGAGGTCATCTGGCTTCAGGAGTCTCAGTCGGGCCAAGATGGCATCCATCGTCACCTCACCTAGGCCCAAGACAACAAGTTCAGTTCACTGGCCACAAACCTGGCACTTAGTCTTTAAGGGGGAAAAAAAGTAAAAATACATAGTTTCAAAGTTTCATTTCAATTCAGTTTCTCTTTGGAGTCTAAATTCTGTGTTGGAATTATCATAATTTTTTTTTTTTTTTTACATAATTTTGCTTGTCACAGAGAGAAAAAGTGAAGAGGGACTTGAACCATATGGTTGGCCATATGGATCCAGTTGCCTTAATCGCTATGCCATAGGCTGGACCTTGCATAAGTTTTATGTTACTTTTTGTTTTTACCTGCCAGAGGTACTTGCCATAGAAAGCAAGTATCAACGGGACATGGGCACACTCGCACACACACTTGGCACGTTTGTCAAGCTGCTGGAGCCAGGAACCCCAATAGGGTGTAGTCCCCCTCCACATGGGCTGGTCACGCTGCATACCTCTTTCTCTAGTTCTCCAGCCTGTCAGATCTGGGGCCCCTGCATACATTCCCAACATGTTCCAAGCTGATTGTGCAGGGATCTGAACCACAGTTCCAGGTGGGATTTGGCTTCTTTTGAGCAGTGCATTAACACTGGGCCACAGAGATAGCCCAGTAATACTACTAAGTATTAAAATCTATGAAGAGCAGACCCAGCAGCTGGTACAGTGTTTAAGGTGCTGGACTCCCATATGGCCAACCATGGTACAAGTCTCAGACGCAGTGGCATGAAAATCATGCCAGGTAGGTGTGCATGTGTGCTCAGAATCCTGAGAGGAGAAAAAAGAAGGGTTTGCAGTGTGGTTGTTACCTGTGAGAGGTGATCTCTCACTTTCACTCTCTGTCTTGACTCTCGGGCAAGTGCACATGCCTGATGGCAAAAACCTAAAATTTAAAAATAAATAATAAAAAGATATAAAGAGGGGGAACCAGCAGTTAGCGTAATGGCTATGTCGCTGGATTCCCACGTAGTCGACCGCAGTTCGCGTCCCGGACCCGGTGGCTTAAAACTCACGCTGGGCGCATGTGCGTGCGTGCCCAAGATCCCGAGAGGAGAATGGAGGAGAAGGGATTGCGGCGTGACCATCCCCCCTGGGGGGTGATTTCTTGCTTTCTGTCTCTCTGTCTGTCTCTGTCTGTCTGGCGAGCGCACACGCCCTACAGTGAAAACCTCTCAAAAAAAAAAAAAAAAGATATAAAGAGGGAACATTTCCAAGAAAGAACTGGACACATTATTATAATAATATCATTGAAACCAAGGAGCAGATCTTTTCTTTTTTTTTTTTTTTTTTTTTGGAGAGGTTTTTGCTACCAAGTTAGAGACAGAAAGTGAGAAATTAGCCCCCAGGCGGATGGCCACGCTGCAATCCCTTCTCCTCCATTTTCCTCTCAGGATCTTGGGCATGCACGCACACATGCCCGGCCTGAGTTTAAGCCACCAGGTCCAGGACTTGAACCATGGTCGACTACATGGGAGTCAGCGACTTAGTCATCACGCCAACTGCTGGTATCACACACTCTGTTACTAATATTTTTTTATGTAAGGTACAAGTATCTGCTCATGTGTACAAAGAAACAAAATATAAAACAGAAAGTGACCAGACTGGTTAGGGTAGTGGAGTGGCTGGGAGTCTAAAAGAATGGGAGAATGCAGAGACAGAAGGGATGGGGAAAGAGCAGCACTTCTGAGTGTTCTCATACGGTTGTGAGTAAAGTAAACAGCAGGTGGGGAGGCACTCCCCAATGGAATACAAAACAAAACAAATTAATCTACCTGTATTACAATTCACTGTCAACCCAGGTAAGCTGGAAAACATGTGACCACGTGCATGAGCGCTGTACTCTAGGCAGGTGTGCTCAGTGGTCTAACAGGCCAGAAACCCTGGAGCTACTTTACAAAGCAAAGAATGGGACTGGACCATGGCTGATGAGCGCTGGGACGCTGACAGGAGGCGGGGGTGAGAATGGGGAAGTGAACAACTCCTGAAAAGGACGCCAGCAGACTCCCAAGGACAGACACACACAGCACGCTGACAAGTGCCATGGAAACAAGAGTGCATGGCTGTGCTCCACGAAAACTTTACCTCTGAAAACAGGTGAGGTGATTTGGTCTTCGGGCTGGCTGCAAACACTCAGGCACAAATGAGCCCGGCAATGTGGTATGTGGTATAGGTCAAGGCCATGACCTCACAGTCTTTGGTAGACTGATAAAGATATGAGACACTGGGGCTAGCAGGTGGGATGGTGACTGAGGCGCTGGACTCCCACACGGCAGACCATGGTTTGAGTACTGGACCTGGCATCTTGCTTTCCCTATTTTTTTTGGAGAGGTTTTTCCTACCAAGACAGAGACAGAAAGTGAGAAATTAGCCCCCAGGCGGATGGCCACGCTGCAATCCCTTCTCCTCCATTTTCCTCTCAGGATCTTGGGCATGCACGCACACATGCCCGGCCTGAGTTTAAGCCACCAGGTCCAGGACTTGAACCATGGTCGACTACATGGGAGTCAGCGACTTAGTCATCACGCCAACTGCTGGTATCACACACTCTGTTACTAATATTTTTTTATGTAAGGTACAAGTATCTGCTCATGTGTACAAAGAAACAAAATATAAAACAGAAAGTGACCAGACTGGTTAGGGTAGTGGAGTGGCTGGGAGTCTAAAAGAATGGGAGAATGCAGAGACAGAAGGGATGGGGAAAGAGCAGCACTTCTGAGTGTTCTCATACGGTTGTGAGTAAAGTAAACAGCAGGTGGGGAGGCACTCCCCAATGGAATACAAAACAAAACAAATTAATCTACCTGTATTACAATTCACTGTCAACCCAGGTAAGCTGGAAAACATGTGACCACGTGCATGAGCGCTGTACTCTAGGCAGGTGTGCTCAGTGGTCTAACAGGCCAGAAACCCTGGAGCTACTTTACAAAGCAAAGAATGGGACTGGACCATGGCTGATGAGCGCTGGGACGCTGACAGGAGGCGGGGGTGAGAATGGGGAAGTGAACAACTCCTGAAAAGGACGCCAGCAGACTCCCAAGGACAGACACACACAGCACGCTGACAAGTGCCATGGAAACAAGAGTGCATGGCTGTGCTCCACGAAAACTTTACCTCTGAAAACAGGTGAGGTGATTTGGTCTTCGGGCTGGCTGCAAACACTCAGGCACAAATGAGCCCGGCAATGTGGTATGTGGTATAGGTCAAGGCCATGACCTCACAGTCTTTGGTAGACTGATAAAGATATGAGACACTGGGGCTAGCAGGTGGGATGGTGACTGAGGCGCTGGACTCCCACACGGCAGACCATGGTTTGAGTACTGGACCTGGCATCTTGCTTCCCCTACCCCTGCCCTGTTTCTCTCTGGTGTGTGTGTGTGTGTGTGGGTGAGTGTGTGGGTGTGTGTGCACCCTGTAGCAAATTAAAATAATAATGATAAACAAAGTTAAAATAAAGAGAAACTAGGACCAACAGTTAGCCTAATGGCTATGTCACTGGACTCCCATGTAGCCGACCGTGGTTCGAGTCTCAGACTGGGTGGCTTCAACTCATGCCGGGCACGTGTGCGTGCGTGCCCAAGATCCCGGGAAGAGAATGGAGAAGGGATTGCGGCGTGACCATCCCCCCTGGCGGGGTGATTTCTCGCTTTCTCTGTCTCTGTCTTTCTGGTGACCGCACATGCCCTATAGCAAAAACCTCTCCCCCAAAAGAAAAAAAAAGATACGAGAAACTGAGCAAGGTGTCCCAGTCCAAGTTTCCTCTCCTTGAGGGACATCAGAGTTGTTTCCAGTTGCCTGGAATACCCGTATATGGCTGTTCATGCAAAAGCAATTTTTCATTTCTCTAGGCAAAAGTTAGGAGTGCAAGGCAGATTTAACTGCCAGAATGATTTCCACAGGGGCCGCATAATTTAACATTCCCTGCAGCAATTCACAAGAGACCCAGTTCCTCCACATCTCTGCAAACTTTTGGTAAAATTGTAATCCCTATCTCGGTCACCCCAGGAGGCATGTGCTTGTGCTGGCTGCTAATGCTGGATGTCTTAGCTGTGTACTGCAGCTGTGATCTTTGTAGAGTTCAGTCTGCTGCTGCTGCTCCTGCTGCTGCTTTTTTTTTTTTTTTTTTTTGAGAGAGATTTTTGCTATAGGGCGTGTGTGCTCATCAGAGACAGCGAGAAATCACCCTCGGGGGGATGGCCACACTGCAACCCCTTCTCTTTCATTCCATTCTCCTGAGATTTGGGGCATGCATGCACATGCATCCGGCGTGAACTTTAAGTCGTCAGGTCTGGGACTTGAACTAGTCGACTACATGGGAGTCCAGCAGTGTAACCATTATGCCATCTGCTGGTCCCTATTTATCTCTTTCTTCTATGAGCAAGAGAGAATGAGAGACAGCAACCCCCTACAGGGTCTTGGTGCTGTGATCCACCCCCAGGCAGCCCTGGGTATGGGCACTCTCTTGCCAGGGATGTGAGCCCAGAACCTTCCCACGTGGGTCAGCCTCAAAGACCATCAGCACCATTTGAAAATAAAAAGTGAAAAAGCTGAAATGTGGGTCCGGTGGTGGCATGTAGCTAAGGTGCTTGGTTCCCACACAGCTGACTGGGTGTTCAAGTCCTGAACCCAGTGGCTTGAAAGTCATACCAGACACGTGCGTGTCCATGCATGCCCCCAATCCTGAGAGAATAAAGTAGAAGGGACTGCAGCATGGTCATTCCCCCTCCCCGGGGGAGGGTTCTTGCTTTCCCGCTCTCTGTCTCTGGCGACTGCACGCACCCAATGGTATAAACCTAAAAAAAAAAAAAAAAAAAAAAGACACCCTGAAATGTGCACATACTCTTATCCTAAATAAAAAAGAAATAAATGTTTTTAAGTTATGAAATTCTTAATGAAAAAAAGATACCCTAGGCTGGCCACAGAATCCATGAGTTACATGTTGTGCACAGGGAGTCAGATCTCATCGCAGTTCAAATCCCTGTTCTGGCACCTTGAAAACATGCTGGGTATACATGTATAGGTGAATGCCCCAAATGCTGACTGGATGGAGGAGAAGAATGTGGTCAGATCATGCCTCATTGGGGGAGTGCTCGCTCTCTCTCTCTTTTAGGCGAAAGCATGTGTCCTCTGGCAATAAAAAAATAAAACAAGGGGTTGGCAGGTGGCATAATGGTTAAGGTGCTGGAATCTCACATAGCCGACTTCAGTTTGACTCCTAGACCTGACAGCTTGCTTTCTCACTTTCTCCCTCTTTTTCTGGTCAAATTAATAATAATGATGATGACGAGTAAAATTAAGTAATTAAATAATCCCTTTTTAAAAAAAACAAGGGCTACAGGGACCAGCAAAAAGTGAAATGACTATGTCACTGAACTCCCATGTAATCGACCACGGTTCAAGTCCTGGACCTGGTGTCTTAAACTCCTGCCGGGTGCGTGTGTGCGACCAGAGCCTGGCTTCTGATTTCTCTCACCAAACCCTGTGGTCTACCCCAGAATGGCAAATGCACCCCCCCCTTCCGTTTCCTCCAGCCAGGGCTCGGCGTCCTTCTCACTTTGTCCCCAGACCCAATAAGCTCTGTGGGCTTCTCATCGGCTGGAGCCAGGTCCAACTTCTTCCTGCCTTCCGGTTTAATCGTCGGTCCCCAAGTCCCGTCGGGATTACAACCAGAACCCTTCCGAAGGCCTTGCTGCCCCCAGCCTGCCTCTGCTCCTGGTCTGTTCCCACCCACCTCCTCGCGCGGGGATCGAATGCTGTGCAGCCTTCACAGATGCAGTTCCCGCCCGTGGGATGTTCTTCCCTACAACTCGACGCGCCTGCTCCTGCGCCCGCTCAGGGAGGCCCAGGTCCTTACTCTCAGTTCTCACTATGACCGCCACAGTGAACTTCGCAAAGCAAGCCCTGGACAGCGCCACTCGCGCCTCACACCACAGGCTGCCGGCGCCTACCTACGCCCGTGACGGCCCTCTGCGCAGGCGTCCGACCGGAGCAGCGGCGGCCCAGGGGGGCCGGCGAGGGGGCGGGAGGCGAGGACGCGGACTGGGGGCGGACAGGGTCGGGGTCGGGGCCCACTCGGCGGGTAGGCCTTACCCGGGTCGGAGGCCGCAGACGTGTGGGGTGGC
>NW_006159686.1:400533-419181 GCF_000334495.1 Tupaia belangeri chinensis | reverse complement strand
CGCCCGGGCTGGGGGGGCCCGGCCGCGGGCGCGGAGCCTGGCGCGCCGGGCTGGGCGCGCTCGGGGGGCGTGGCCGACCGCAGGCGGGCGGCCAGGAACTGCTGACCTGGGCGGAGGCTGGGCTGCGGGCTGTGGGGCCAGCCGGACGGGCTGGGAACGGCTTCGGTGAGTGCGGCCGGGCGCCGGCCTGTGTCCTTGCGAGCTGCATTCTGGGTGAACGCGACCGCAGACGCGGACTTCGGCCTGGAGCCTCCGAGGCGAGAGCGCGCGTCTCGTCTTACGGATAAACGATCGGCGGCAGTTTCTGGAAGTCGCGGTTCCGGAGAAAAAGTTTCTCGAGTGAGAGAGAAAGTATAGGCGGTCCGTCTCCCGCGTGTGCTTGGCAGAAGTGTCTGTTGCCAAGCGCCCGGCTGACTTTATCTGATTTTCCTTTCTTACTCCGTGTCTTTGAGGGCACGGAGGGCTTCCTTGGGAGTGGAGGAGGTGCCGGGTCGCCCTCCGCGCTGACTCCGCCGTGTGCCGTTCATGCCGAGGAGCAGAACGCCAAGGGCGCTTCACGGAGGCGCACGGGGAGCGCCCCGTGTCCGGATGCGGGGTCGCCCGACAGCATAGCTTGTCAGGACTCACGGAGGCAAACAGGCCCGCTGATGTAACTTGCATATTCAACGAAAACCAGAAGAACTAAAAATAAAATTGACTAAAGTCAATGAAAGACTGATAACTCCAACTATGGTGAGAGTGTAGAAGAATTTTGGAATTCTCGTACAGTGTTGGTGAGAGCATAAAATGGGTTGACTACTTTGGAAAATAGACAATTTCTTACAAAGTTAAACGTACACCTCTGCTGTGGGCCGAGTGTTTGGGTCCCCCCCAAATTGTTATGTTGACATCGTAAACCCCAGAGCAATGACTGAGACGTTCGGCTGGCGTCGGTCAGGAACCTCAGCAGTGGTTGTAGTGCCGCTAATGGGGGGTAGAGAAACCCTTGCTTCTCCGCCAGGTGCGGACCAGAAACGCCGGACAGACCCTGCACCTGCTAGCCTGGACGTGCAGCCTCTGGACCAGCGGCTCTGATACCTGGTGTGGTTCCTCCCAGCCCCAGGCACTTGCCTAAGTGATGAGGGCGGGAGTGTGAGGAGGACGTTCCCAGCTGCTGCAGAGTCTTTTTTTTTTTTTTTCCTTCTTTTTCTGGAGAAGGTTTTGCTATAGGGCGCGTGTGCTCCCCAGAAAGACAGAGACAGAGAGACAGAAAGCGAGAAATCACCCCCCAGCGGGGATGGCCACACCGCAATCCCTTCTCCTCCATTCTCCTCTCGGGATCTTGGGCACGCACACACACGCACCCGGCGTGAGTTTTAAGCCACCGGGTCTGGGACTCGAACCGAGGTTGACTACATGGGAATCCAGCGACATAGCCATTAGGCTAACTGCTGGCCCCACAACTGCAGAGTCTTAATGGCCACATGCCAATCGCCATGTATGTGATAGTCAGGGATGAACAATCCCAAAATACGCCCAACTGGCACATTGAGTATTTCAAGGTGAAACCACCTGAGAATTGTAGCTGCAGAAAAGGCCGATTGACCACTCTCCCTACGTGCAGCCAGCCCTAAAGATTCCTCTAGGGGCGAGGTTGGGCACTAGATTCCCTTCTGCTTGACTGTGGTTTGAGTCTTGGACCTGGCGGCTTGAAACACCACGCTAGGTGTGTGTGCATGCATGCCCCAAATCCCAGGAAGACAATGGAGCGGAGACTGCAGTGCGGCCATCCCCCTCGGAGGGCAATTTCTCACTTTCCTTCTGTCTCTCAGGTGAGCACATGCCTACCCTATGGCAAAAAAACAAAATAACCAAAAATTCCTGCAGGAGGGATGTCTTCCCATCCTAGGGCTAGGAAATAGCCTTTGTCACCAGACTGGGCGTTTGGGCTCCAGTGCCCCTGATCAGCGCCCAGATAACCTTGTCTTCCACTAGCACAATGACCCATAAAGCTCTTAGTGACTGCTCTACCATCTGCTGCCTGAGATCCCTGTGTCCTTCAGAGATTTCACATCTAACTTCTTTTTTTTAATTTTATTTAATTTGACCAGAGAGGAACAGAGTGACAGAGAGAGAGGGAAGTGAGAAAGCAAGATGCCAGGTCCATGACTTGAACCATGGTCGGCCATGTGGGAGTGTCCAGTGCCCTTAATCACCACACCCCCTGCCAGCCCCACCTGTGTCCTTCACAGACGTTATCATTCTTTGTCTGAAAAGCACAAAAACACCTCGCCTTGGCCACATCTTCAGACCTCACACTCCCCTGGAGATGCTCACGTATGGAGCTAGAAAAGCCATAAAACTTGCTTGCTTCCCTTTCTATCCTGCCTTGTTTTAGTTGGGTTCCTAGATGCAGCCTGAAGAGCCCCTAGGGTCTGAGAGAGGAGGAGATCATTGGCCCTCTCTCCATATGTCACCAGGTAAGTGTAGAATTGTCACATGATGGGGCCGGCAGGTGGCGTGCTGGTGAGGGGTGCTGGACTCCCACATGGCGGACTGTGTTTCGAGTCCCAGACTTGGCAGCTTGCTTTCTCACTTTCTCTCTCCTTTCCCTCCACTTCTCTGGTCAAAATATATATAAAAAATTGCCACATGGCAGATACTGGCACATGACAGTCACTGTTCAGCAACATCAGGGCCTTTGCCTAAGAGCCAGTACACAGTAAGGGCTTAGAAAACATGAGCTACTATTACTGCTTCTGCAGCTTGAACTATATATTTCTTGTGTGTGCTTACATTCCAAGGGGTGACTGGATCCTCCTCCTAAGAGACTTTGTTGCACAGGTGGTGTGGTGGTTAAGGGTGTTGGACTCCCACATGGCTGACCACGGTTCAAGTACTGGACCTAGCGGCTTGCTTTCTCACTTTCTTTCTGCTCCTCTCTGGTCAAATTTAAATAAATAAATAAAGTAATTCTTTTAAAAAAAAATAGACTTTGTTGTGAGTCACGATCCAGGTAGTGCTGAGGACTGATTTGGAAAATTGTGGAACAGATATCCGTTTTCCATTCTTTGTTTTTTAAAATTCACCAAAAGGTGCATGTGCTTGCCAGAGAGGGAGAAAATGCCCTCTCCATCCTGTTGGGATTTGGGCATGCATGCGCACGAGTTTGTATTTCTTCTAGAGAAATTTTTGCTATAGAGTGCATGCACTTGCCTGAGAGACAGAAGGCGACAACTTCCTCCCCTCCAGGGTGGATGGCCACACCACAATTCCTTCTCCATTCCCAAATAACAGGCTCAGTCGTAGCTGGGCACGCCACTGTCCACATAACGCACACCCAGTGGCCAAGCATAGGCAAGGCAGTGATGTCCCTGGGCTGCAGCTGGCAGTAAAGGCCAGTGTGCCTGCCGAGCCCCCACCCACCCCAGGGATACAGACAAGGTGGGACTGGGCGCAGCTGTGCTGGGCCGCAAGTGGAGGCTGTGGGTGTGGGCTAAGCAGAGAGCAGGCAGCTGTATCCTCAGCACCCTGAAGGTGAAGCTGCTCTCGACCTGTGGGACGTGACACTTCCCAGGTAGCCGTGGACCAAACTGGAGGGCACCCAGCTGGCATCTGCTGCCTGGTAGGAAGTAGTTTCCCACACGTTTCGGTGCCACAGGTGATCTGTGCTGTGAGTGTGTAGGAGAAACCGGGGTAAGCGTGGAGTGGAAGCAGGGAGGTCTCACGTGGCCTTGGGTAACTAATACGGTCAGTCCGCAGGTTCCTCCTAGACCTGAGCGCCAGGTGGCCTGTGTCTCTAGTCTGCTGTGACACCCAAGTGCAGATGCCGGAGAGGAGAGAGTGACAGGTCAGCAGCTGAGATGTGGCGATGTCGCAGTCTAGGGTTTACACTCCGGCTGCGATTAGACCCCGTTCAGTGGAATCCTCAGCCAACTGAGGTAGGCTCACCGAGTAATGTCTCACTTAACCAGGGGAAAATAGGCCCGGGCTGGCAGGTGGTGTGGTTGTTAAGGGGCTGGACTCCCACATGGCAACCTTGGTCCAAGTCCTAGACCTGGCAGCTTGCTTTCCCACTTTCCCTCTCTCTCTCTCTCTCTCTCGCTCTCTCTCTCACTCTGTCCCTCTCTGGTCAAATTAAGTAAAGTTAAATAAAATAATTCCTTTAAAAAAGGAACAGGACAAGAAATAGTTCAACAGGGAGTAGCTAATAACTGTTTCATCTTTTAATTTATTTTATTTTTTGGAGAGGTTTTTCGCTATAGGGCACGTGCGCTCGCCAGACAGACAGAGACATAGAGACAGAAAGCGAGAAATCACCCCCCAGGGAGGATGGTCACGCTGCAGTCCCTTCTCCATTCTCCTCTCGGGATCTTGGGCACGCACGCACACATGCCCGGCTTGAGTTTGAAGCCACCGGGTCTGGGACGCGAACCGTGGTCAACTACGTGGGAGTCCAGTGACATAGCCATTACGCTTACTGCTGGTTCCCTCATCTTTTATTTTTCACATTAGTTTTTTTAAGAGATTTTTGCCATAGGGTGCATGCACTCGCCCAAGAGACAGAAAGCAAAGAATCACCCTGGAGAGGAGGGTGGTGGCCAGACCGCAATCACGCCTCCATTCTCTCAGAATCTTGGGCGTGCACACACACACGTGCCTGGCATGAGTTTAAAACCTCCAGGTCTGGAATTCGAACGGCAGTCAGCCATGTGGGAGTCCAGCAATGTAACCATTATGCCATTGCTGGTCCCAATTTTTAAATATTTTTAGTTTTTGACATAGGGTATGGGGACCAGCAGATGGCATGATGGTGAAGGCATGTGCATTTGCTAAAGAGAAAGAAGGTGTGGAATCGCCTCTGGGGTGATGGCCACACCAGTCTCTCTTCCTCCAGTTTCCTCTGGGGGGGCGGGGGGGACAAGGGCACACACACCCAGTGTGATTTTCAAGCTGCTAGGTCTAGGACTCAAACTGCAGTCAGCCATGTGGGATCCAGCACTCCATCCTCCATGCCATCTGCTGGCCCCCGACCTGATGATCTTTATTTTTTAAAATTTATTTAACTTAGTCATTATTTGACCAGAGACAGAGAAAGGGAAAGTGAGAGAGGAAGCTGCCAGGTCTGGGACTTGAATCATGGTCAGGCATGTGGGAGGCCAGCACCCAACTACCCCACCACCTGCTGGCCCTGACCTGGTAATTTTTAAATACTAAGCATCTGTCAGTGATCAGCCCTTGGCTTGTACCTCAAACCAAATTTCTGACGCACTGCCGCTCCAAGCACCAGATAGCTACCCCCATTTTTCTGGGCATCTCTGGTCTCAGGGAGCAGCTAGGAAGTAGACAGCTTAAAGGCAGATCCCTCAACTGGCTGGTTTGGTGTCTGTAAATGTTTAACGACTTTATAGACAGAGTCAGATACTGAGACCAGCAGTTGGTGTAACGGCTATGTCACTGGACTCCCATGTAGTCAATAGTGGTTCGAATCCCGGACCCAGTGGCTTAAACTCATGCCGGGCGCATGTGCGTGCGTGCCCAACATCCCAAGAGGAGAATAGAGGAGAAGGGATTGTGGCATGGCTGTCCCCACTGTGGGGTGATTTCTCACATTTTGTCTTTCTGTTGAGTGCACACACCCCATAGCAAAAACCTCTCCAAAAATAAATAAATAAATAGATGTTAGATACATAGAAATTCCCTTTAAAGGTTACTGTAGGGACCAGCCGGTGGTGTCATGGTTAAGGTGCTGGACTCCCATGTGGCAGACTGGTTTGAGTCAACCTGGCAGCCTGAAGCTCACACTGGGCACGCGTGTGTGCGTACCAAAAATTCTGAGGAGGGACTGTCATGGCCATCACCCCCGGCGGCGATTTCTCGCTGTCTCTGGTGAGCGTGCGTGTGCACTAGGTACTGCATCACAGAAGATAGTGGTCGGGACTTCCACTCAGATGACCCGAGTTGGTTACAGAGGCTAACAAATGGAACCTGGGAAAAACAAGTAAATCCAACCACAAGGCCAGCCCTGTGACCACATGCTCATCCCCTTCTCAGTCACACTGTGACTGGCTGAAAGCGCTATGAGCCTGGCTGTTACTGACCAGATGGAATGTGGATGAAAAAGCCAAGAGGAGTGGGAGGAGGAGTGCTGGGGTCTGAGTTACAGGCCAGCCTGGCTGGTACCAGTGGCTGCTCAAGATTCTAGTGCAGGGTGTGCTGTGGA
Source organism: Tupaia belangeri chinensis (assembly GCF_000334495.1). Lineage (NCBI taxonomy): Eukaryota > Metazoa > Chordata > Mammalia > Scandentia > Tupaiidae > Tupaia > Tupaia belangeri. Next base: position 412,979 of record NW_006159686.1, on the reverse strand, counting down.
CGAGGGACGGCCTCAGCGCGCCCACACCTCCCCTCACTCAGAAGCACGTGCTGTCCCCACAAACGCATCTCCACTTTTGTGGCCCTTGCACATGGCAACGAGTCTGGGTTCAAGGGGGAAAGGACTGGAGTTGCTGTTCACTTGCTGCAGTCAGAAAAAGGGGGTATGTGGGACCAGCAGTCAGCGTAATGGCTGTCGCTGGACTCCCATGTAGTCGGCCGCGGTTCGAGTCCCAGACCTGGTGGCTTAAACTCACGCCGGGCATGTGTGCGTGCGTGCCCAAGATCCTGAGAGGAGAATGGAGGAAAAGGGATTGCGACGTGGCCATCCCCTCTGGGGGGTGATTTCTCACTGTCTCTCTCTGTCTCTGGCAAGTGTATGCACCCTGTAGCAAAAACCTCTCCAAAAAAAAGGGGGGTAGATTACACATTCTGTCTGAAACATTGGCAGAACAGTGATTTTTTTTTTTTTAAAGGTTTTTGCTATATGCATGTGTGTTTGCTGAAGAGACACACAGTGAGAGGGGAAGTGAAAAATCACCTCCTGGGGGACCAGCAGTTAGCGTAATGGCTATGTCACTGGACTCCCATGTAGTCGACCATGATTCACATCCCGGACCCGGTGGCTTAAAACTCACGCCGGGCATGTGTGCACGCGTGTCCAAGATCCCAAGAGGAGAATGGAGAAGGGATTGCATTGTGGCCATCCCCCGTAGGGGGTGATTTCTCGCTTTCTGTCTCTCTGTCTGGTGAGCACACGCGCCCTATAGCAAAAAACCTCTTCAAAAAGAAAAAAAAAAAATCACCTTCAGGGGCAGATGGCCACACCAGTCTTTTCTTCTCCATTCTCCTCCTGGGATTCACGTTCCTGGCATGACTGTCAAGCAGCTGGGTCTAGGACCTGAGCCATGGGCGGTCATGTGGGAAGCCAATGCCTTAACCTCCACACCACCCAGTAAAATTCTTTTAAAACAAAGATCTGAACAGTGTAACATGAGATAAAAGTTACTCCCAAATATGACAAAATATGAATATTAAGATGAAGTCTCTTCAGTGAAATATGAAATCTTTACCAAAAAATAGTTTATTGCACAAAATTTAAGGAATTCCCAAGCACACTTAAATTTCTATGTAAACATGCTTCTTAAAGTTACAGTTTGTTGTACACGGTGACACTTTTTCCCTGAACAGCCCCTACCTGAGGACTCTCTTTTGTGAGGAAATTCTTGATAGAAATTAACATCTCAAGACCATTGAATTTTCAGATCCCTCAAGGATCCTGCTATAACCTGAGACCACCTGTATAATGAGTTACCTGGAACTTTGAGTCAACAAGCTTGTTAGAACAAGGCCCACGTCTCAGCGCTGACGTCACGAGGGGTCTTCAAAAGGAAGTTCCCAGGACCTTTCTATCAAATATGCTTGTTCCATGTACACCTAAGGCCTTCACACATGACATTCAGTAATTAAGGATCCTCAGGAAAGTGGGGAAGTGAGTCATGGTGACTTTGCAGGCCTCCTGGCTTCTGCAGTCTTCCAAACCTTGAGTTGAGCACAAGCACCCTGACGCAGGTCCACAGGCTGCTATTCCCAAGGGTCGCTACCATTCCTGCACCCAGGCCAGACTGCAGTCAGTGTCACAGCCTATGAAAAAATGACCCTGCCTGGTACCTCTTCCAGAGAGCAGAGGTGTCCATCCCGATGGTACTGCTGCACCGGCCTGCCACGTACCATCGGGAAGTAGCTAACCCGGACTGCAGCACGTTTGGGGAACATCAGACAAATGACATCAGGAAGTGCCAATGACTGTGACAGCACATGGCAGACAGCACGTGGGTGAGAGTGGTCAGAGGTAACGCAGGGGTGAAACCTGGGTCTTCATGAGTAAATTCCACAACTCCACTTGTGCCCACAACAATTAAAACATCTTATGAAGAATCTAGCCCTGGGAGGTAGAGTGCTGGTAGAGACTCTGAAGATAGAAAGACACAACAACCCAAAGCAGGCAATTTGAAATGGAACTTCCTCCAAGGTGACTTCTTCAGGAAGCCAGTGGCCTCGGCTCCAGGACGTGGTTTGTGTGTGGAGAGGGAGGAAACAACACTGACTGCAGGTGGCAACAGGCAGCAGGCCCTTCACTGGGCCAGAGGCAGCACTGATGGCGAAGCACACAGACCGACCACAGATGCTGTCTCTGAGGGGCGCGCACACATGCACACGCAGACACACGCGCACAGGCCAGCGAGACTAAAGAAGGAACAGAGATCTGCTTTCACTGGAATATATTCATCAATTTTTCCCTTCCTAAGAGGAAAAAAAAAACAGAACAGTGAACATCACTCACTTGAAGACCAAGGAGTGGGAAAGTTCTGCCAGAGTAAATCTAAGCATTACCTCTTGGTTTTAAAACTAAAAGATAACACAGCCAAATAAATTAGGACATAAGTTACCATTTTTCTAATGGTAGAAAAACAACTTAGTCAAAAATGATTTCCAACTTTAGGTAGAAAGTAGGATGTATTTATATGCAAGTTTTCAAGTATCAAGATTCCCTTGTACAAATGATGTCTTAATATGTATTTTAGAAGTTCTGGGGAACCAGCAGTTAGCATAATGGCTATGTCGCTGGATTCCCACGTAGTCGACCACGGTTCGCGTATCAGACCCGGTGGCTTAAAACTCACGCCGGGCGCGTGTGCGTGCGTGCCCAAGATCCCGAGAGGAGAATGGAGGAGAAGGGATTGCGGCGTGACCATCCCCCCTGGGGGGTGATTTCTCGCTTTCTGTCTCTCTGTCTCTCTCTGTCTGTCTGGCGAGCGCACGCGCCCTATAGCGAAAATCTCTCCAAAAAAAAAAAAATAAGTTCTGACACTTGCTAAAGGAGTATTACATCTTTGTAGTTAATGCTACTCTTTCCTTACTAACCTTCTTATGGTGTACTGCAAGAAAACAGTTTAAAAATAGACTGCTTTCTGCACAGAATAGACACAAGTAGTGTATCAAGAGCATACCTGGATCGATCTGTGCACTCAGAGCTTCATTCCAGATCAGCAGGTCTGTGCAGGAGCCCACACAGACCCACCCCCTTTCTCCTAACTCCTAACAATAAATATTATCTTGGATTTTCTTAGCAAACTGGGAGGAGGGCCTCCTTCTCTGGTCAGTTTGGGATCTGCAGTGTTTCAGTACTTTGGGATGGAGACAGAACCTGATATATTGTGCTGATTTTAAATAGGATGCCTGTCACAGGCACCTTGGAACCACAGTGGCCTCCCTCAAGGTGTGGCCTACCTTCCATACTGCCTCCACACCCCTGTGTAACCATGAAGGACTTAGGCTCTCTTGATAACTGAAAGGCCCTAGCACACAGTTACTCAGGACGCAGACGTGTGCGGCCAGGGATAAGCCTTGCCACCTGCTGTGAGATCAGCATGGGCTGGGCTTGAGTGGGAAAGCAGGAGTCCCCACAGGGAGGCCCTGGCCCACTCACCACCGTCACTGCCTTCTCTGCATTCCTTCCTATCCTGCTTTGGCTTTTTCTTGAGCTCCCCACAAGTCAGGCAAGCATCTGGGGCCTCAGTGTCCTTATGCCTCTTGGTGGGCACCAGGTCAGACACATGACCAGCAATAGCAAAGCTGGGTCTGATGACAGGGCCGATGTTCCGTCAGGACGGCACTGCACTGTGCACTGATGAAGTGACCACGCAGGAAATGGAGACCCTCAGAGAGAAGTAAAACCACAACAATGGAGAACCTTTTCTGTGTTAGAAAATTTAGTTTTGGGGACCAACAGATGGTGTAATGGCTACCTTTCAGGACTCCCATGTAGTTGGAGCCCTGGACCCAGCGGCTTAAAACTCATGCCAAGCTCGTGTGTGTGCATGCCCCCAAGATCCCAAGAGGTGAATGGAGAAGGGATTCCAGTGTGGCCATCCCTCCGGCAGGTGATTTCTCATTTTCTGTCTCTTCATCTCTGGCAAGCGCACATGCCCTATAACAAAAACCTCTTAAAAAAAGAACATTTGGTTTTGGAAATTAAATAAAATAATTATGTTCCTTAAAATGTAATCTCTGACTTGACATCCCTAGATCCTACATGTACACTACTTCCTGACAGCAAATATTCAAAAGGCAATCAATAAAAGGACAATTAGATCATTCTTAAATAGGATCATATACTTTCAAAAGATTAGATTCTGCTTTTCAGCATTTATATACATATCCTATGGTGGGATGGCTATTGAAAAGAAAAAGCCAAAGGTGCAAATAAAAGCTCTTTCTGTAGCAAAGTAAAGCTCTTTCTGAGTCAAACTGGAAAGTGAAAAGCTGCACCATGGACCTGGTTGGGCACAGCTCCTGCCAGCAACTGTTTCAAGCACGACCCACAGGAGGCACCTCGGGACCACAGTGGCCTTCCTCACGGTGCTGGCCTGTCTGAACTGCCTCCACACTCCACATGAAGGACCCAGGAGGAACAGTGTCTGTCGTCACTGAGGAGAACTTGCTTCTGAAGGGAACCCTTGAGACACATTTGAAAATTCCTCATTGAGAGCTAAACTGGGTTTCTAAGATTTGGTCCATTCATGGGAAAAGCTAATTATGATCTTCAGATGACCATTTTGCTCTCGTTCTGTAATTTTACTCCTTGTTAAAGGCAAAAGCAAAACTTAACTTTCATTTTTTAAGGAAAAAATCAGAGCACATAATCAAATGAGTAATATTAAGTGTCTCCCTCCTTCGGGAGGAGGCTGTGGCAGTCACTGTCCTCAGCAGCCCCTGCAGGCCCCACTTCGACTTGGCCACATGGTGGTGCCCTGGAGTCCCCATGATCTTGCACAAGGGTAGGAATGGCAGCCGCCTGCTCGGCCAGGCAGCCTCCTGCTGGAGTCCAAGAGGACAGGGACTCATGCACGGTGATGGTGTGCTCCTCCATCTGGCGCTGCAGGCTGTCCATCTCCTGTCTAGGGAGGGAAGAGAAGGCCAAGGTCACATCAGAGCAGGCAGACCCTGCCACCCTGCCTCATTTAGAACAAGCTTGAGCCCCCTGGCAGCCTGTGACTTCAGAAACCCACAGGTCTCCATCGGGGACAGCAGAGCTAAGGCTGTAGGGCATCGCGCTCCCAGCACTTGTCTCTGCTGTGCAGAGGCCAGCAGAGCGCCATGAAGCTCAGCCTTCTGCTTTGGGAGAAGCTGGCTTCCACTGGGGATATGCAGAAGACCAAGAACCAAAGTCGTTATGTGGGAACCCATTACAACAGACATCCTGCCGCTGGCCTAGGTGGTCACGTCCTGCAAACACTGACCTCTTCTGTCCTCAGGGAGGCTCAGCCTACAGGCTGATGGGTGCAAAAGGTCTGCTCTCCCAGCTTCTAAGGGCTTAATTCCAGGCAACTCTCACCTGACAATATGGATCGAGAGGCCTGTGTGCAAAAAACCCCATTAACGACCGGCACCAGCCTTGCTGGGCAGTCGACACTGGCAACAGTTAAGATTCCCCCAAGTTAAACATGCCACTTGTCTTAAAACCCTAAATGAGACGGGCATAGACGCAGAGCCTACTTGAGCTGCTGGAGACAGCTGTTCAGGTTCCTGAGGGGCTCCTTGCTCACAGCAGGTGGAGGCTTCAGCAGCTCCTCCAGCAGGGAGGCTGGGACAGGGCAGTCAGGGACCCTGATGGGCGTCGTGGGGTTGGAAGAGCTGGCCTCGCCTTTTAGTTCTTTCCTCTGTGGTTAAAAACATACCATTAACTTCCCAGTCCCTCCCTCTAGCCAGCCAACGCATGGCAGGCAAGCCTTCTCCAGCTCCACGGGAGACCTCCCAGCCCCTGGCTCAGCACAGCCCGGTACTCCCAGGGTCCTGGATTTAGTCCTAACATCACAGAGCTCTCAGGAAGACAGAACTAGTCCTAGTCTGGCACCTCACACCAGATCTGTGGCCTCCAACGCACACCAGCCAAGAGGTGTCAAGTAAACCTCTGAGTCTGAAATGTCTTTGTACCTGCCTCCTGGAAAACACAGTGAGACTAGCATGGAAATACTGCCAGGGAGGGCTGGGTGGGGGCGCTGAGATGTACTGCAGCTACATGGGACGGCCCTGCATTCAAGTCTGAGGACCTCCCAGAGTACAGCAGATACAGGCATTCTGTGATCCGGGCAGATAAGACCCTGGGGCTGCTTCTATCTCTGCCTCAAAGAAAAGGAAAAACTGCCAGGGATGCAGGACTGCGTAGGGCTGCTGACAGCAGCGTCAGGGGGTGCTGGGTCAAACCTGCTCTGCAGCAGACAGTCCCCGGCTCCTAGAGTGCAGGACTGCCACACACACACACACATACTCTCCTTTGCCCGAGAAAGTGCATCACATCAAAGCAGTGTCTGCATTCATGAAAAGCAGCAAAAATTGTTGGGAAAGGGACTAAGATCTAGCTGTCTGGCTGCTGCTGGTGAGCACTCCACTACACTCCCCCTGCACACAGCAGCCGCCCAGTGCAGGGAGGTATCCTGCTCGAGTCAGAATGACAAGCCCTGCCAACCTCCCAACCAAACACCTGCGGCAGGTGTGGTTCACTGAGGGGCCAGGCCTGCATACCGTCTTTGCTGCACTGCGACGCAGGTCCAGCTGGAGCTGCTGGTTTTGCTGCAGAAGAGTCTTCATGTTGTTCTTCAGTTCAGACACTTTAGCTTGAAGCATAAATTTGTCCTTCTGGGTCATGGACAGATCTTCCTGCACCATCTCTAGCTCAGACTTGATATTCTAAGGAAAATGAAGTCAGATTTTTGGAAGCTAAAAGATCTTTAAACACACTACTAAGATCTCAATTTCTGTGTCTCAGTTCCAAAGGACCAAGAATGCAGCCCTGGTTGTACAGGATGAAGTACGAGGGGTCTTCAGAAAGCCCACAGTACACGTCATCATGAGAAAGCTATGCCAGGATTTCAGAAGAGTTTTTTTGGTACCAAAACAGACTCGGACTTTAATTCTTTTCTCCGTGCACTGTTTGGAGCCCCTCACGTGACGCCTCCACCTCAGCATGGCTTCCCCTCCAGTCTGTAGATGGTTAAGGACCCAGCTACAATCACACCCTCCACACTCTTCCCACATTCTAGAGCTTCTGCCAAAGGATCATGAGATCCCCATGTCTGCGTTCTACAACAAACCCTAAGAATCACCTACTTAAGTTCTAAGGTCATCGTTAAAATACCTAAGCCATTCCTAAAAAATGGTAGAGACTAAAGTGGTCATTTGCAAGTGAGAAGTCTCAGCAAGCTCCACCCCCAGCCCTCCTCCTGGCACAGAGCCCTGTATACATCAGCTGTCACAGCCATGGTGACAAGCTTCCTACACGCCCTCCCCTGTGCAGAACTTTGCTGCACGGATCTCACTCCTGGTACTTCCCAAGCTCGGTCCAGGGGTGGTGCCTGGGTTCTATTCTCAGCCCCACCTCCCCCAGCTGTGTGACCTCAACCAGGTGACCATGCTGAGCCTATGGAAATGAGACAATGTCTTCAGACCTGTTTGGTGGGAGCACCTATTCCACAGGAGTCCTGTCTCATATGCAGCATGCTGCCTGGCTCACCTGCAGTATCAGCAGATGGGACCGGCGTGTGATCATTGAGGACTGCGGAGCACCCCAGCCTTGCAGACCATACCTGCAGCACCTGCCGAGTCCCGTCCAGCTCCTTCCTGTTCTGCTGCTCTGTCAGATCCAGCTGCTGCCTCAAGGACTGGACTTCTCTTTCTTTCTGGTCCACCTCCCATTTGAGATTTTCCATCTAGTAGGGGGAAAGTCACATGGCCATGAGCATTCTGAAATGGCTTTCTGGCCATGGAAAACTGCTCTAGCTGTATGTCACTTTATGTTTTAATAACACACACACACACACACACACACACACACACAACAAAACAAAAGAAGACAAAAACTTAATATTCTTCTCCAAGCAGGAGGCAGGGGATGAAGCAAGCAGTCGCCATTAGACAGAGGCTGACTCTGAGCTGCCTGTGGTCACCTCTTGGTTTCCTGTGGGCTGCACGCTCAGCTGTTCATCCAGCTGCTTCTGCAAAAGCTGGAGTTGGGTACGAGCCTCGGCCAGCTCCTCTTGGAACTGCGCTACTTCCTGTGAATGTTTCCCTTCCAGACCCCTAGCATAAAAACAAGAATGGAGTTACAATGTTCTTACCACTCACCCTCGCCCTCCACAGCCCTGCTGAGGTCAAGCTGCCCTGTCTTGCTGAGACAACCGCCCACCTCGTGCTGTGCACTGTTCTGGGTGCACAGCTCAGCTGGTTACCCCTCGACAAACCCCGGAGAGACATTAACAGACCTCACAGGCTATGGTGCTAACGGCTGTGTGATCACACAGTGAGTGCTGACATCCACGCCTGTGCACTGTCCACACACACGCCAGGCCCCCACATGTCTGACTCAACGCTACATCTGTGTGGAGTCTGATGAACCTCCCAGAGCCAGGACAGCTGTCAAGTCGGTACGCACACTTGGGCTCTCTCTGTCCTCAGATCAGGGCAAAGAGCTCAGCTCAGCTTATGGGGACTGGACACGGAGTATCCTCCTTTCTTTTGCCTCTAAAGTACTTAGCAATTGGCAAAAAAAAAAAAAAGTGTGGTGGGGGAACCCTGGCTGTGCTGGACATGGGACTCAGATAGAGGAGACCCTGACAACAACGCGCAGTGGCTGTAACCCCACATGGCACATGACACCTTCTGTGCGTGAGGCCTGGAGTTCTGCATGGTCTGGGCACTCACCGGAGGCTGTCAGCTTCTGCCTGCAGCTTCTGTACCAGGAGCTCCTTGGCCTGCAGATCCTTTTTCACCTCGCTCAGCTCCAAGGTGGCCGCTTTGAAGTGGCGGCGGTTATGTCCAGCCTCCGCCTTGACGGCAGCCACCTAAAGGAAGGCGCGGACGTCATCACAACACGTGGTGTCTTGTGTGGTACCTGTGGCTTTACGGCGCACCACATTCAGGGGTGAGGCCCCTCCGACCCCACATCTGGCAGTATCTGAGCTCCTGAAGGGAGAAGCACCCAGCACACAGAGCACAATGCTCAGCCTCACTGAACGGGCACACTTTTTTTCGGGTTCCCTGGCCTAGTTTTCATTGCCTTCTTCAACTATCTTTGCATATTTCATATTGCATATTAAACTTACTCTCAGTTCATGTACTGTGAGCAGAATCTGCTTTCCCATCATGGCTTCTAACTGTAATAATGCTATGGACGACCAGAAGATGGCATAATGGCTATGTTGCTGGACTCCAATACATGTAGTCGACCACAGTTCAAGTCCCGGACCCAGTAGCTTAAACTCACGCCAGGCACGTGTGCGTGCATGCCCAAGATTCTGAGAGGAGAATGGAGAAGGGTTTGCAGCATGGCCATCCCTCTGGGAGGTGATTTCTCGCTTTCTATCTTTCTCTTTCTGGCGAGTGCACGCACCCTATAGCAAAAACCTCTCAGTAAACAAATAAGTAAATATAGATTCTCTCAAGGATTCTGAGAAGTAAATTCCCAGAGTATAACAAAAATTTCTATTTTCATTTCTAATAATTTAGTTTTCTAGTCTAACTGTACTAGTAACCATTTTTATTTAAAACACAAAGTTTAATACATTTATAATATGTGACAGGCCAATATAGAAAAGCGCTTATAAATGAATTTTGCCTTCAAAAGAAGACTCCTTCATGGCTCCTGAGAACTAGTGATTTCAGGGAAAAAAGAGAAATGAAGATTTGCTACTGATAAATCAGCCTCTAGCCCACAAACTCTAGTGGTAGGGAGCCCCTCTAGCCTTCTTTCTGTCTCTGTCACTATCTGTCTCTGTTTCTGTCTCATTTTTTTGGTAATTTTTCCTTTTTAAAATTTTTTAAGATAGGGACCAGCAGTTAGCATAGTGGCTATGTCACTGGACTCCCATGTAGTTGACCGCAGTTCAAGTCCTGGACCTGGTGGCTTAAACTCACGCTGGGCGTGTGTGCATGCGTGCCCAAGATCCCGAGAGGAGAATAGAAGAGAAGGGATTGCAGCATGGCCATCCCCCCAGAGGTAGATTTCTCGCTTTCTGTTTCTCTGTCTCTCTCTGTCTTTCTGGCGAGCGCATGCGTCCTATGGCAAAAACCTCTCCAAAAAAAAATTTTTTTAAGTAAAGTATTTTCCTGAATTTCAGCCCCTCCTTTATCTTGCTAATAATCCCCTTTCCCCTGTCCATCCAGGAGAGGCAAAGGGCAGGCCTTCAGAAAAAGGCTCCTCTACAGAGAACTAGTGATTTCCTGTGTTGCACAAGCGTGCTACATGGTTTTTTATTTTTTGCTTTTTTTAAGAAAAAAATAATTTTTTCCCTTCTTTTTCTGTTTTTTTGTTTGTTTGCCTTTTTTTTTTCTCTCTCTGTTTCCCTTTCTTTTTATCTCACCACGCTGTTCCTCAATCTCCATTCTCTGTGTTTTTAGATGGATCTAAGAGAACTATAGCCAAACATCCAAATACTATTAGGGTTAACATATTCCCCAGTATCCACTGAATCTGCTACACAAAGGGATAAAAATGAATCGGCAAGGAGATTCCAGATCACTTCCTTCTGTACGCTCCTGAACACTCAGATTGAACTTCAAGAATTAGGAAGAAACACACCATCTATCAGATGACTAGGAATCACCACAGGGCCATAAGAAATGTGGGAAAGCAAAAAAAATACCTCTTCTGCAAGGGAAAAATATAAGTCCTCTTCATCCACAGACAGTTCAATGGAAATGTCTGATAAAGAATTTAGAATATTCATAATGGTGAAGCTAACAGAGATAGAAGAGAAGAGAGACAATGAACTGCAGAAGAGACAGGAGAAAGGAGCTGACGAGTTCCAGGAGGTCAAGAAATTCTTGTGAGATCTAAAAGAGGAATTACAGGGGAACCAGCAGTTAGCATAATGGCTGTGTCGCTGGATTCCCATGTAGTCGACTGCAGTTCGCATCCCAGACCCGGGGGCTTAGAACTCACACCGGGCGTGTGTGTGTGTGTGCCCAAGATCCCGAGAGGAGAATGGAGAAGAAGGGATTGCGGCGTGACCATCCCCCCTGGGGGGTGATTTCTTGCATTCTGTCTCTATGTCTCTGTCTGTCTGGCAAGTGCACGCGCCCTATAGCGAAAAAAAGAAAAAAAGAGGAATTACATACTTTAAAAACTAATCAAATGGACCTATTAGAGATGAAGACTATAATACAGGAAGTCAAAATCTCCTTTGGAAGTATTAAAAGCAGGATAGATCATGCAGAAAATAGAATCTCAGACATAGAAGAGAAAATTACTGGCCTAGAAAAATCCACCATGGGGAACCAGCAGTTAGCGTAATGGCTATGTCGCTGGACTCCCACGTAGTCAACCGCGGTTCGTGTCCCAGACCCGGTGGCTTAAAACTCATGCCGGGTGCGTATGCGTGCGTGCCCAAGATCCCGAGAGGAGAATGGAGGAGAAGGGATTGCGGCGTGACCATCCCCCCTGGGGGGTGATTTCTCGCTTTCTGTCTCTATGTCTCTGTCTGTCTGGCAAGCGCACGTGCCCTATAGCGAAAAACCTCTCCAAAAAGAAAAAGAAAAATCCATCATGAAGACTGAGAAAACTGCCCCCCAAAATGAGAATAATATATGAGAAATACTAGATACCATCAAACGTCCAAACATCCGTATAACTGGTATCACAGAAGGCAGAGAGACTCATAAGGGCATTGATAATTTATTCCGTGAAATCCTACAAGAAAACTTTCCAAACCCAGAGAGGCATTCAAAGATCCAGTCCCAAGAAATAAAGGACCCCAAATAGAATCAACCCAAGAAGATCTTCTCCAAGACACATTATAGCCAGACTGACCAAAACCACAAAGACAAGATACTAAGAATGGCAAGAGAAAAATGGAAAGTTACCTACAAAGAATATCCCATCAGGCTAACAGCAGATCTCTCATTGGAAATAATGCAAAGAAAAAATGGGAAGATATATTCAAAGTATTAAGGGAAAAGCAATTTCAACCAAGAATACGGTACCCAGCAAGAATATCCTTCATATGGGAAGAAAAGACAAGAACATTCTCAGATAAACAAAACCTGAAAGAATTTTCCAACACCAGACCAGATCTCCAAGAAGTCCTTAAGGGAGTGGTATACCAGAAAATTTAAATATAGACACACAGAAATAAGAGTTCAAAAAAAAGAGTTCAAAAACTAAGAAAATGGCCAATTTAATCGTAGGGACATGTCTGGAGTTGAGTATTATATATCAGAATTTAATCGAGAAGATCGAACCACAACAGAACATAGATTAAGTACATGAGACTGAACTGGTGAAATAGCATTTTATGACTTTTTTTTTTTTTTGAGAGAGATTTTCGCTATAGGGCGCGTGCGCTCGCCAGACAGACAGAGAGAGACATAGAGACAGAAAGCGAGAAATCA